>NC_044007.1:62488837-62794321 GCF_900496995.4 Aquila chrysaetos chrysaetos
ATACTGGAGGAAAGGCTTCCTTCAAGAAAGTAGGAAATCATCATTCCTGGTATGGCTAGGAAACAAGGTTTTCCAGTTTGAAGCTACAAGAGATGGACAAGGCTGAGTGGAAATGAACAGTGCTAATGGAAGTTTTCGATCTGATGGTACAGGATACAGTCAGAAGAATAAACTAAACTGGGTGAGCTGCCTCACATTGAAACCAGATGTTTTAATTTTGTCTAGTCAAGGCCTATCCTGACTATGTTTTAACCATTTTAGCTTTCATTCTGGGGAGGAAGAACAAATGTTTCTGAAAAATCTGTTTAAATTTACTGTCTGTGTACACATTCATCAGTAAGCAAGCGCTCAGAATTGTCTCATGCCTATGCTCCAGTGAGGATCTATTTTTATAGGACATTTGCTAGATAACAGGATCTATTTTAGTTATAATGTTATTCAGAATGTGTAAACTAGGACTTTCTCTGACTGTTTCCCCCAATAAATTTAAACTAGCAGTGTGTCCATTCCTGTAGGCTTGAATCTCTCCCAGCTGCAGATGTAACTGAGTCTAGATCTCCCCTTTCCTTCCTAAATTTGGGAAGAATGACCTGCTGCTTCATTTTAAGAGGGCCGTGTCCTTAACCCTTATGAGGAATTCCAGACTGGATTGAGAGCTGCCGCTGGTCTGCATGGAAGCACATGGCCTGAAGACTCAGGGAGGGAGGGAGTTAAGATACAATCTCTCTTCATTAATTCCTTCTGACTTGGGGTATTATTACTGAGCTGCTTTGTGTACTAGCAGTCATGAATTTTATTATCAGGCACTTAACTCTTTCCATGTAACGTAGAGGGAGTTTTGGTACCTGACTCAGGGCTGCTACAGGAACAGGGGATTTAAAAACTGCTTTCAGTGATGATGAATGTGTTAACTTAAGCCTTTACTGAGTTGGTCCTAACTCATTAAGTCCACTGCCTGCCTTGTCTTCACCAAGATTTTATTTCACATTAACCTACTCAAGATACAACCCTTTCTTTCAAATGGCACAGAGCGCCCTTTGGAACACAAGAAAATAGACCTATGCAATCAAAACTTTTTAGAATATCAGATAATGTGTTGTCTAGGACTTGTCATTTTTTAACATGGAAATAAACCAGAAAGGAGGACTGGAAAGGACAGACCTATTGAGTGTCAATTAGGTTTGAGGTTCAATGACAGGATGTAATATAAGTCACTTTGTGTACAAATGTTGCCATTGATTTTCTGTTTAACAGTATTGTCTTCATCCTCCAGCAATTACTGTGCCTGCTGCTAAAATTTTTCCCTTTAATGCCATCTATAGATAGAGCTTTTTCTCAAAGTTCTGCCTTTCTCTGCTTATATGCCTGTTTTTCATGCAGAAGTATTGTGATCTGTCACCTCCCCTTAGGTTAACTTTCTAAATTCCTCATATTTCAATAAATTCAGGGGCTAAAGTCATAAATCAAGAATGTCACTGGACCACATCCTTATATTTCAGGAAAGTAGCTAACTTGCAGTACAGTGAAAGAGAATCTTCAGTCTCTCAAAGAAAACGTTGTACTTCATTCCAGTGTTTACACAGACAGTTATTAAAACAATCTACAAGACATAATTTTTATTTAAACTTCTTAATGAACTTTGCCAGGAAATATCTCTGTTCCTCTTACTCCCACAAATCAATCTGTTTGTTTTAGCACAAATACTTTGAAGCATATGGGAAGTTTAAAACACCTGAAAAGTATTTGAAATTAAAGTGGGTTTGCTGTGTTCAGTCATAGGTATGTCATTATTTAAAAGTTTTTCCTACATACAGCTGTACAAATTTCACCTTGTAATTAGGAAATATGCACGTGTTAGATACTGTGTGCTGAAGAACTTTCAGGTATAAAGCTCAGAGAAAGGCAGATGACTGTAGGATTGATGGAGGTACACTAGACGCTGAAATAACCATTCTTGTGAACATCATAAGCTCAAGAAGCCTTACCACGAAAAAACATTCAAACTTTGCACTCCTTGCACTCTACAAATTTCAGTCATAAAGTGGTAATTTCATAAAATTTATCTTCTTGCCCTAAAATAGAATTCAAAGACACAACTACAAGAGTGGCTTCTCTTTTTTCTCTTTTCTCTTTTCCTTTTTAATATATCCCATTGTTAAACACCAAACTCTTTTCTACAGGTTTTATATTTTGAAGCTCTATAAGGTTCAAGAGATCCACAGTGTGCCCAGTGGTCTTCTGATGCTTCCTGGAAATATTTTAATTATGTACAGTTGTCTTCATATCATGTAGGCAGGACAGTAACCAATAACACCCTGTGTCCCCGTTGAGCTTTAAAATTGAAACCACGCTTTCAGAATGCTGCCCTAAATTAGCTTTCACACCAGTCAAATTGCACCACACAGGCAACCTCAGGTCTGCTGCCTGAGCTACGTCTAATAATGCATACATCATAAAATTTCCGTAATTGTCCGCAATCTGCTTTTCAGCTAACTCTTTTGTATCTGAAAAATCAGCAACCTTCATAAAACTTACATGTTATTTATCTCTGAGCTTTTGTAGCATACTAAGCTCAATGAAAATGTCATTATTCTGTTGAGATTAATGTATATAATTTAAAATTATTTTTTCCCATCAGGGTGTTGTTCTGAGGTGAAATTAAAATTGTATGTACATAAAATGTGACAGTTACAGTGGAGTTAGAGCTTAAAAGCTCTGACGAAGGACTTTCCTAACAGTTTCTACAGATGTAGTCACATCTTCACTTGTTTTAAAACCACAGTGATTAAGAAGCCTTAAAACATTATTTCCTCCATGAATGTATTTCCATCCCTGAAGTGTTTTCTGTTATAATTTTTTTTTGTGTAGAATTATGTTGATTCATGGAATCACAAACCCTTATGTTCCTACCCTCTCTCCTTCTCCCTCTCCCTCTCTCTGTCTGTGTCCATGCCCCCCCCCCCCCCCCCCCCCCCGGCTTCATTCTGTAGGGAGAGTTTCTTTTCAGCCACTTGTCTTTGGAGAAATTTGAAGCAAAGGTAATGAATGACAATGGAATATATTAGTCTGCCATCACAGGCTGCTGTGTCTCAAAGAGAAGGAGCCATCACTACCTTCCAGAATATTTCCAAGTCTTGTGACCCTTTTGCCAGTGCCACATCCTCATTGTCTCACCTTGCTTTCTTCACCAGCCCATCTGAAATCTGCTCTTCACTGGAATTTCCCGTGTGATTCATGTCTTCTGCTTCTTTGAGACTTCCCTTTTAGCTGGTTTCCTCATCCATGTCCCCTCTGCCTGCAATGTAGATGTCAGAGCAATTGCCTTAGGAGTGTCCTGCTTTCTCATGTCCTCCTCTCAAGAGAAGAAGCCAGAGGAGCTCCTCCGGAGGCCAGCTATGCCTTTCGAGGCAGATCCAACCTGTCCCTACTGCTGGCTTCTTCAGTCTCTCTCAGTCTTGTGAAAGGAAGAAAAATACCCCGGTTTCAGGAAACAAAAATATCCTCCTTCAGAAATTATTTAAAACAAAAATTGAAAAATGTCCAAACACTTTAATTTTTTTTTTTTTTTATTTCATGTTTCTCTATTAGTGTTGAAGGATATATTTTGAAGTCTCTGAGCCACAGGAGTGCTTTTGAAAATGAGACAGTCTTGTGTCTTTAAATGATTGCTACCTTTGAGAATTTCATCTGTTGGGAGGATCTATGTCCAGTGTCATTAATAAAAACTCGTTTAAGAGTATTTATGTCCAATGGAATAAAAATATTGGGTTTTTTTCACAGATACTAAGTATTTCTTAGTTTTCAATGTCAGCTTGAAAACAAAGTGGAGAGAAGGAAGATGCTACGATCTTGCTAGTGTATTTCATATTTGAAAAAGCTGCTCAAAGTTAATGGATACTTTTCTGTAATTATTTCTTTAATATATTCTTGGAATTATTTGTGGAAGCACATTTTCCTTTTATAACCCATGACTAAAGTTTCCATGGGTGGTCTTTTATTTTCTTTGTTTATTTGATGCTATATTACATAGTCCCCACTCCATGAAATCACAACATGAAAACAATTGATGAACTTGCATTCCCTGCATGTTGCATTTGTTATCCAGACAGGAAAGACATAAGTCACGCTGTCAGCAGGTAATGAGAGTCTTTCTTTCTATCTGCAGATTCCACAGCAGTACTTTAGTCATGTTTTCTATTTTGTACCCTAACAATTCTTTACATGAGACATCTTTCCCTTCACAGTTCCCTTCTCTCCCATTCCTTGCTACCTAAGATGGCTATTGAAACCTTAAATTAATAAGAAAATAGAGCTACAACTCATCCACTCAGAAGCACAATAATGGCTGTAAATGACAAACCTTGCTTTGATGTATTATTTAAAAGTGTAGTGTGGCTGTCATGCAGCTATTCTCTTGAGAGATGACAATCTATGGCAGTATATGGTAATAAGGGGGGAGGAGGGGCTCTTTAAACATTCTGTCTGCTGCGAAGCTTTTGTGTGTGTTTTTAAATGCTGAAACAAAAGATCACCAGCATGACTTATAATCATTAGCTCAGCTCCTGCTAATTATAGCTAGTTGGAGAGAGACAGTTAATTATTGCTTTGTCTATTTGTCAGAAAGCTTTCACTTTGTGTTAGACTTTTTTCAGACTTTGAACAGTGTTTTACCATAGTTCAGTTATATTGGTCTACTGCCATTTCACTGAGGTTACAAACATACAAATAATCTGTTCTGCAAGCAAGAAGAATTCAGGATCAAGAGTAGTGGATGGACTAAAAGACACAGAAGGAATCGCCACACTAGAATTAATGTATGAAGTGAGAGACTACAGAAGGAACACATGTTATCTGGTGGCTGGTAGTTTAATAATTAAAGGGTAAATCTAACTGACTTTGTCATTCAGGTGGAACTTCTGTGCCATGAGAAAGGGTTCAGCTGAACTTGCAGCTGAAAGGGAGTGTGGTCTGAAGGAAAGTACCACCAAGGGAGTCTTCAATCCAAGGACTTTGCCAAGCCAGGTTGAACTCCTGAGGAGATTGGGCGAAATCTAGATAAGGAGCAGAAGGCTGATTTCTCATAAGAACAGGAATGGTGAAGTTGCAAGACCTGGGCTGTCCTCCAGAAATCTTTTTTATGGTCTGAGGCAGATCATTTAGTGTTGGTTAAATCACAGAAGTCAATGAGGTGGAGGCATACCCTTTAGAAGAGAAAGGGAAAAACTACTATCTACCTGAAGACAAATGAATCATTCTCTTCAGTCTTTGTGTTGGATAATTGTGAATCAGAAACTGAAGGTTTTTTGCTATCTAATAACCCTTTTCAACATGCACATTAATAAATTAGATTAGTTGGTAATTTAGATTATTGCATTTATCAGTACATTAGATTAAGACAAAAATGTCCTGGGCCTGTATCCTCTAATTCATCTTACAGCAAGAAAATAATTCAGTTCTTGAGCCCACTGATCTGAAGTTTCAGGAAATAATTATGACATAGCTTCTAATACTTTGGTTGGTTACTTAAAAAACTGATGATACATTCGACTTCTGGTTCTCTCCATAGGACTAGGTCCTATTTTCTTTCCTGTTTCACTTGTACAGGAATTGATGGTTTCACTGCACAGAATGCTGTGACTGAGCTTTTGTATGAATGTATTCATTGATTTCATAGTTCTGTATTTCAGATTGCTTTCACACATGGTCATACACTAGGTTTCAGTAAAAATTATCTTTAATTTTTGCAATTAAATTCTATAAAGAATAAACACAGAATAGCAAATATCTGAAAAATGTTAAATCAGTACTGCTATATTACCAAAAAGTCTCCAGTAGAATTTAACTCTCATTTTGCTGGTTGGATTTCACATATATCTGCCATTCGAGATAGCTAGCAATCTAATTATTACCTAGGGAGATTTCTTTTTTCAGGAATGACAATTTGTTCTGAATGTTATATACAAAATGCGGACATTCTTACATGTATTCCTTTACATGGTATATCTTCAATATACACACACTTTTTGGAGAAAGCAGAAATAAGCATTCTGAATTCTCCAGATCACAGGGAATAAGAAGAATGGGATTATTGAGTACTTCTGCTAACCTATGCAAGAAACGAAAGAATGTTCCTGTATGTTTCCCTATACTTGAGAATTCACAGACCAACACTCAGAAAGATGGGATGATTCAGAGAAACAAGAGGTAAGAATAAAATCCATGATAGTAGAGGCAGATATTCCCCAAGAATGCTGGAACAATGCTCAGGAAGTGAGAACCCGCTGATCCTACTGACAAGACGCGTTGTTCGACAGATGTTCTAGCAGTAACATAACTATTCTGAGCATGGTTTTTTGTTAATTACAATAATATCAGAATTTTATTTATTTTTAACTGGCATCATTAACTGGTATCTGAATTTTGCAGAATAATTATAGTTCAAAATGATTCTTTGACTGCTTCTTAAGGTTACAGCTCTCCTGTATCATCTAAAATTCTTATAATTATGACTAATGCACTAGTCTCAACATTCCTCTGAAAATATATGTTTTGGTCAGAAAGTTGCTTTTTTACCATCTCATTAATGACAGAAAAATAGGTACAGTGAAACTTCTTCAGTTAACAGTTATTCCAGTGTCTTGCCAGGGGTGGGAATCTTGACAAATACATAGTGACTGTATTGTGGAGTACGTAGAGAAAGCAGCTAGCTAATAACTAAAAATAAAGTGTATCAACAAGTCATTAAAAATTATATTTAAAAATCTGTAGTGCACTGGTACAACTAAATCATCTGGGATGCCCAGAGCTCATAGGTTTGGAAGTTATGACCAGAGTCATTATACCTGCTATGTTCAGTTGAAGAATTTTGTTATCTTAGAAAAAAAATAGACTTTTTCTAAACATAAAGCTTCTAAAGGAGAGAAGAACAGTAGGAGCTACCACCATAATATGGAAATATATTCAAATATCTAAATTGAATTAGCACAGTTAAACAAATAAGACAAAACACAAAATTATATTAATGATCACCTGGACTCATGCTTTCTTACGAAACATACTGTTGTCTCTGTCTACTGTTCTTGGACCTGAACTTGCCTGTGTGTTCACATGTCATCTTTAATAATGAGAGTATAACTAAAATGAAGATAGATTCTCTAGCAATGAAGGCTATGCTATGTTACAGTCATCTTACTGTGAAGACAGAGAATCTCCTTGAAATTATGATGTTACTGTCTTACCACAAACCACAGGATATAAAATCCACCATTTTTGCACCCTGTACCTTGTCCACTCACTTCTTAAAGACAAAGATATCACCTCACTTTCAAGAAAATTGTGGATCTATCCATAACAAGAAAGGAACAATTCCTTTAGTCTTCCCAGAATTGTTTCTCTTCAGAGGCCTCCCCTACTAATGAAGTGCCTTATCTGTCTGTTTTTATTACAGAAGTCTTGAAAACTGATTGGGTGCCATTGCAGTTAATTTTTTTTTTATTTATAGATTGTTAGTATATAGTGTGCTATACCAATTTTAGCAGTTTGTAATTTATTTCTGTTCAAAACCTAAATTCCTTCACAAATTGATTTAAATGACCTTAACTCTGGCAGTTTTAACTTTTTTTCAGACCCCTAAAAATGCCTGCAAAGCAGGTTTTAGTTTGCTCTGCCCAGGCATGAACCAGCTCCAAACTAGAAGCCATATTTGTGGTTGTTACATGGAACCCAGACTAATGCACCTAGCAAAGTTTATTAGGTAAGGGTCAAAGTTGCATCAGCAACAGTTATGTAATTTGTTATTTCTAGTTCACAATTGGCCAGCTCAGAGCTTCATCACAGTCCACTGCCCCTGCCTCCAAATTCATGTTGTCATATCTTTACTTACATGACCACTGATGAGCATTAAAGAGCTATAACAAAATAGCAAAAGGAAAATTGCACACAAAACCCTTTAAAATGAAAATGACACAACTGCAGGCATTGATTGTCTGGGTGACAAATAAGCCAAGTGCTGGAGGAGCATGGCAGCTGCCTGATGCTCCCTCTGCTATCCTCTTTAGTGGTATCTTCTGCTGGAACTAGGAGTAGTTACGGACAAACTATGCTATGCAGTAATGGACTCGGAGCAATCTGGTCTGAGATGAAGAAGGTAACCTGTGCCAGATTTGTTGGCTATGAATTATAGAAAGGTACATCCAATATGAAATATATAAATCTGTATAATTTTAATAGCATGTATACTATTAATATGTGTGGTAATATAATATTACATGCAATATGTATAATAATACATTTTGTATGTTACAGGCTCCAACCAAGAAAAAGGTGGAGTTAGCACTGTAAAACCACCCAATGCAATGTACTTTTCTCAGAACATATCCATCAGAATATATATATACACACAAAATATATATATGTGCATATATATTATATACACACACATATATATGCGTATATATGATATATATACACATACACAAAAAAATGGGAAATCAGAGGTATAGTATAATGCAAGCAGAGATTTCGTCTGTTTCAGTCCCTCACCAGATGTGTGGTACAGACTTGACAGGAAGAAAGAGAGAGCACTGCCACTGTCTGGCAATCCCTGGATGGTCTGCAAGACTGATGAGAACTCAGACAGTTTCTTCAACAGTGTTGAAGATGTTATAGAAGTACATATGGAGTCCATAAGCACTAGCAATTCTTGTGCAATGAGAAACGAGGACAGTCCATTTCCGCTGCTATATTTAGTTGGCATAAAATTAAACTGAATCCACCAGTTTAGAAATTAAGTATATTTTAACACCCTCAAATATCACAGGGAGGTATATTCACAGGTTTGGGGGTTTTATCAGTTTAGACCATTCTAATAGGATATGCTAATGTTGCCTGGGAAGTAGGATGCTGTGAACTTAGTAATACTGTGTCTTCAAATGGAGAGATAAAGTGAAAGAGTTTCTTCTGAAAACACTGTTGGATATATCAATTCCTATAGGGAGAAAGAGGGCAAATTTAATTAGAGCTGAAAACTTCTGACTGGTGAGCGAAAAAGTGGATATTTGTTATCCTGTTGATACTGTATGAGAAATCACCACTGAAGTCACTATGTGATCCGTGAATTATGTCCTTTTTTGTTTTTGATTCCACAAATATTTTAGCAAACTTTTTTTTTTTTCAGTAGAAATGTATATGGAAAGAAGATATCTTAACTGAGTCTTTAGTTATAATCCCAAAATGTTAAACAAAACTCTAAATTTGTGCACTTAACATTTCAGTAGAGGCAATATCTATGCTTTCTAACCAATGTTGATTTTAAACTGTATATTTAAGATATATATCAGTGCATCAGCTGAGTACTACACACCACCTGACATACAATGGTGTTCAATAAAAGAGAGACTGCTGCTCCACTTTTTCTGTTGTCCTGAAAGCAGGGCACCTGTACTGAGAGATAATGCCCATTTCATGTAATTATAGAATGACAACAGAAGTGGAAGCTTTCAGTCAGAGAAATGTGCTAATGCTGCAAAAAAAATCTATGAGATGATAGATTGATTTGCAAAATGAATGTATTTTAATTGTGTTTACACTGATTTTGTGTTGCTTTCTGATGTGAATTAATACTCTATAAAGCTCTTTATGCAAATCAGTGATGCAGACTCATTTGGAATCCTGTTTGAAATATGGGTTACCTTGTTTTGAAAAGGCTACTGAAAAATTAGACAAGTTTAGGGACAGGCAATAAGAAAGATGAGCATAAAAATATATATAATCAAAGCTTTTTATAAGAAAACAGTTTTAAAAAATTATATAGATTACTTAATTTAAGAAGGACAAAGGCATAAAGATGACAAATATATTTCTTACATAATGATGAGAAGAACAGAATTTTATAACTGTAAAAAAATAACAGATAATTTATCAAGGATTTGCAATTCAAGCTCAACATAAGAAATTATCCTATGACATGAAAAGTTAAGGAATTCAGCAGTAAATACCTTTTCATAGAATATACATAATTGGATCAATTAGATACAACATTTGGGAAAGATGAGCACTAACAGTTTTCAGAGGGATGATACTGTACCAGCTGGATCTGCAGTCTGATTTTTGTATAGCAATGCTCAGTCCTCATACTAAAATAAAATGAGTAAATTGCAGTACAGTACAATTTAAGTGAAAAGCAAAATGAATATTAAAAATATAAACCCCTCATATGGCACAATACTTAAAAATAGACAACTGTCCAACTGAAATAAATAATAATTTCCAGACTGCTGAAGATAGTCTTTTTTTTTTTGAGCAGAAGCTTAAATGTTCATATTTACTATGCCTAAGAATATAAATAATTTAGAGAAATATTTGCTACTGCATTCAGAACCAGATTCTTAATCTCTATGAAGTTTCTTCACTTGTTTTTAACAAACATTGCAACAAAGACCTTTATGATGTCTATCTAATCACAGGATTTTTTTGATTAGTATTAAAATATATTTACAAAAATACAAATTTTACTTTAGGTCAACCTGTTGAAAAGAATATCCAGAATTTTTTTTATTTAATATTTTGGCACATGTCCATTTCTTTCCTGCATTACACGGCTCTCTAAATTTTACTAGATTCTTACAGATCTTAGCAGCCTTTTATCTTCAGCAAGAGACCTGCCATCTGTTCCTAAAAAGCCAAGTTTGCCGATGCTTCTGAGGCAGAGGTTGCATTGTAGAAATGGTGACTGCAAGTCGAGGGAGGAAGTGATCCGTAAGAGCATCAACACAAGCAGAAAGCCAGATAGTATAGGTTTCTTTCTGACATCTCTCTTTTGACTCATCCGCCTACTTCATCTCCTGGAGCAGAAACAACTCAATCCCACTCTGCCTTCCTAGGGCAGCAACATTTCATTTTGTGTATACCGATGGGAATGTCGGAGTTAGCTCTGACAGCTCTTGTAGATGGAAGAGTAATACTGAGCAGGTTATAGAAATTTTTAGTTTGTTGCAAATTGCAACTAGTGTCTTTTCTGGATATCAATGTGTCTATTAAGGTGCAATACCCAGTAAAAGAGACCTCAGTTTTTGTTGATGGGCACAATATTTATGTGAAACATAAAGACATAGGAAAGTTTCCATTTTGGTGCTATCTTACCATTTCAGCATTCACTAAGATTGAACTAAGATTGATCTGATTCTTTGAATAGGCTGAAGAAAATTATATGGTTTTTAATTCCCCCCCCCCATGGTATTCCTAAATTTAAAATTGAGTTGCATTCTCTACATTAAGCAATATATTGAAATATCCCATTAGGAATTACTTTTTAGTCACAATGACAGAGTTGTTTATTCATGGGAATAAAAAGCTCCCATGGAAACTTATTCACTTGAGGACATGATTTTCAGCACTGAAGCTCTCTGCCTGAAGAATGTTGAATAGTTTTAATCTTATAAAATGTTTTAAAGGCAAAAAAAACTTTCACAGGTTTACTCTCACATTAGGTCTTTGCAGCTTTTTTTGTCCTTTAAGATGTAAACAGTCTCCAACACTGAGGAAAACTTTTAATTGATAGTTGGGGATTACTCATTTTAAATAAGATATTAACACTTGTCATATAATTAATTTACTCATTTTGCTTTGTGAGCAGTCCTCACAGTTTGCTGTCTGTAATGAGTTGAAGGTACGCCCATGAGAAAACTATATCCAGTTTTCTGAAGTGTTTGTGAAACGTGAGCAGTAGCATGCTGAGGGCAATTTCTTGTTTCTTTTGCAGGTCTCTGGCAGAATTCTGCAAGGAATTTCAAAGGTCAGGTTTCGATGCTGCTGCACCAGAAAGGAACAATCTTTTTTTTTTTTTTTTTTTTTTTCCCCCTTCCCAGGTGAAACTGAATGAATATATTTGGAGCTTCTGTTAGAAGGAAAGAGTTTGGGGATATCCTGCTGACAGAAGAATTAATTCTTTTCATTTGTGAAGGTACTAGGAACTCACCAAACTGAAATTCTACAGATTTAGTAAGGTCAAAAACATGGGACCTGTGTGTACTTTGTACTTATTTATTTTTATATTTTTTAAATTATACTGACCTCATTATTTGGAAATTAGTTAGCAAATACAACTCTGTCATGTTTTATAGATGGATGCTTATCAGTAGCAGAGAATATTGTTTCACCAACTTGTACCTTATCAGTGAATAATTATTTAAAGGAGTCAAACCCATCTGTAATTAGAACCATATTCCTTTTTAAGTTCCAAAATTCCCAGTTACAGTGATGAAGATCAGTGTAATTGTATCCCAAACAACAGCCTTAATTGGATTTAATGACCGTTCTGGGGATCACTGCCTAGCTCCATGACTTTCACAGAATTCTTCACACCGTATGATGCAAGTCACCTTTCCATTTAATGAATGTTTACTACATATATATGCTGATACCAAACACCCTGTCTTGCTGTGCTACTTTTCTGGTAGCTTTATGTTGGTGTCTCACTTTCTTTCATATAAATGAGACTATTGCATGGACAGAATATGAAGAAAAGATTCGTGGTTTAATGATCTAATCCAGTCGCCTTAAGTATGGTGTTTTCTGTCTGCACAAAATACTTAGCTAGGTGCTCTAACACCAGTGGAATTAGGACAAGAGTCTACAGTAACAGCATAAGGAAACTGTTTCAAACTGTGCTTGTTTGATACAATGTATCATGTTGTGCAATTTCAAATTTTCTTCTGGACTTCTTTAGCTAAGACCAAATGAAAAGTTCTTAGCTAAAAGCTTGCTACGCATGCACACAGACACACACAAAGTGTGATGTGTTGCACAAGTATTTACCAAAACTTCTGCTAAGAACGTGCACAACTGGCATACAATCATTGGCTTGATTTGGTTTTGTGGTACAAGACCTTATGCTGCTATAACCACTTCCAATGTTTTCCAGCTGGTGAAAAACTATAGAAACTAATGGGGGGCATCTGGATATTTACAACAAGACCATCTATAATATGGCAGAAGTCCAACCCAATTTTGCAATAAAAGATCAAGTTGAGTGATAAGTTTGCAGTCACGAATCTGTTGCATATCAACTCTCACCTTGTTTGGGGAAGCACTTATGATACTTCCATGAGCTGTAATCTTATGGCATATTTGTTGAAATTTATTTTCTGAGTAAGTGGAAATCTATTGTTCAGAAAAAGAGAAGAAACTAACTGGAGCAAACAGACTTTACTGCTGTTAAAATGTGTATATTTTAAGGCTTTTATTCTGACTAGAATACAAAACCCCCAATTTTTTTTTTTTTTCAAAATGATTCCAACATGAATATAAAATATTATCACTAGAAGACTGGAAAATTATTATTTGGTTGTCTTTTATTCCAACTCTGTGTTCTGTTTGCATGGATCAAAGAGATTATGCAGGAGGGATTTATTTTTTCCCAACTAATTCAGACTGCAAATGATATAAACTTAGAGTTTTATTTGATTCTTCATTCAATACACACAATTTCTAACACAAACTCCCTCCCACCCAAGTATCAAACAGCTACTGAAGAAGCTTAAAATGAGCTTTGATATGATGCCTGGAGCACCTGAAAAAGCAACTTATTGTTACAGTTGTTTGCCTAAGTTATTTCCATTGTGCTTTGTTCATGATCAGCACCATAAACAGTGAAGCTACTTCCCATAACTACGGAATGGCAAGTTACCTTACAGCCTACATCTTCCCCTCTCTGCAACTTTTGGTCCTCACGTACTTGGTCAGAGTTTGCAACAGCATGTACGAAGAGTATTGATTACAGGCTTTTATAGTCCTGAGCAGCCATGTGGAGTAACTACACGTTGTGCAGGGTGAGAAGTTCACTCTGCACATGTAAGCCCAAACAGCTAGAAAGGTAAATAGGCTTTTGGAGGAAATACAACAAAAGGTTTTAGCCATTCTGGTTCTTTTTACCCTATACAAATGTGACTAATGCTTATGCAGCCAGGAGGTAAACAATATCAGGGAAATGATCCAGCTAAAAGTAATTTTCTGGGTAATTTTTTGACTGGATCGATATCTCTTATCTGATAGTCTGTTTGCACTGCTACATGATGCTTGGGCCAACTGGCAATGTGAGGGCAGAAACAAGTGGCCAGGGTATTTTGGGAGCAGGTGGCCATTAGAGGAACTAGATTAAAACCTGCTGATACTGACAGAATCACTATGACCTTGGCTGTCAATAAAGTCTTACTATTCACTATCTTTTGTCTACATGGGGTAGGTACTCCACTGCTTATTTTCAGATACCTGATAAACCCTAAATTAAAACCAAAGAAAGACTTTGGGTTTTTTTACTCATTTACCTTGCCATTTGATTTTCCCTGAAGTACCAGGGGAATGATGGTGAGTTGAGATGTGGGAGTTGGACAAAGGTAAGTTTTCCTAGGGTTAGATGCAGGGACAGTCTGCATCAAAAGAAACCTTGAATAACCAAAGAACACTCCTACACAAATTAAACTAGTTTTTAAGCTTTCTGTGCAATGCATAGTTAATATGATTTAGTAGCTCCCACTCTCTGCCTCTGAGCTTTTTCATGCCTCTTTTTCCTGCCTCTTTTTCCTCACTTTTCTCCCTGTCCTCTCCTACTCCTGGGCTGGTGGTTTTGTCACCTTTCTTGTGGTGCTTGTTAAACCCTAAAACTCAAAGGAAGAAGTTCACTATCCACTTCTTGCCTTCTAGCTTGTTTCTGTAAAATTCACACTTGTTTCCTTTGGTGGCCAGAGGTACTGCAGATAAATTAGTTAGATAAGAGAGCATTTAGCCAGGACTAAAGGGAAATGTGAAAGCATTCCCTCTTTTGGGGACCATTGCTGTGGAAAAGCCACAAAACATAACCTTTACGAATATCTAACTATATCACTGAATTGACTATTAAATCCTGTATTACTGCAGTCTACTGTATCTTGAAAGGACTTTCAAACTCAGAATAGTACTGACAATTAAGCCCTGTACTCAGAAAAAACATAGTAGTCTTGATTCCGAGTTATCTGTGTACAATCCATCTGAAGAACTGAATTGCTTTAATTTCACTGAGGTAGAAAGAAAGAGGAGTACCATGGCCTGTGCATGTTTTTGTGCTTCGTTCCACATCATAGGTCTCAAATTAAAGCAAAAACTCTTGCCTCAACTGCAATGAAAGGGAAAAATATATGTATTTTTATACTACATTCTAAAGGTCCTATTCTCTAGGAAGATACTAATTTTGGTGGAATTTTCTATCGGGTGAATGAGACTGAAATGCTTCATTCTTCATTGACATCAATATCCTCATTTGGCTGTCCTACCATTGTGAGAATTTTTTGCTCCAGCTTCTATATCTTCACCACAGGTGTATTTTCTGGATGCACTGTTGTGCTTGAAGAAGATACATGATTCTGCTGGCATCAATAGATCAGGCAAATACAGAAAGTGTGGTTTGTTTAAGAAAACCATCACCTCCAGCTCCTACTACATTATTCATTCTTTGAAACTTTTCTGTACTTTGTGATTTTCTAACTGTGAAAATTTCCAAACACTGAGATTTTCTACATGTCAAGTATTTTCTTAGCTCTATCAGTTATCAACTGTTTATGATAAATATTGTTTTTATTCTTATCTCTCCCCCATGTGGGACAGAAAGTGAAGGGACCTGGAAGGATGTTGTTGGATGTCTAGATTCTCAAATGCCATCTGAGTTAGTATCAAATGCTGCCATTTATCATAGGTGGAGAGGAATAGCAGCTTCTGGGTGATTCATATGACCTATTTAAATATCCATTTTCAGATAAGGTGAAGTGGTTCATGGTGTCTCTGAAGTGCAATGCTTCTGAGAGCTGTAATCTGGAAAGGGAAAAAAAAAATATTTAGAAACTGATTCTTGTGTCACCCAGGCAGAATACAAGGGAGATAAAACCATTTTTCTTGAAAGTTACATTTTAATTTATGGCTATAAGTAAGTAGTCAGTGTGAGAGTCATAGGAAAGCCTTTACAGGGAAAGAAAGAAAAGAACAACAATTGTTTTTAGGCAAGCCAAAATCAGTTTTATCTTGTGGCAGCCTCCAATATTTTTTTTTGATTGATGCTGATGTCAATAGACACAATGTTAATTTTGTCCCCCTTTTCTAAATGTTTTTACTCAGAGTTTTTATCTCACTTGGAATAGATAGATTTTTCTTCAAGTCCACATGTTAGGAAGCCACTTGCCTGAAGAGGGAAGAGGTGGCTGAAGGGTTTGCTCTATGGCCCCCTGAGTTTAGATGTTTCCCTGAACATCTGATCTGTCTTGTTTTTAGGACTTGCTGTCCTTACATTCCACACTGCAAAATCAATCATTTTATTTTCAGTGTTTGAACCACATCTGTGAAGAGGCACTTCTTGTTCCAAAATAAGCAGGAGCTAGCTGTACCAGAGAAACTTGACTAGATTTGTACAAAACATTCAATGGTGGGAAATATTTCAATAAAGAAACTCTCCTATGAACCATTTCTTCTCTAATACCAGCTGTAAGAACTACGTTCTTTTTCATGATTATCCAGAGAACTTTATGAGCAGTTTATCTGTAAAACTCATACAAGTAAAATATTTGATGTATATCATCTTTAAATGAGTATGTGGAAATGAGGAAAAGAATTCCAAGTATAATAAAAAAATTCTTCATGGATTAAAATACATTGTGTTAAAATATGTCATCTTAATTGACCATATTCAAAATCTGTTAGCTTTCTATGGGAGCAAGATTTTCCTCATGCAGAGGTAATGTATTGATTGTAATACTGGTATTAGTCTTTCTCACTGTAAAAAAATAGTATCAGCTTATTAAATAGTGCTCTTTTAATAACAGTATTGAATGTAAAATCTTATTTATCTCATGAATAGTTAGCATCCTCATTGCTAAAAAATGCAAGACTTGTATTTACTGTCCAACTAGCTAATTAAGAGTTTTCCATGTCAGAAACTTATAGGAATTTATCCAGAGCCCATTTACACTGATTGTCTTGGTTTCTGGATCTGGTCTTAAATTCAAATAAATAAAATAAATAAATAAATAAATAAGTTAGAATTTATTATTTTTCTATATTTGTGAGCTTTCATTCAATGTTCAACTGATGTCCAAAATGGGACTGTTTATTGTACTCTGATTTCCAAAATGGGAGTGTTTATTGTACTATATGAATGAACAGACCTAAGTATTTGAACTGAGCCAGAAATCCAGGACCTTATATGGAAATAGAAAGTAATAACTAATGCAGCGCAACATAACTTTATTCCTTCAATTCTATCAAAGGGAATTAGTATTTGCTGGGTGTCTAAGCTGTAAAAAGAAGCTCTAAATGGGCAAGCACAAAAAATGATACTTTATCTAATGCTAAGGATGAATTTTTTTTTAACTTCAAATATTTAAAAATTATCTAAATTCATCACGCCTTTGGGCCCTCGATAGCTTGTTCAGTGGGATTTTATGTGAGATAGTGCTAGGATTGGCGTTAAGACAGAAAATAAGAAGGTATTTTGATGAAAGTTCATGAAACTATGGAATTTAATCCTTCAAGAGTAACTGAAAGAGAAAGGTTCTTTTAAATGCTAACTACATGGATTTGGTTATTCTCTATTGGTGATAGTTCTGAACCAATAATGAAAAACCCTAGCAATTACTTTTCAGTAACTAATATTTATTTTGTAACCAGGAAAAAATAAAGATACATACAAATGAGCACTGGTTTATTTGAGAACTCACTGTACTGGGAATCTATGGCTAAGATTCATCCTGTGATGAAATTATTCTGTTCTGAAGGAAAAAAAGGGTGCATACTTGATGACGCATATTATTCTCAAGAAAAGAAAAAAAAATTTTTGGACAAAATCTTTTTATGTTTAGAAACTGAAAGTGGATTTTTCCCACTGCTGGTAAAGCCAATTTGCAATTAGAAAACTAAGCTGTCTTTTTCTCTGTTCTGTAGCAGCATTAAAAGACACCAAAGCAAGGAAAAATCACACTCTTAGCTACATTAATATTTCTGAGCAGGATTTCATTCTTTGCTACGTTCGTATTTCTGAATGGATTCATATATTCAAAGGGAGAAGTGAATACTGAAGATGCTTCAGTATTCAGCAGCCTTTCTCATTTCTGCACTTTATAGCATTCACCACTAGCCATCCCTGTATCTGCTTTATCCACCTTTTTTAAAACAAAAAAACAAACAAACACAAAACAGTTTCTGAAAGACTAACTTAGCTCACAGTTTGTTGGAAAGCATAACAACATGCAAAGCAGATATAGGCCTGTTAGGAGATATATAACAGTTATAGTCCTGTTATGTTATTAAGTACCAAAATTCAAATGATATTTTACTGTATAGAGGTAGATAAGTAGAAATAATTCACAAATTACAGGTAGTAATGTGGACCAAAGCTGTGTTCAATTTACTTCTCCGTTCCATGTCACAGACAAAATTTTTTCCCCTACAGTGTATCTTCAGATATATTTCCCATTCTTTGCCTATGAATGACCTGATCATTGAAATTTCTACCATTTATTTTGGGATAACATTTAATGTTTCAATCAGCTTGCTTTTACAGAGTACTTTAAAACTTTTACTTAATTTTTTTCCATTATCCTTATTTTATTATACTTAAATTTCAAAAAGTTTTTATACAAGTTTAATACACATTCTTTAATGTAGCATTCATAATGTTTCTTAAACCCTTACAAATACTTATTTTTTTTGTTATAGGAAAGAAAAACAGTAATGCAGTAAAACTAAATACCTTGTGTTGTAAAAGATAGGGAATCACTGTCACAGGATGGAGTAGTTTGCAATGAATAACTTATTCAGTGATTTTGCCATTTTTTGAGATATTCATGAAAATAGATAAATTGCAGTTTCTCAAAATAATTGAGTATTTGAAGCTGTTTGCTGAATAATCCCTGTGAAGAAATGTAACATATATAAGGACATTGCTGTAAACATTTAGTAACCAAAATTTGAATTTCCAACTTTTTTTGATAGGCTATTGCACCTGGTGCACTGCATGCTGAAACGAATAGGAGCCATTTCACTGGCATTTGTGGGCATTAGAGTGTGGGTAGGTTGTATGACTTAATCCTTCTTTCAGAGGAAGTGAGATTTCAGTGTCACGTTTCTGATAATCATGCCTCATTTGTTAGCTTACACATATACTTACTCAAAGTTCTAGCGTGTTTGCTTTACTGAGGAAATATTGCTGTTAATACTGTTAATTCCTCTTAATTCCGTGTCCTAGACCCTTGCTGAAGTTTGGGCTTTAAATGAATATTCACAAATACGTATTTGGTTTATTATCTATGTAGTTTTTACTTACCTAGCCACACTTCTCAAGATCAGCGTTTCACTTGTGCTATGAGGATACTACTGAGAAAATTATTGGAATCAGTTTGCCATCATTGTGTGAAGCCTGTGCTGCTATTGCAGTTCATCACCACCTAGGGATGTTGCTGTATTTAATGGGATAAATTGACAAAAATGTTAATAAACCTCTGCAGAGAAATTCATCCATCAGCTGAATTTACCTTTCTAAAATGCCCTTTCTGAAAATACCTGGGGGCATACCACACAATTAATATAAAACATAGGCACCAATAAAACTTTAAAAAGCTTAATCCTACAGAACAGTTTTTTAAATGAAGTTTTAAACATGGACTGTCCTCTATTTCAAAGTGCATAAATAAATTGGGCCGCAGTGCCAAAGTCTGAAAAGGCACAGCCTCTAAAAAATTTTTTTGCACATGTTCATAAGCATATTTATAAACCGCATTTTGATGAATTAATGGAATATGGAAAATTAAAATCCCTAAACCACCATTTGATTTAAGTGGTTAAAAGCTTTAATTAGGAGAAGTGTGTCCTAACTGCAATTTAAACAGAGTTGCAGAACTGTTTGAGGCACAACATGTGTCTTCGCAGTTAAATTGCACACCAACAAGAATTAGCTTGAGAAACCAAGAACAGAAAATTGCAGCGTACAAGTTAAGGCAGGGAAAAATAGACCCCCCCTGAACACTATGAGCTAATATCTCTGTAGCTGCCCTCAGGAGCCCAGATCTCAAGTGCTCCATTTCAGAGATGGTAACAAGGCACCTTGATTACATGACTGCTCTGAACTTCTAAATAAACCTCAGAACTGCTCCAGCTTCAAGGTTAAAGAGTTACCTGAAGGACAAAGAAAATTTCCACTGAGATAAGGGGTTGAAATATCTGACAGTATTTTCTTTGCTATGTCTTTAGTGAGCTTCTGAGGTGGAAGCCAGCTCACTTAGCTACAACGTGAATTAAAAATGTTTCCTGATTTCAACCCCAAAGCAACAAAGAAAAGGGCAGTTTATGACATAGCATGTATTACATAGCATCCGTAGAAACGGATTGTAATGATGGCATTACAAGTAATCCTTCTGTGGCTGGTGGAAACCCCTCCTGTTTCACCACCAGTGCCGTGAATAACAGCATTTCTTTCTGAGGTCCCAGAGCAGTACTTAAAAAGAAGTGGTGACCCCAGCTCTTTTTTACAAAGACAGACAGAGATAGCTTCCCCCAAACTGCTGGAACTTGGTTTCATCCAAAACCGCAGTCTGACTGTACTAGAAAATTATTGTATAACTATGGCATTTGATTACATAAAATTTCCACAAGGATGATAGAAATGAATGAAAGACTTTTATAAAGGAAAAAATAAGGCTATTCTGAGTGGCAATAAAAGCTGAAATATGGCCAAAGAATAGAGTTTATTTTCACATTTGTAAACAAACAAGAAAATTAAGATCTGACAACACAGCAGTATGTTAGACCTGAAACATGCATGCAGAATCAGATCTAATAAGTGAAATAAATCCAAGGATTGGAATATTTGCAGCCACTGAGCTGGCAGGGGCAGATGTGATCCAGCTGCTCCCCTGTCAATGCATGTGAACACATCATTTACAGAAATACCTTAAATGTGTTCAAATGTAACAGGAAAAATGAAAATATATCTAATTAGCTAATCATTATGCCAAAAATATTCAAAAGACACAGCTAGGGGAGGACTGTTTTTACATCACCTGGGGGAGAGATAGGAGGAAGCTCATCACAATTTTATTTTACTACGTCTGTTTTCCTTCTAAGCAAATGGCAAGGGTTTGAGGAATTATTTCAGTAGATGGCTTTAAACACAGAGGTTCAGTTTGCTAATTACAGTCTTAACAGCAGAAGCTCCCTCTTCTGAAAGGATTTCTGCCTTGGTTCTGGGACAGGAGAATGAAGGGCAGGAGCTGATCTAAGCTCTTCCAGCTGGCTAAAGGGATTCTCACCTCACAGAGAAGATTTTGGGGCCGGCAGATGTGGCACCATCACAGCCCATTGTGATCCGCTCCTCATCTCCCGAGTGCGTGAACAGTTAGTGTATTTCAAGTTTTGTATTTTTAATTTTTTTTAAAGGAATATTAATAAAATTAATAAAAATACAGGAATGGAAGAAAACTGATGCAAAACAACACATTTCTGTATTACTCACTTTCTCCCTTTGCTCTTAAATCTTACAGGAGGCAACTTTTAGACTGAAGACTTACGTAAGTGTCCCTCAGACTGAGACCGGTGAGTGATTTCTATTTCTAATCTGGCAGAACAACAAATACCTCCACAGTGCTCTGTGATGCCCCTGTGCCTTCTGTAGCATCTCTGTGTCATTGTCACTCTCAGGAAGAACATAAGGTCCTTTTCTCTCTCTCCCGCTTTTATTCTTTCTCTTGTCCATTACATCTGCCATACTTTGCACTTTTTTTCCTTACTAACCATTTTTAACTCTTTTACAGAAACACCCTGAATGTGTTTGCTCTCTGCCTTCCACCTTGCCCTGGATAATGGGGGAAAAAAAAGACAAAATCTGATTGTCATATTCAAGATAGTGCAATTTCTACTACTGTCAGGCATTTTCCTGACAGTACATTTCTTTTTGCTGAATCCAGACGTATCAATATTTGACTTGATGTTTGAAGCAGTAAGTTGCATGGGTCCATAAGGCTGAGACTTTCAAAGGCAGCCATTCAGTCAGTTTTAGTGGGCTGTGAAGTCGTTGCAGTATCACCAGTATATAGAGCCAATCTGGAGGGAAAAAACCCTGCCTCTACCCTCTCTTTCTTGACCAACCCCTGTAGAGTATGATTCTCTTTAGCATTTGGATCTCAGAATACTTTCTTATTTAAATTCATCCTATCTTCTTCAGAAATACTATATACATGCAGTTTATCATTAATCTCTCTGTGGGTGGGTGTTTGTCCTTCTTAACACTGTTTCAGAGGAAATGTTTCAGCATATACTGTAAGTTTACAAAATGATGAGAATCTGGAATAAATCTAGAACAGGATGGTGTATAATGTCAGCTACTTTCAGCAGAATTTAATTTTAACTATTTAAATAGCATAAAGCAAAAGCTTCAGGGACCTGTGAGATCCAGACTGTGTTTGATGATCACTTGATATCATAAATATTAAATATTGGTATTTATTGCCAATTCTACAGGAAAAAAAGACAAAATATTTAAAACCTCAAAATATGGAATGCTTAGACAGTGTCAAAAATAGTATGAAGGAAAGCACTGGGATTTTTTCTTTTTCTCACATAAAGTATGTTTGTTTGCTTTTTTCCAGGGAATGTGTTTCTTTTCTCGCTGTAGATATTTACTTGTTTTAATGTATATTTCAGGTAGCTGAAAAGCTGAATCCCTAAATATTTGGACAACTGAATAGCTTTCCTAGTATGAGGAGTTTCAATGAAATCCCAATCTACTATTTTCAGTCAACAAGGTTATTCATGCACATAAAATTACTCTAATGCATAAATACTTACAGGCTTGTACACAGCATTTTATATTTGGCATATTGCAAAAAGTTCAAATTATAGACATCTTCAAAAATAATATTTTCTGGAATCTAACAGGGGATACCATAAATTTAGACTTACACTGAAATGAAAGCAATTACACCTGTTTTAAAATCAGGAAGGATCTAAAATTATATGCTGCCTTTTTTCTTTTTAAGTAGTTTACTTTCTGTGTCTGTTGATGTGCCTTCCCAGGAGAGGAGATTAGAGGTAGAGTGAAAATATTTTTTACTTTGTACTGCTTTTGGTAATATTTTCGGACTCCTAGTACTCAGTTCTGATTAGTTTTCTGACTTCTTTTGCGGTGATTGACTTTGACAGACATCTTCTTACCTCAGGAGGAAAGAATCAAAAAACCAGACAAAATCATCCACCCTACCACTGTGGTAGGGGGGGAATAAATAGATATAAGGGTTTATCCTATCTCCCCTCTCCATCCAGATCACGTATATTGTTTGTCAATTATACAATGGCCATGTTAGCTCCTTCCTTGCAGCTCTGTGCACTCTTTGAGTGTTCCTTTATAGTTACTATATAAAAGACATTGAAAATTGTTCTATAATTCAGTTTACAGTTTCTGCAAAGCCTGCACAGAAAAATGGCTTAATATCTCGAGGAAGACAAGCATTTATCATGTAAAGTTATTAACATCTTTGTTTGCAAAGAAAGATTTTTTTTTTACCCTTTATGAAACAAAGTTTTTGCTGAGGCTGATAAAAATGTTTAGAGTAAATTGTGCTCCCTCTGTGCTCAACACCTGATTTCATCTGCTGCCCTGCAAGAGATGGCATCTCCTAGGTTGTCTTGCAAGAACTGCAAGGATCAGCCAAAACAGACCTCAGCTGCTTTGACAACGAACATCTGGTGAGGTGCATCTTTGTCCTATTGCTCTTTTAAATAAAATTAAAATACAACAAAGCTCAGTAAAATTTGTTTTCAAGCTATCAGTGACTGGAGTGTCTTTAATAATCTATTCACTGTATCATGCCATAGTATGTTATTTTATAAGTTGTTATAAGAGAGGAAAGACATTGCTTGGATCATTTCAAATATCATTTGACATAATTGTACTTTGACATTTGCCAGGCTTATTTCACAATCAAAACACTTCACTGCTAATAAGGAGTGGAGTTCTGACATCAGGGTCAAAATACATGCTCCTTCCAATCGACTGAGTCTGCAAAAACTTTTTTTCTTTTTTCTTTTTTACTTTCTTTATTCTTCTTTCTTCTTTCTTTTCTCTTTTTTCCTCATTTTTTCTTTCTTATTTCTTTTTTCTTTTTTCTTTTCTCTTTTCTCTTTTTTCTTTTTTCTTTCTCTTTCTTTTTTTCACTGAGAACAGTTTGTAGAGATGAATACCTGATAGTCTTAATTTAATTTAGTCTTCTAGTGATTTGTATAAATTTCACCTATCTTACTCCTGCTATAAAGAGTGGGTTTGAGCTACCAAATGCCTTGCCACCATCTCTAAAGGAAAAGGAAAGGTTAACTGAGGCTCGTAGTGCTCAGAATCAGAAATGTGGTTCTGCAGGCTCCAACAGAAGAAAACATTTAAATGTCTGCTTGAAGACTCTCTACTCAGAAGAGGACTCTGCAGATCTCAGTGTCTCATGGACTGTGGCTGCATGTACATTCTGCTCCACTTGAATATATGCTCTCTGGAACAACGTGGAAGTAATTTCTTTTAGTTCAAGTGGAATGTACATTTTCCTGAAAGGAGTGAAAGTGTGATACTGGGGCTCAGAAGTTGCACTGATAAACATTACATGTATTATTTGACAAAACAGAATAATTTTTGTCACTGCATGAAAAAAATGACTAGGCAAATATTTGTTTGGTTTTTGGTTTTTTTTTTTTTTCCTTGATGACAATGCTAAATTGTTTTTAGGTTTGGAGTATAAGTTCTTCCTTGTCAAAAATTACTCTTGAATTTATTTTTCTTCAGGGAAAAATAACTGAAGCTATTACAAAGAACAGTCTTTTATCCTTCAGGAAGCTCATTTAATAAAGGTTTCAGTGAGATAAGAGGAAGGAAAATGGGAAAATGACTCTTCTTCGGAGGTGGGTTAATCCTGAGAAATTGAGTTAGAGGAAGAGAATGTGAACTGTAATGTAATTAGTGTGATACTAATGTGGTTCATGTCAAATACCATGAAGAAAATTAAAGGTGTTATGTAAAAGGAACACATATCACCTTCGCTTCTCTAATGAACCAGGATAAAAATTATTTTAAACTACTGTTTGATCGTGTTGCATCATAGGGTTGTCATTTTGCAGATGCTGAAATCCAAGTTCAGTTCCCTGACCATCAGAGCAGTATTTGCTCAAAGAGCTGTACTGGTCTCATGCTGGGACATCAGTTTCTAGGATCAGTTCTATTACAGTAATGTACATCAACTGTTACACCTGGAATTTCATCACTAATTTTACTTCTTATCAGCTGTAGTTTAGAAGAGACATTGGCCCCAACTCTACTGGGGGGACTACTTTTATTTTTCTAGCCACATCCAACCACCCTCAACTGAGATCCCATTTCCTTGGCAGAATGATTCTGTTTGTTAAAAAAGAAAACAAAATTTTAATTCTTAGGAGAAATGTTCATCAAACAAAGGATTCATAACAGTGGGTTATTGTTGTGGTTATGGCACTGTGCACACGTATCGCATCTATCCTGTCTACAATTTAGGTTATTGCTTTTTCTGTTATAAGCTTTTTTTTTTTTTCATAAATGGTATGAACAAAAATTGTCTCAGTCAATGTACCTATACTTATTTAAAATCATTTCAAGACCTCTTATGCATCCTGTAGAAAGAAAGCCAGATTTTCCTGGGTGTCAGCCACAGTTATACTATTGGTTTAGCTGAAGCATTGCAATACCATTTTCACCATTGTGAAAGTTACCTACCTATACAGTTATTTCCTAAGAGTTCAGATGACTTGTGATCTTTCTTGGTGTTTTTTTTTTTTCTTTTCTTATTTTTTTCCTTTCCTTTGGGACTAAAGTAAAATAAAATTCAGATTCCTATGATCGAGAAAAAAAAATTGATGAGTTTTGTTACATTTGGTTTTGGTTTTGAGTAATCTGCAGTTTCATTCATGATGTTTTCATGAAGGCATCATGTCTGCACAGAAGATGTACCATTACAGAGGATGATGTGGTAAAGACTAAGTATTATCTAATGTTTAACTATATGCTTTGAAAACTGTCTATCATTTACTGGAGCTTGAACTCCGTTTGCGGCTTATATATCTACTTTGAGGAATATATTGTTACTGGTGAAGCCAAGAAAACTTAAGGGTTTTTTGATTCTTCTCTTCTTTATGTTGAGTTGGAAATTCCTTGTTTTAAAATGTATGAAGAAGTCATGACTGTATAACTAGCATCACTACATGAGCTGACATATAAGACACGGGAAAAACGGGAAATCAGACAAGACTGTTAAGGAGAAACCTGTGTGTATTTTAGATCAAATCCATAACAGTGAAGGAAGAAAATGCATGGGACCTGTTAATACATTTAAGTATGTGGATACATGTATCTTTAATTATAGGAACCTCTTACTGGCTTGTTTTCTAGGGTTTTCTTCCAAGAAGAAAAGAGGCAGGAAAAATTTACTCTTGATAATCCTATAAGGGGTAAAGGTTTTATCTGTAGTTCTTTTTTAGGGTTAAATTGATTATTAAAGTATGTATCAGAATTCTTTCTGTTTGTACAAAAAATCCCCTAAGTTTATTCCAGAAATGATTTGTCATGTATTACTGGTGAAAAGGGAAGATTTCATATAAGCGAAGATACACAGAAAAAAACCCTATTGCTTTCTTCATTTACTCACCCTCCCTCCACCGTACTTTTTCAGGTGACAGTCTCTATTAAGCACAATTGCTATAGAAAATATCTTTCAGCCTGTCAGTCTCCCAAGCAGTTAGCAATGGTTTGGTTTATCACCCAAGAATATTTTATAAATCACTTGGATACATGGTGACAACAAGGCATTCTGAAGTCTTCAGCTGGCAAATATAATGTCATTATTACTATATGCTTGCTAATGCTGTCAGGCAACAGTGTCATTGATGTACAAAGGAAATCTCAATGAAATTAGTGGGGAGTTTTGCTTAAACTTCAGTGATGTAAAATAATCCCAAGTGATTACAGTAATTTTTTTTTTTTTTTTTTTTTTTAGTTCTGGTTTAAATGACAGAAAAAAGAATTTAGTTCTGCCTGTAAAGACAAAAGATTTAAATAGTGTTTATATTATAATAGCAGATCAACTTTCTCATCACATAGCAAAATATAACAGCTGAGTGATAGTACTTATTTTTGTGAAATTTTAAAGAAATTCCTAAGATAATTAAGAAATGAAAATAAGAAATTTATCAGAAGAAGAGTGTCAGAATTGGAACATATATGAAATGCTTAGTTACAGATTTCATCATCATCCTTTCCTCTCACATAACAGTAAGACCATTTTACATAGGTCTTACCATATCCCATATGGGGAAACTGAGGCACAGATCAATGAATTAATTAATTAACTTTGTCGCTATCATGCCAAAGGCTAGTAACAGCCATATAAGCAGAACCTTCTTCTCAGCGTCAATGTCTATTCCAATAAGCCTCTTTGCCTTTTTAGCTGTGGCTTCTTAAGAAAAATGAAACAGTGAGGCAGAGTAGTGTACTGGAAAAGGTAATCCTTCTATTATGTTTGTTCAGAGTAAGCATCACATTCATTAACAAGCCTGGCATATGTCCAGGTGTATACCAGAGACATGTCTGAGTACTCTCCATAGGATTCAGTCATTAAGTACTTTGTTCTAGTGGTCAGATACACACTTGCCAAAAGTAAACTGGGAAAAAAAAAATATCTGATTTCGATAGCCCACAGATGAGATTAATGGGTGTCACAGATAATTCAACAAACTGGAATTCAGCTTGTTGAAAAATATAAATTGTCAATGAAGGATGAAAATTCAGATAGGCACAAAACCTTTTCATTCCTAAGGGTGGAACTTTTCTTAACTTCTCATAAAAATTTGCACTACACTCAATATGTAGCTACAAAATAAAAATGGTTAAGTTTTGTATTAAGTAAGATTTTGCACTAG
Organism: Aquila chrysaetos chrysaetos; assembly: GCF_900496995.4. Classification (NCBI taxonomy): domain Eukaryota; kingdom Metazoa; phylum Chordata; class Aves; order Accipitriformes; family Accipitridae; genus Aquila; species Aquila chrysaetos. The sequence goes on from NC_044007.1 coordinate 62,516,825, forward strand.
ATCACCATAATACCCTGCCTCATAAAATCTGCAAATACAGGAAATGTCAGATAAGCATGCAACTCTTGCTCATTTAGAAGAGATGTTCTGATCTCACGTTACCTTGATCTAAGAGACTATCTAATAGTCTAATAAACTATTATTACAGCAGTCTCTGAAATAGTTTGTGTATTGCACAAAACTCAGAAAGAAGTATGTCACTGATTATTTCTGGACTCTTAGCTGTTTTGTAGAGTTTGATATTGTTATTCCTAGATATAGATAGATAAGCTAGCACAACCTCCTTTATGTGGAATCTTATCTGAGCAGAAAAAAAAAATCTGTTCTTAGCACTCTAACTCAAGGTAAAAGTATTTTTATCCACTATAAAGGCATAACTCCAATGATAATAATACCAAAACTACAAATCTAAACTTTGTTCAGTTGAAAAGTATTTGTGCAAATTTCCTCAGACATAATTCCTACATAACAAAACTTGTTTATAAACAAAAAAGAAGAGAAACTGGATGGCTGCATTTGTTCGGAACAGTTGGATCTGTGTTAAACTTGTCAGGCTGTTTTATTTATGTATGTGTATCTACATACATACATATTTATAGTTTGTTCATATTGCCTCTCTATGAAATATTTAACCATATGTTATATGCAATGTACCTCCTTATTTCTCATAGTATGAATTAAAGTCAGTGAGAATTCAATGAAAACACTATTTAAGCCATATTCTGGTGATGCAAACATAGCAGTTTAGGAATTTAAACTGCTGCTGGATCTGAAAACAAATGCTAGTGGTAAAGAAGGATTTATTTCCTACAACAGGTAGTTCCTGATTATTAAATCCAACAAACCATTTTGTTGGAACGCTCAATGACCTCCCTTAATTATTTCTTGTTTCTCTAGAGAGTTTAAGATTTTTTTAAAATTTTGTGCATGCCATTAGATTCTTGCAAGCTAAATAAGGGCAGCAATTAATCCCTTTATGGAGGAGAAACAGGAGAACCCACTGGCCCACATCCTAAACCACTTGGCTGGGGCTGTTCAAGAGCAAAGCTAGATTGTCTAGCATCGTCTGAATCTCATGTAATGAGTTTTCTGGAAGCTGGCTCCTGCTGTGCTCATTTTTCTGCTACAGTTTAACTTCATTGATATCAACAAAACTTTGCAATTTTATCCACCGAGACTCTGCCTCATTTTTGAAAATGAACTGATGCAGCCAAAATCTATAATTTCTTAAAAAATAAATAAACAAGTGTTGTGGTGACCAAACATTTATTATCTGAAAAACAGTTCTGCACTTTTAGAAACAACAACAAAAATATTTACACTAGTTGTGTAAGGTTTACCGTATTATTTTTGTCAATGCCTTCTGTAAGATTGTACTGTAAATGCTCTCACTGAATCATGTTACAAGTTAAAGCTCAACTGCAATAGATTCTAAATAATGGATATAAGACATAATGGAAACAAAGAATGAAATCCTGAACTCCTGAAGACTAATGATGATTCTGCCACTGACTTCAAAGGAATTAGCATTTCACTCAAAGATTTTCTTTTGCACCATTTAGGGACTTTCTAATTTGGTGGAAACTAGTCTGCATCCAGGGTTCTTGATAGGTGCTTTTAAGTTGAAATTAATCAATGAATTTTTAAGTCAGAGTTTGAAATGGGGCTACAAATGTATTTGATGCAAGTAAGTGAATATGTACACATTCAAACAAGAACTATCCTTCAAAATTCTAAGGTTTTACTATTGATATTTAATTTACATTTATTATAATATGTTTAAGATTCTCTCAAAAGCTATATACATTGCTTTGCTTGAAGGCAAATTCATGATTTTCCAGTTTAAAATGCTAGAGATGAAATACTAGTTAGGAAGCTAGTAGAGCAAGGTCTTTCTCAGTAATTTTGGAGGAAAATGTGTGAGACACAGCACATCTCATTCTGAAAGGGAAAACAAGGATGACCTCATTTTAATGATCTGCGCTCAAAACAACGAAAAAAAGGTTTGCAAACTTAGCTGTGTTTTGAAAAAGAGGAGGAAAAAATACTCTCTCTGCACAGTAGGAAGTTCCTTTGCCTTTCATATTTCTAATTCCAGGCAGCATGCTGTCTGCTCCAAAGAGCAAGAAAACAAATGCCAAGCTTTAATCAGAATTATATTGGCTGTGTAGGGACTTTCAGATCATTTGCCCATTCCTAACAATGTCATGCAGATTCCCTTCAGAATATCAATGTGGAAGCCTTTGCCCTTGCTGTGAAGAAAAGGTTGCAAAATACTGAAGATGAGCAGCAGGTCCGTTTGAGGTTAACATTCCTTTTTGTGATGGGGAGAGGAGGAAAGGGTAAAAGTTTCACTCTAATTTAATTCCTTAATGAAACTAAGAATAAGAATCCCTGCAGCGTAGTGCTAACCTTTTCTCTAGTGTCAAGCAATTTTTTTCTTCAAATACATCTTGGATAATGCTGTAGGCTTATGGCTATCTGAGGGTTGGCTTAGAGGCCATTAATAAGACGTACTGTACTGAATTTGACAGACCTTACACAGCTACTTTAAACAAAAATCTTTGTTCCTGAAAGTGCAGAACTGTTTTTCAAATTAGAAACGTTTGATCATCACAACATTTGTTTATTTCTGTAGAGAAAATGATAGGTTTTGCCTACATCAGTTCATTTTTCAAAATGGGGCAGAGTAGCAGTGGGTAAAATGGCAAAGCTTCACTGATATCAGTGAAGTTAAATTGATTTACCTCAGTTTAGCAACCTGTTCAAAACAGTATTTGTAATGCTAATTTTGCTCGGCTGAAAGCAATTATGTGTATTTTAAAGGACAATAAGATATTTCAATGTTTGCTCTGTGTTTTCAAATGATTGATCAATTAATTCATGTATTTGTTTAAATTTCTTTAATATTGGAGAATGTCTTTCTTGTAGCCACCCATGGGTTTTGCCACAAAATGAAAACCAGTACTTGTATTTGCAATCATGTATTTGGCACAAAAGTCTCCAGTCTTCCTTTTTATAAGGAATAAAACTGTTTTCAAAGTAACATGGCTTTAGAGCAACATTAGCCCAATTTAATGAACTGAATTCCAGCACTTTTAAAGTCAGATGTTCTTGCCTACTTCTTTTTCCCTCAGTGTTCCTAAAACACCCACGCCTTACCCCTCTTATTCTGTGCAAGAAAACATACCCAGAAAGAGGTAGTCTTCATCGAGGATGAGATACACTTAGACCATCATAGTATTTGGACAGTAAGGCGGTTGGAGAAAACATGACAAGGAAGCCAGCTCTGCTCATCACTTCTGGTTCTGAGGAAAAAGGCAATCATTTTGGGTGCATTGGAAAGAGATTGCTGTATTTCCCCCCACCTTCCCCTGCTTAGTCTCCTGGTCCAAACTTATGCTAATTAGTCTGTGTTGTAATGGCCATTATATATCTATTGACTGTGGTTTAAATAAATTATTATCAACAAGTGTTAGTCAGCATGGTGTAATAATAGGAAGGAATCACATCCTTCATCCACATTTATTTTACAAGCTTTTCTTGGAAGAGATGTGCTCTACTCCATAGTTTACCTTGCATGCCTTTGCCAGAACCTCTTCCGTTTTGAATTCATCTTTCCTGGACATGACTGAACAGGTCTGCAAATTCCAGAAGAAATTTCATCAGGGCCTTTTACAGCAACATTCATTCTAATGTGTCTTTACTGCAAATACCATGCTAGAAACACATTTCAGGAAGCACATAATACAATGGTTTATCATTGTTTTACGATCAGCTAATCACTTACTCTTTCTAATTTCTAATTCATTCTACATGTTCTGATACCAGTGCACCACTGTATTTGATTGTTGTTTGCATTCTTCTTTTCTACTCCCTTCCTGATCTTCCCATCCCAGTTCTTCTAAAACCTCAGTTCTCTGTGTAATAGAACGTCATGAGATATTCCATCCAGCTGTCTTCACACGCCAGCATTGTACTTTTGTTTATGTTTCTATTTAACTTAAAATGGATGAAAAAGATATCACTCAGTTCAAGGTTATTTTCTCTTATGAACCCTTTCATGATGTCCTAATGTATATACTCAGCCTAGTGTAACACCACCTTTTCTTCTTTTATGGACTTTCTGGTAAAGAAATCTGCTATTCTTCTTATCAGTGAATATCCAAGCTTCTTAATGATTATTCTTTAATCTATATTTTTGAAAACTAAAGTCTCCCACAGTGAAATCATTCCTACTGTTTAAGATACCATAGAACTCCTTTTATGCACAATGACACACTGTCCCATCTTGTTGTAGCTAGACAATTTACGTGGGTGGTATAATTTTATGGTTGCATATTAGAAGGTTGATTCACATATTTACAAATAAACATTGGCTAAAAGACAGTACTGAATGAATACTTAAGGTAAAGTCTCTTTCCTGTGGCAAATTTTACTGTTTCTGTTGTATTTCCTTGGATCAGCAAAATGACTTGCTGTTTCAAATTTGTAAGAGGTTGACAAGTTGCCATTTCACAGGATATTACTAGAACTTATAACAACTGGGATTAAATTTTTGAGTGCATGATGATATAAGTGTTAGGATTTCATATTATCAGCTAGTAATGTTAGAGAACTTCAGATCGAGTTTTTTTACCTGTTTCTATTTCTTCTGTCCTCTTGGTGTATGCTAATAACCAATTGTCCTAGATCTTTCTTAAGATGAAAACTGTCTACACATGTAGCTGAACTATTTAACTGCCTTTTAGAGGGTAATAGTCAGTTTCTTCATTACATGAAGCATTGAAGCATACATTCAAGATTTCACTGGCTTTTTCTTCGCATTTATTATAATGCATTATATATTCACACTCCATTTCAGCATCCTGCCTACATTGCCTAATCAATGGTGAGGAACTGATATGCCACAGCAGAAAAAGGCACAGAAGCACTCCAGGAACCACCAAGGCTAGAAGTGATGCACACCAGCTCAGTCTATCATCCTTCTCCACCACTTTCAGTGAAGGAAATTCACAGGAGAGAGAAAGGTGTACCACTGTGAGAGATGGTGAGATAATTCTTCTGAAACTGCCTAGAAACTCCACACTGGAGACTCTTCATCTCTTCCCAGGTCAGAGTAACACAGGTCAAGGGTTGAAAGCTAAAGCTGTACTGTCTTCTTCCTGCTGAATGACTGTTTGTTAGAAGAGCCTTTTATCATTGTGCTATCTTCTTTATTTCTTTTATTTCTACTTTCATTTCTTTTCTGAGTTGGTCTGCATTTGTATGTTCCTCCTAGTATCCCTAACACCCCCTAAAATAATAGGAGACTAGTACGGACCGTGTATCTGTGTCAACTTAACCAACTTCTAGGTATCATTTTCTCAGTATTTCTGTGCATAGGGCATGCAGAAAAGGAAATCAGAATAGGTCCAGCTGCACACAGGGACCTTCCAAAAATCCATTTTTATAACCAGCTCAGCAGAGTAATTTGAATGAGAAAGTAATGTAGACAGATATGTGTGAGAGATGGCTCAAAGGATATGAAAGTCATGGAAGTCCTTAAAGACTGTGCAGAAAAGTAGTCTACAACTACAAAAGTTCCAAATAATAGTGAATTTTGATGTTTGGCAGAATTGTTTTTCAGAAGCATTATAGATATTGCTCTTAATTAAAAAAAAAAAAAAAGCTGAAAAAACAAAGGAAATTTCCTTTTCAATGTTCAACATTAGTAAGAGAAAAAAAAATGCAGCGCTACTCTTTTGGAGAAGGTATCAGTTCCTTCATTCATCCAACATCTAATTTTTCACTTTTCCTCTGAATCACAGCTTATACACAGCTGTGTTTCTCAAATAACTATTTATGCTATTGTAATTCATGAAAAAAGTGAAGTCTTTCAAAATGCGACAGTATTTTCTTATTTCTATCACACAACACATAATCACTTTCATTGAGCTATCAGCATATTTGAAGTATGCAATTTGTACATATTCTGCTTTCTGTTCTTTTCTTAGCTTTCAATATCAGGATTTTCTCTAATGTATGGTATGTGGCACAGAAATATCTTACCTAGCAGGGACCAAGCTACCTTGGGAAATGTAAAGCCATGTTGGAGAAAGGGGTTTGTGTGAACTAATTGGCTTTAGCTATGCTGTGCTGAGATGGCTAGACTTTTCCTAGAAATATTTACATCGGATGCCATTGTGCTTCAGAGACCGTATCATATATCCATTGAAAATAAAAGAGGCAAGACTCATTGTCATGGCAATCATGTCTGAGTGCTTCTCAAGGGGAATTAGGCATTTAAATAAGAACTTACGTGCCTAAATATCTTTGCGGACTTGGACCTTGGTCTCCTAAATTAGTTTTCTAATTACAGTTTCACCGAGGATACTTGGCATGAGACATAAACAGATTAAGCGTTATGTTTGTCAGAGGCCTTCCAAACATACCTCTGATTGATCAGGTGAGAAACTAAAGGAATTGTAAGAAAAGCAGACAATGCTTAATTCTAGAATACATAATGTTCTTGATAATATATTCTTAAAAGTCATCTGTCTGGGTGTTCTTGACACACATTTTCCTTCCCTTCCCACCTCCTTTTTTTTCCCCTATCAAATGCAGTGACATGAAGGTTATTAAAAAAAAAAAAAAATTGCTTATGATTAGTTAGATTTTATTGTTTTACAAGACAGAAGAGTTTTCCAGTGTTTCACATCACAAAAAGGTTAAACCTGTAAATATTTACTACTCACCATGGGTGATTCCATTATTTTAAAAGAAAAATAAAGATGTGTAAAGTTACTCATGTGTGAAAGAACTTACAGGTACAAAAGCTTATGTATTGGATCGTGTCTATTTCTTTTTCTTTCACTTAAAATTGAAATTGAAATTGGCTTTTCAAACTGGTGTACAACATACTCTTTTTTTTTTTATATTCTCAACCACAACTTTTCTGTTGACCTTAGATGTTAGGAGCACAGCTCAAGAAATTCAATGCTATTTGTTATTTTATTGGATTAGACCATAGTGGCCATCATATATTGCATTCTGTCTTATGTTTTGCTTGTGTTTCCTGATAGAGTATTGTTAGATGTCTACCACAAATAGCTGTTATATTTTCTTTCCCTGATCTGCACAGTCTGATTTTTATTCTGTAGCCATCTATCAGGCCAAAGAACGTAGTTTCTATCAAAGGAACACACTTCATCTGGCACATGCTTCCAACTGTTGGAGTTCTCTCTTTCTCACATCAGTGAGAGACTGAGCTTTCTTTTCTTTCTTCTTCCTTACCTAATCTCTTTGGATGCTTGTTGTATTTCAGAAATGGTCTTATCAATGGATTGCATGCAGCTGGTGTGGTAACTGGTGATGACTTAGCCTGAAAGCCTAGCCTTCAGTTGTTTTTCCAGCTTTGTTCTCTGAAATCACAGCATTCTCATCTCTCACAAGTCTGCTGCAGAGCAGTGAATATTGCATATACAGGGCCTATCAGGGCTATCCATCAGAAGTTCATCCAGTGTTTCCTTGGCTTTAACAGGTCGCTGCTATCCAGCAAAAAAATTCCCCGTGATTCAGTGAAAACCTTCCCTAAGACTGAGAAGATTTACTGTGTGTGCCATCGGAGATCTCTCATGGACCTGGAACTATACAGAATTTGTATTAAAGACTATGGTAATTGACTAAAGAATCTTCTTATATAGTAGGGGAAGATCCAAGTGCTTGGGAAGGATAAGCTTTGAATTAAAAGTGAATTTTATAAATGGGGATATGGTCTCAAATTAATGTGATGAAATTCAATGAGGGTAAGTACTACATTTTTTAAATCAACCTGGCCTTCTGTCCCCAGCAAATACCAAACTTAAAAAGGAGAGAGAAATCCAGCTAGGAGGGACGAGTAACTGATCTGGGAGTTTTATCTGTTCACATATGGTATTTGAGCCAAAATGATATAGTTGCAGAGATAGCAAACACAGTCTGGGATATAAGCAGTGCCATATTTAAGAAAAGAGAAATAATAATTTTTTCAGTAGTTGTCTGCCTTAAAAGTACCATGTCAACATTTTAATAGAGATGTTTACAAGGTAGTCTTCCTAGGATGACAGAACAGGAGGGGTAGAAATAGGAAAGGTGAGAGGAAGCACAATATTAATCTTCACACAGTAAACTGTCATTGTGTTACAAAGTATTTTTCTTATCATGAGAAATAATTATCTTGATTTGCTGTAGGAAAGATTAATTTCAGAAACTGGGGAAAAAAATCTGCTTGCAAGGATAGCTAAATAAGATTACCTTGGGATCTTTCAAAAGATAGACTAGATGACCATCAGACAGAGCTAGTTTGTATAAACTAGAACAGAGGACTGGCCAGATTGCTTTGTAAGGTCTGCTCAAACCCTATGGAACACCATTTCTATAATACTAATGCCATGGTAGTTTCATCACCAGTTTCAATGATAAACTAATCTAAATGAAATTAAAAGTTTCTGCATACCAGTGAGATACATACAGCAGCTATGTATCGTTATCTTCCTTTTACAGGTAGAGAAATCAAAGTAAAGGATGCAAGACAGTAAATGTCTGCAAGACAGCAAAATATGATTTTCCAGAACTCAGAATTTAGTCACCTTACTTTCTTCTATGTGTAAGAGTGAGTCACTGCTTAACAAAGGGATTTAAGGGACTTCTTGCCATAACCATAGATTTAACCATAAATTCTCTTAACCGTAGAGATGGTTAAAAGTTATGAAGATAATGAGCTAATAGTACTGGTTTCTTTAAACCTCTGTGGAGTTATTGTTCTACCTTGTCTGGGGGCTTTCAAAAGTCCCACCTAATAATAACCGAAGATGTCAGCAATGTGTTTTAAGAAAATGGGATGAAAAATGACCTCCTGCATTTGTAGCCCTAGAAGTCCTTATTTTTGAAAGCTGTTGCATATGGGAAAGAACAGCTGGGATGACATCTCTTGTCCACATTTGGAAGCACGAATGTAAAAAATACTGCTTTGCCAAAGATAGTGTTTAACAAAAAATGATTTGTTTACTGCTTGGAAAACTGATGATTTGACTGAATCAACAAGATGCCCAAATGATGCCTCCACAATTTGCACCTGCTTGTCTTGTTTTGATGAATGTGAAACTATGCAGATTAAGCGTTACCAGGTGTAGTGCAGGAATGCATATGCTCAAGCACTCTGTTTTTCTTATTATTCTTTCCTCCTTTCCTTCTTAAATCAGTTTTCACATGAAGGTTTTTTTTTTTTTTTTTTTTTTTTTAAGAAACCTGACAGAAGAATTCACAGCCCATCTCTTCTACTCTGATAATTGTGCATCACTGTAAGTTCTGCAGCCATCTTCCCTTCATTTTACTGCTTTAAATTACTTGTTCAAAATACCACTTTTTCTATGTGACTGCAAAGAACACGATACTTTCTTTCCTCTCTACTGAAGAGCTAATAATGAGAAAATATTATGTCTGTCTTTGGCAACTAGAAGTCCCTAGAGAAATCTGAAGAGCTGTTTCCAGAAGCATCTCATTACTAGTGGGAAACTTTATCATTTTTAACTTACTCTAAGGTTTTTATTCCTCTTGTGTATGTTTGTATGTGCGTGCATGGCTTTTCTTTTTGAAGTCCAAATTAAGTTTGAAACATTTGTCATTAAGTACGGCACTGAAGAAAGTCCCAGAACCAGTACCTCCAACAGAAACCAACAATCCTTGTCTTCCCAGTTTTAAAAATAGTTCTTCCTTCTGGAACCAATAACCTGTGTCTGTAGGAAGTGTTTTCTTTCCAAGCTTTCAGTCTTTGCTAATAAATTAATCAGGAAAAAACGGTCTTCTCTACATTAGGAATATAGGTACTATTTCCAGCTCATTGATGAACTGGAGTTGATCTGAGAGTTGAGGAACAAGATTAATCTCTAGATCTGTATTGATTTCTGTTGAGATATGCATATACATAGATGTATATGTGTGGAATGCAGTCTTGGGGAAAAAGAAATATCAAGAAAAGGAGTGCATCCATACATTTTACCTGGACCTGTGCTAAGTACTCCATGGGTGGACAAAGAAGCCACCAAACAGGCAGTTCAGTTCAGGAAAAAGGGTGTTGCTAAAGCAGGTGAGAGAAATAAGTAATTTATCACTGAAATTTGAAATCTGCACTAAAATTTAGAATTCCTTGTCTCTGTCACATTACTGAAAGGGCATGGGAATGTCTCTGTTACAAGAATTCCATTTTCATGGAAATGCGATATACTAAACATGCAGCCACAGGCGAAAATGTGGGACAAAACCTTTTCATGAAGTAATTCTTATCCATTAATAATTGCATAAATGCACAGAGCTTAATACATTTACAAGGGTCTCTGCGCAAGCAGAGGTTGCTGAGCACAAAAATGGAGGGGCAGTCTATTTAGTACTTAAGCCAAGCAAGAATAACATGCAAATATGTAAACTTCCCATGAAACTGAGACAAGAAATTCTGTGCTTATAACTTGAGAAACCCTGACTATAACATGAAGGTTATGTGGACTCTGAGGGCTTAAGCTGATTCTGTATCTCATCATAACAACAGATGTCTCTCCAGTTGTGGCAAAAGTAATCAAAATCATTCAGAGCTGACATTTGTAAGGGATGTGAAAGGCAACAAGAAGAGCTTCTACTGAGAAGGAAAAGGTTGACCAAGGAAAATGAAGACCTGTTTACAGAGGGCAGTTGTTTTAGTGACAGAGGCCACAAACGAGGCTGAGTTAGTCAGTGCCTGCTTTGTCTGAGCTTTTGCTGGCAAGGTGTCCCGGGCATCTGTGATTAGAGACAAGGATCATGAAGCAGAATGACCAGCAATGGATAAGGATCAAGTCAGGGCTCACTGGGAGGATTTTGATCCACATAAATTAAAGCTGCATTGAGGGTGCTAAGAGAGCTGCCTGATGTCATAATGATGGTTGAGACCAGGAGGGGTACTCAGCAACTGGAGAAAAGCAAAGGTTGCACTCATCTTCAAAAAATGCCAAATGGATGATTCAAGGAACTACAGACTGGTAAGCCCTACTTTGGTTCCTGCGGAAGTCAGGGACTGAGTCCTCTTGGAACAAGTTTATGGCCACATGCGGGAGAAGAAAGTGACTGGGAAAGCTCAGGAAGGTTTTACTGAGAGTAAATCATGCCTGACTGAACTTATTGCCTCCTATAATAAAATAACTATTTGGGGTGAAAGGTGAGTGAGGAATGCCATTTACCTCAACTTCAGCAAGGCTTTTGACACTGTCTCCCACAGTATTCTTTTATTCAGGTTGGGAGGTTATGATCTAGATGGCTAGACACCTAGATGGTAAAAAGGTGGTTGGATAGTCATACCCAGAAGGTCATGGTCAATGGGTTGTGCTCTATCTGGAGGTCAGTAACAAGTGGAGAATTACAGGGCGCTGTACCAGGACTTGTCTTGGTTAACATCTTTATTAATGGGTTGGAGAAGGTAACGGAGAGCACACTCATCAAGCGTGTAGATGAAACCAAACTCGGGGGAGACAAGTTGATATGCTTGGTGGTAGGGTCTCATCCAGAGAGACCTGGACAAGCTAGAGGGCTGGGCAGGTAAGAACCTTGTGAAACTGAGCAAGGACAAGTGCCAAATGCTGCTCGTGAGACAGAAGAGCTCCTCCAACGGCAACAGCTCACAGATGGACAGGCTGGGGGCAACTCCATGGGAGCATCCATGTGGGAAAGGCTATGGGGCCTGGTGAGCAGCAAGCTGAGCCTGAGCCAGAAAAGGTGGCCAACAGATCCCTGGTCTATATGAACAGAAGCATGGCCAGCAGCTACAGGGTGTGTTTGTCCTCCTCTGCTCAGCACTCATTAGGCCACATCCACAATACTTTGCCCAGTTTTAGACCCCTGATACAAGAAAGACGTCAACAAATTGGAGTGTGTTCAGCAGAGGGGCTTCATGATGGAGGTAGTGGAAGCACTTGCCCTGCGGGGAAAGGCTGAGAGATGGGGATCTTCCAGCCTGGAGCAGAGATGGCTTTGGGCACACCTAACAGCAGCCTCCCAAATGCCTGTAGGGAGGTTATCAAGGAGATGGAGCTTGGCCCTTCACAACTGTGTGTGGTGGGAGGAAGAGAGACAATGGACATAAATTGAGGCAAGAGATGGTCAGGCTGGATACAAGGAGAATTTGTTCATCTTGAGGACAGCCCAGCAGTGGGACAGGCTGCCCAGAGATGCTGTGCAGTTGTCACCCTTGGAGGTTTTCAATACCCAATGGGACAAAGCCCTGAGCAACCAGGTTTGACCTCAGAGCTGGCCCTCCTGTGATCAGGAGGTTGGACTGAAGACCTCTTGAACTCCCCTCCAGCCTGAATTTTCTGTGACTCCACCACTCTATGAAAATCCTCTTTACTGACCAGAACAATACAAATGCTAGAAATAAATGCGAAAGCCATGTTTGTGTGTGATTTTGTCCAGTAAGATGCACAAGGATTGAGAGTCAAACCTTGAAAGACTTCCTTTTTTAGCTTTGCGGGAAGAAATGTCTCTCCTGTGAAGAGTTTTACACAATCTGCTAAAGACATTTATGAAGAGATCTTTTTGTTTGTTTATTTTTCATTCTGAAACATGAAAAACAGGAAATCAGCTTGTGGCTGCTCTGGCTTGGACATGTTTCTGCTGTTATTTTTCTTAAGGATCAGAAGTAGGAGGTAACAACACTAATGATCAAATGTACAGTTAACTATAACAGAGCAAAAATCCCAAGGAAAGAACACTAGTATGGCTAAACTGACTTCTCTTAAGAGAACTGACTTCAGCCTTAATTGTTGTAAAACATAACAATAAAAAAACTTTATTTCTTTCTTTATACTAAAATAATGTCTTTATTTAGTATCTCTTCTGTTTTGTAGTTTCAAAATCCCTTACAATTCTTTCCAGAGAGATACTGCTCCTCACTGAGGTCTCATCACATTTGTTTATGTGCCTTTTTTCATAATTTTTATGCCAGAAGTCTAAGAACTAAGCCTAGAGGTGAAAACACTAACGGTGACTGTAAAGGCCCTTTGCTGATCAGAGAGACATTGTAGGTTTTGTTTTGGCAAGTACATTCCTGTAACCTAATTCTCTTTTTTTCTCTATTGTTTAACCAACCACAGCAAAGTCTCTTAGGAGGTATCATTGAGTCTGATACTGGACAAGTGTCTGTTTTATTTTCTTTTATGCTGGCAGATACTGTAGGCAGCCTGTGTCTGACAGAACTGAACGTACAGAGTTCTGACAGCTTTTCTCCATCTTTTCTTCCTTTCCTGAGGGCAACAAGGCTCACTGCGGATCCCCTGCCCTAAACTGTCCACTGGACATTGTCCATCTGCACTGAAATAGAAGGCAAATAAATACTGTAACTCAGAGATTTCATTTAACATTTATTTTAAAATCACTTTACAGAACTATTCTTGCTTTGAGGTTTGTTTTTCTGAAGTGTGGGCAAGGTGTCTGTAAAACCAAGAGTTCCAAATTCCTATGTATCAAATTTTCTATTGACTACAGGAGAAAAATGATGTGCTTCTCTTTCACCCACATTTTAATTAATCCCCAGTACATTTGCTCTCTTTCTCAGTCTTGGTTTGGTTGAAAGTGGGTTAGTCAGTACATGGACCATTTTATATGCAAATCATAGACCGACATATTCACAGGTTTTGTGCAGGTTGCAATCTTTGACTTATGAGTCAGATCTTTTGGCAACATGCTTGTGAAACTGCTAAACCAGCAAACAGATTTCTGAAAGCAGAAGTTGAAATAATAATGATTTATTAGCATGATCACCTTCTTGAGGCTTTCTTTATCTTGTAGAAGTGTATAGGACAAAAAATTTGTCTCAAAAATTTATACTGACATAACTGTATTGAATTTTAAGTATAATCATACCCTGAAAAGTTATTGTGTGTTGATCAAAAAATTATAGAAGAGATATGCCATTTTCATTAGCTTAGCCCATTTGAGTTCCTTCTAGAGGTGCTAGTAGCCATGTGAGAATTTCCAGTAATAATACAATCATTGTAAACATCTGATGTGAATCTGAGGGAAATATTAGTGATTATGTAGCTAAAAAGAATTATAAATGAGGTTTTAATGTAACTCAACCAAAAATGTGTCAGGAAATCCCTGAGAAATCGGTATGTAAAATAGATACAATAAAACATTAAAAATACATTTTGATTTGTTCTGGAGTTGTATCTTTTGTCAGCCATACCATTCCTATAGATCCAATTGAAGGTAAACATGGTAAATAAGGTAAAAGGCTAGATTTTTGATTGAAAGCAACTGTTTTGATTCTAGCAATACCTCTTTTTTATCTTAATTAGGTATATTTTTAACTTCCTGTAATAGTTTCATAGTAGTTGCTTGGAGATTAACAAAAATAAGGTCTAACTGGAGGCATTTAGTCTCAATATAATCTGATGGTCAATAGTGTTTTTTGGATATTATCTTGTCAGTCTTAAAGCCAGAGCTTTTTTTTTTTTTTTTTTTTTTTCCAATCAGCTTACTGTGTCTGCAGGAAGTCTAAACCGCAATACGCCAGTCTGTCTTATAACCACAGCCTAAATACTCTGCTGTTCTGTGATTTATGTATTGACAGTGCTTTCTCCCATAGGAACAAGGATAGGCTACATCACAATACAAAGTGCCTTCTGTTTGCCCCAAATGCCTTTTTCACTGCCTTTCCATATATGTCCTCATGGAACATAATATGTGAAAGGTAGTTAATGATGCAAAGTCTGCAGAGCTGGTAGGGTTTCTCAGTACTTCCCCTGCCAGATAGTACATTTATAGGGGTTGTGTCTACCTTGCTGTAGTTAGCTTAAACCAGTTAGTTAAAATCTGAGCCATTACCCATCTTCTGGGCAGGCTGTAAAGCCTGCTCTGAACTCCAGGCAGTTAGGCTTCAGGCACATCTGTTCAACCTGCAGAAGAGATGTGCCCACTGCAGTTTTTGTCAGACACTTTAATGACATATATGAAAGTCCCACCCTGGGAATCTGGGGACTTTGTATCATAAACAATGTACTAGCCCTGACACTCACAAATACATTACTTATATACATATATAAGGGTACGGGTTGAGATGACTTTCAGGCACCCAGTAGGTTTTTAGATTTCTACCCCAGTTAATTTACCATCTGAAGTCCTTTGGGAGAGAAATCAACACAAATCACAGCAGTGTAGAGATTTTAGTTTATAAAGGTCAGAGTAGAGTATCAGGTTTTATAAAACCTTCAGATTTGATGAAGGAAAAAAAACAACTTACCTTTTTTTCTCAGGACTGACAAAATTATATATATATTTGTTCCTAGGAAATCTTCATTAATTTAAACCACATTCTCTGGAGATTCCAGATTGAAATTTATTCCTTTATAAGTACTTATAAATTTTTCATGTCCAGTACATAACATAATGTTTATAAAGTAAATAAAAAATGCTAATGAGGCAGTGGCCATCTATCTACCTCACACTGACATTATTAAGCTGCAGAATAGGTAATAAAAAGTTATTCTATTTCAAGTACTATTTTTGGAGGAAAACCATGTAAATGTTGATGCATGGTGAATTAAAGTAAATTAATCTGATAATATGAGTGAATTGAACAAGCTGTGCAATATAAATATTTTAATCACTTCTTGATCCAGAAGTACCTCATCTACAAATGAGCAATTACTTTCTACCTCGTGGGAGTTGTCTCTAATTATGAGGCAGTCTAGTTGGTGCTATACAAAAAGTACATGTAAATATCAAGCATCAGACCCTTGAATCTGTCATTTGTAATATGAACAGCATTTTATATCCCTTTTTGCAACCCTGTTTATGTTTTACACTAGTGATTTTATCTGTTGGTGTTTTTAACCTGAGCAGACCAGTCATTATCAATCTTTCATTTAATCTGTGGACATGGAAACACTTCCCAATGGAAATTTGAATGTATGCCTATTAAATTAAAGCATAGGCTTGTTTTTCTCAGATCCTTATAGACTGCTCAAAACCATCTGCCAATGCTTTAGGCCTGAGGACTATAGGTAAAAAGAATCTATGAATGGGATGATGTATGCAAAAGAGGACCAAATAGTTTTGTGTAGCACAAATGTTTGTGGTGGTGTACTATGCTGGGCATCCCTTATTTGTGGGGAAGGAAGTCATGTCATGTAGCAGCAACAGCCTAAGTAGTTTTGGTAGGTGCCATTTATGCATAGCTTTTGTTGTCTTGTTGATGAAAATTAAGGAGTTGTGCTCACTTGCTGCTGATTGTCTCACCTCTGTGCAGTCTGCTCTGAAAACGCAAAAAATGGGTTGAGAAACTTGGAGGCAGAATTGCTTCTGTCCCAATTACTAACATCTCCTTAAAGAAGGCAATCAGATTTTCTAGTGTGACACATATAAAACACTGATTTTATATACCCTAAGAGTGAAACTCATAAGTGCTTTTGAGGCAAAACCTTGGTCCACATCCCATTTCAATTTTATGTAAGATATATTTGAATAGACTAACTCATATTCAAACAGTGTGTATGCTTTAGGGGAAAAAAAAAAAGAAAAAAAGGAAAAAAAAGTGTCCCCAGGTCATTTCAGAGAAGTGCTATTCATCATATGGCTCACTGCTGTAATAAAAAAATGAAACAGAAGAAACTGATTGATCTGTTAAAAGATACGAGGTGCTGTGAAATATGTGTCCTGGTTTTGCTATCTTTCCAGCAAATGTCAATTAAACATAAAAAATCATTGTTTCCAAATATCACCAGAGATGATAATTACCACAAATCTATCTTCTATGCAAGTCTAAATTTCCATAATGTACCCTTACTGACAGTGACAGGAGGAAGAGTGCCATTATTCGTATCAATGGATGAGGAACAGTTCTTAGAATTACTTCACATGTACTTTGCTGAATTTACTGCTTCTGCTACAAAAAACCAATTGTTTCTTGAGATATTTATTTCCAAGATCCTGACTTTGATTTTACTCTAGTGATATCCTATGAGGAATCTTCTTCATTTTCTTCTTTCAATTTCAATCTAGCTTATTGAAGAAATACTGTTTTTTTGAAGCACATGGTTCTTTTGAGATGCAGATGAGTGACAAATGGTAGTTTCTAAGTTGATCCTTGTATCTTTGGGATTTCTGTTTGGCTGGGGCCCATTCAAAGACTTCCATCATAATGTAATATTGTTTTGTAGAAATGAGACATGCAAACCTCTGAAATATGAATCAAGGTGTCAAAATACCCTCTGGGAGCTATTCTGTGAGTGGAGAACATGTTCATACAAGGGATTAACCTAAGCGCAAGAGAATGGGCAGAGCTACAAATAGATAGGAATGGAGAGGAAGGAATGGAAAATGCAGAATGGACACAGACTTACTTTCACACATCCTTCTCACTTGTAAACATGATTTGTTTACAAACACTAATGAAATTTCCAATAAAAATAATCTGAAAAGATTTCAGCTCATTAATGGGAAAAAGCTGGCACCCGAAAGTGTAAACAAATGAGTTTCCAACTGAACATTTTGTATTCCTAAATGAATGTCTTTGAAAAGCCTGCCTGTATTTCCTTCAGTGAAATAAATACGCTTGGAATATGGAGTTAACAGTGCTAAAGACAATTTAATTCATAGATTATGATTATTAATAGATTTAAAACCAGTATGGCTGTCTTCAGTTTAATCTTTTGAAATGAAATCTACTCTCAGTAAGTATAAAATTATTTTATTTTTCCTATTGCTTGTGACATCATCAATGGGTCTTACCAGTATTACTTATTAAGCTGCAACTTAAAACTTTGAAACCATCTGTAATTAAAACTTACCTAACTGATGCCTTTGGAAATTAGTTATAATAATGAAGCCATTTACCTGAGTATCCCCTGTTTGCAATGTCATTCATTGATCTGTTAATAACAGACATGTTAGTAATACAAGAAATACTTTAGGTTTTGTACGTTAAGTGACAAAAGACTTAATTTTAAGATATCCTACTGCTCCAAGTTTACTATACCATGTCAGGTTTGATTAAGCAAAATAAGCATATGACTGACTTAATTCAATGGAGAGATCCAAATATTTGTAATTAAACACATGGTCTTTACCTTCTTAACTTGCAGCTTTGATAGCTAAATTCCAGTCAGTCTACTGGGTTTCTTCTTGTAAATCTAAAGTTTTGGGTTTAATTTTTATACTGTGGCATGCTCTTGCATCCTGTCCTTCCACATGATGAGTCATGGAAGTTAAATATGAAAAGCATCTACCAGTTCAGTCTGTCCTCTGTGCCAGTGGAAAAAGGCCAGCCTGTCAGTACTCTCTGTAGTTCATTAAAAGAATTAGAAGTGAGAGGTCTTCTGTCTCTTTTTTTTGGGAGCTTACTGGGTGATAAGGCTGAAAAGGTGGTTTGTTTCTTTTATTATTAAATAATCAATGCCAATACCTGTCTAACTATATCTACACCCATATCCATATTTATATCAATATCTATGGATAGACACACATAAAAGATTTAACCTCCTTTCCCCCAGCTTGCTGGCCACAGAAACTAGAGCATGCTGCATCCATTGTGTCTGTTCAGGAATTTGTGCTTTCTTTTTCCAAAGTCTTCTCTGAAGTATGCTACCTCTTGACACTTACAGACTGTGACACCTCTGCTCTCTGAAAATACAGGCACTGCTATAGTGTATCTGTTCATTTTCATTTAACATTAATCATTGTAAAGAGTTTAATTTAGTGTAGCTGCATACACTTATCTCATATGAAAATCTGGGTGAGGTATTAATGTATAAACAAGTGGTTCCTGTTGTCAGGCTTCTAAGAACATATTGTGCCCTGACAATATGAAGGTTACGTGGTTTTCCTTTGTAACTCTGAGACACATTCACTGCATTAGGATTTGTGACTTCTGCTTAAGGCTTAGATTTTTCATGGTGAGGGTAGTGAGGCACTGGAACAGGTTGCCCAGAGAGGTTGTGGATGCCCCATCCCTGGAAGTGTTCAAGGCCAGGTTGGATGGGGCTTGGAGCAACCTGGTCTAGTGGAAGGTGTCCCTGCCCATGGCAGGGGGTTGGAACAAGATGATGTTTAAGGTCCCTTCCAACCCAAACCATTCTGTGATTCTATGATTGTAAATGCTTTCTGGAAAGAGCTATTCTCTTATGCTGCATTATGCATGCTCCTGGAGCAATGGGCTGCCAGTCCATCCGCAGTGCTCCTGATGCCTTCTGCCATATTCCTGGAGCAACTCCTACTACTAGCACTGTACTGGGTCTGGCTGGGGTGGTGTTAATTTTCTTCATAGCAGTCCATATGGTGCTGTGTTTTAGACTCTTAACTCTTGTTATTGGAGTTTTAAAGAGATAACTTTTGCTTCTTTGCAGTTTTCATGGTACAGAAAGGCATTCTTCCATAAATATAGTATCTCTGCATGATCAATCCACAATCAGAGACTGGAGGAAGTGAGTGTGGTTTTGTCTTTACTACTGGGTAAAATCCTTACCCTGGAAAAAAGGGTTAGTAAGTTACTTCAATTTGTAATTAGTCATAAGACTTCACTGATAAGTGTCTCCCTGCTGGAGTGCACCCATAATTCAAATAAACAGGAGGAGTTTTAAGGAACAAATATGTGGCTGTTTAAAAACAAAATTGTTCCTGTATGTCTTTTTCTCAATGTCTAAAATTGTTATATTTCTTCTTGCTGGAAAGATAACTGTCATATAAACTTAGAGGAAAAAGGAGCCAAATTCTGCTTTTTTTTGACAGTGTCACTTTTTGTCTCTGCAAATTTTTGTCATTCATGTATCTTTTTATGACTTTGCTTCTTTCTTTTGTATCATGGATATGTATGGGGAAACTTCAAGACAGTTAAAAGTATCTTCATCTACAGGAGAAAATTGCGGCAAATGATTTGTACTCTGTAAACAAGAAAAGGCAAGACAGTGGCAATGCAGAGTAACATCACCTTTTCCCTGGGCTGTATGAGCCTGTGGCACCATCCTGTGAATAGTGTGGTGTATTTCTTGTCACACTTGAAAATCCACCTCAGAACTGGTACACTAATATATTATTATGTAGTACCTTCCTCCACACTTTTTTTAGAAAATTTGTTTTCTACAGGTTTTAGGATGGAGGCAAACTTAGATTTATTATCCACTGTCTATTGAAAAATATAGTGAGTAATGAGGGGTTTATTATTTATTTCTATATGCATGTTTACCTTCTGATCACATAAACCCCAGCAATTCTCCATAAACAGGAATTACTCATCTCTCCTTTATCTATTTTATAACTAGTTCTTTATTCCATTGTTTGATTAGTAATCTCCCACCTTCTGCCTGCGTACCTTGATTTCCCCTTTTTTTGTTGTTATTACTCTTGACAAATGACAGACACCTTTGAGACTAAAGCACTGTGTATGGCATATGGGAAGAGAAAGTAGCAAATCAAGGTACCTAAGATACCTACTGAGAACAAAGGTGTTACCATCAAAAGGTAGAACAGTGAGGAAGGGAGGCTCTCTTTTTGGCCATTTTCATTTGCAAGAGATTCTTGGAAAAACAAGAATATAAAGTTGGCAGAGTCCTTAGGCTACAGAGGTAGAAATGTTAAGGTAATTCAAATTTCCTTGCATGATCCAGCTACTACTTGCTGCATGGAGTTACATGTGTTATATGTTAAGAGCTGATACACAGATATGTGTAAATCTTAAATGTTAATGTGTTGATTCTTTTAATAATTGCTTCTACATTTTATATCATTGGCTAATAAAAGTGATATCAGATTGTTTCTGATAATCCATTAATTACTTCCTTGACAAACTGGGGAAGTTGAATATTAGATACCTGTTCATGCAGGCACTGTAAGCAACAAAGTCTGATCACATTCAAAGATAATATTACAGAAATTAGAGTTACAAAAATAAAAAGAACTTTGGATTCACTTGCCAAGCGTTTTTATCTCCTGTAATGTAACTTATAAGAAAAGAGGAAATTCTGTATTCTTTATTTATCACAGTGGAACTAACTTACCTAGGAAAGACAGACAGTTAAACCTTGATATCTCATCAGTGAGATAAAGCTACATGTGGTGATAACTGTTTTTCTGTAGAACTCTGAGAGGTCAGTGCGACCTGGTGGCAAACAGGAACCTCAGAAAAAGCATTTTATTTTCTGTACTGAGAACAATATTTTCTTTAATGTTTTCTCCCCAATAAAATGAAAATGCAGAAAGAAAATTTCAAACCACAGCACTTTAGTATATTGAAATGAATGAAGAATAACCACAAATAGACAACCTTTTCTGTTGCTTTAAATGGAGGGATTTAAACTGCATTGCACTTTGAGTATTTTCCAGCACCACTAGGTGTCATCATATCTATTATTAATTCCTGTACAATAGCTCTTCCTAGTACCTAGCAGATAAAGTTGATGACTTAATCAGCTTCATCAAAATTTCAGTTTAAAAAGAAACAAGAGCGGTAAAAATATAAGACATTATGAAATTGGAGAAGTTAATCCCCTGAAAGCTCAGTTACACAGAAAATAAAGAATTCTATAAAATCAGAGACTTGGAATTTTAAAACTAAAACTCTTGTTTCATTAAACTCAGTACAGATTTTCCTTGAATACAGAGGTACTTTCTTTTAATCTTCATCTGGTACCTCCCATTACTGCATATCGCGAGTCAGGTTCACAAAAGCACATAGGCACGTAGCAAGAATGAGCTTTACATTCTTAAGTATAAAGCTGTGACCTGAAAGACCAGTCCCCCAGGACTGTTAATCCTGGCAGTAGCTTCTAATGGCAGGCACATCCCCTTTGTTCTCAACATCTGCAATATATATAGCTGTTCTTGCCCAAGCTTTTGCTTTCAAGCTGTGCTCCTTAGTGTTCCAATGATACAACAAAGCCCAAGTGCTTTGATGATGTCAAGCTACTAAGGGTATTTAGCACCTACCTAACATACTATATTTGGCTCCCCAGCTGTATGACGAAATACTTTTGTGTTGGTTTTCTTTCTCTTTAGAGAAAACTGGTGATGAGGAGGTATTTCTGCTTTTTGTATGATAGAAGACATTCAGGCACATGTTGAAAAGCTGATTCAGGGCACTGCAGGCCCTTCTTCAACTACAGAAACTCATGACACCCTGGTTTCACTGTCAGAAGCATTCCTTAGCCATCTGACTCTATGCTAGGTGAACTGGGAATAATTTCCATATTTTGTATGGATGACTACAGAATCCAAGGGCTATAAGGGAGTGTGGAAATCAGTTAAGCATTTCTAATTGGTTAGAATATCCATTTAATCCTGGTCTTCCGGCTCTGTGCCTCAGAACTATCTAGGTATTTTTACCAGCTGTTAGCTGAAAATCCAGAATCTATCTTGGTGATGTTCTCCCCTAGACACCCTCTTACTCAAAAACTCCTCATTATGTTTTCACTGGAAAATCTTTCTCTCTGAGGCCTGTTCTCTTTCATAACTGCCTTACACCAGAACCTCTTGGCTAATTACATAAATATGCCTTACAGGGAGAACAGAGACCTCAGACACTAGAGAATCTGGGACTATTTACTTAAAATTCAGCCGAAGTTTAAAGGTGGCCACTGGGAAAGTGAAATAGTCAAATATTGAACTTGTTCAGAGAAACCAAAGCACTTTTTCTCCCCATAGTTACAGCAGTTTAGCATAATTATTTGCCTCTCTTCTGCAATGATTCTACCTTTAAGTGAATTTAACTAAGTGTACTAATTATGTTATCTTAAGTTTTTATTTTCAAAAGCTGACGCTGTCTAAACTCCCAGTGTGAGGAACTTCGAAGGTGACATTTCACTAATGACTGCTCTGAGAAACTGACAGAGATTGATAGAGTGTTTTTTAAAGATGTCCCCATGAGAAGCATCTCATATAAAATGAAAATGACACTGAAACTTTTAAATACTAACTCTGTGTTGTATGAGTGCTTTTGTTTACAAGAAAGAACTGGAATAGAGAAGAACTTTAAGATAGTTTTCCAAATGCATGATGTGTATTTTTTTGTTTGGAAATGTCTTCAAAGAGTGTTTTTTAAACAACAGTTTTACGCTCCCTAAAAACTCACTGAAAACTGTTTTTCACTGCCCTGCATACCAGAAACGTGCATTATGGACCAGACTGTGCGTTGTCAGCTCAAAGAATGAGTACTAGATGACGAACTGTTTGCGCAGAAACCTTCAAACCTCAGTATGAGCAGGTTCACACAGCACACCCCTTTCTTGGTGTGTATTGGGAAGGTAGAGCCTTACTTCTTAATCTGTTTTTCTTAATTGCATTATCTCACTTTCAATATTAGTAACCTCAAGGTTTCATTTGCACAGGGATTGCATTTATGCTTTGCTCTTCTGCAGGAAATATAAGGCCCAGGAAGCTTCTTTAGGTTCTCCCCATTGTTCAAACTTGTGCTCATATGATACAGTGAAAAAAGTGTCTGACCTTTGGGAGTCACTGTGATTTTTATACCTAATTGCAAATGCAAGGAAATACATATTCAACAAGAATACTCTGCACTTCTAGATACAGGTCAGCGTGCTTCATGGGTGTCTAGCAGTGTTCATCTAAATAGGGTATGAAACCTGACATTATGTAAGTTTGGTCCAAGTGTACAGTTCCCTGCTTGGACACCACCCTTCCCTCTGCACAGAAATCAGTTTGCCACAGAACGCTACTTGACATTCATCGTAGAAAAAGATCTTTTATATTAATCTTTTATACCATCTGAGAAGTAAACCTGCACCCATCAAGATTTAATGGTAAAAGTAAAATTAAGCAGGATATAAGTGCTGATGGGAAAGCTGCAATACTATAGCATGAAAGAATTAAGTCTAACAGCCCCATCATTACTTCAGAAGAAATTCTCTTCAGAAGAAATAATGAAAAAGGAGTCATTTTATTCTCCCTTGACTTAGATGTGGCTTTCAGGTCTCTGTTGGTCTAGTCTCTCTTTTAGAAACAAAAGTGCGTGAGTATGAGTAGAAATGCCACCTTCACTGATTCCCCTGCATCCTCTCTATTCTTGAAAAATAATTAAAACCAGAAATAGAAGAGAGAGCTTGAGATGGGAATTGCCATCTATTGAGCACGTGGTCATTAAATTAGTTGTACAGTTCTGTACTGTTTTATACAGTTCATAAAAATCTATTTCATTCACACAGTTTCATGTGGAAGATACATAGCGAAAAGTGGCTTAGAGAGATGTTAATCATTGCTCCTATCTGTTTCTTAAACTGTCATCCCATCAGGTGCAATGCAGGCTTAAAAATTGCAATATTCTTTTCTTATGGGTATACCAATGCATTAAACTCTTCTTGATGAGAAGCATTGCCAGATCAATAAGACATTTTATCCACATTTTCATGGTGGTCCCTTGAGCCTCCAGTTTCTATCCTAGCTATTAATTGAGTCAAATGACAGCAGATATTATAAAAAAGATTTCCAACTCCAAATCCTTTTGCTAGTCTTACACTGAAACCTTTCTAGCACTCCAGATATTATTCAGATGCTCAGGTTGAGGTTTTTTGGTTTATTTCTTTTGGACAATATCATACCCCCTTAATATTTTTTTTTTTTCAATTATTCCCCCCCCCGCCCCCCCCATGAAGCAACCATTACAATGACAAAAGACTTTTTAGGGCCAATGCCTAAGTCTGCAACTGAAGGCATTAGAAGTCTTTTTTCTTTGGTAATTTCAGCATGGGTTTCCAATCATGTAAGACCTCCTAGGATTTACCTTTATCTTATTATGAGATATCAATGTAGTGATGTGCATCAATGTGACTGTCTATCACTTGAAAGTTCATCTTTTGAATCTCCTTGTCAGCTAGGCTTTGCGATGACATACCCAGGATCTCTGGTTCCCATGCATCACTGATTTCATGTACCTGCCTTCCAGGCTTCCTAGCCCCGGGCATGTAAACTAGTTCTCTGGTCCTGCTGATGAGCCCAGCTTTCAAACTAATCTCCCTCTAAAGGATACAAATATACCTGAACACTAGTATATAAGAAACAAATTAAATACAAAAGCAAAAGCCATAAGACTTAGTGCATATTACTGGTAGGGAAGGAAATTTGCCTTTTCAAGTTTACAGCTTGTTACTGTCACGGGATTATGTATGAGACACTATGATAGGGAGCACTGTTTCTTCTTGCAGATACCAGGCAGAGCAATACAGAGGAACACATACTTATCACAAGAACCACTCAGATAATTTGTTTCTGAGTCTTACAAACTGCTACATTTAGATCTAGCATGGCTCAGCTGTACTGCATATGTTTGCCAATATTATTCTTGTTCTGTGTATTGACATGGAATGGATTAAACAAGGTAAAAAAAAAAAAAAAGCAAAAATCAGATGGCTCAGCTTTCCCGGAAATTAGTTAAAGAATAGAAATAACGGAACAGAAGCTGTTCTGCAGTGAGAGAAGATACAGGTACTGTGGCACAAGAGTATTGCAGCTCTGTATGACGTGGCATATGGGCAAGCATGGGTGGACAGATGGCTCAGGAGAACGGAGGCAGAAAAAAGGGCAGAAACTCCAACTCTGACAGTTCAGCAGAAGAGTGGCCATCAGTCAGAAAGGATTTGGAAGCAGGTCGGTGTGACAGCGTATCGGAGCATGGAGCAGTTTGAGGAAAGACCTCCGTTTATCTGACAAAAATAGGCTACGCTGCCCTGGTCTTCTCTGCTCAGGCTAATGTGGTTCAGTAGTACTAAACGCCAAAGAAATGAAATGCTTGAATCCAGGAGCAACACTCACTCCCACAGCTCTGAAAGCAGAGCAGGGAGGTCACTACAGTTTGGCCTCCAGCCTTTGAAGTGCACTTGCTAGGTACAAAGGCTGCAGGCAGCGGAGGCTGCAGCCATCTCCAGGTTCCTGGGTAAAGTGAGAGCACTGGGATAACTCTGAGCCCAAGTGTCAGTCCTTCCCTCCTGGTCCTCCGACAGGCAAGTAGCTTTAGATTATAGCTACAAAAACCTGGATGTTTCTAGCTATCCAACAGGTGCACTGGTTCAACATCCTATATTGTCAATTTTCTCAGTAATTTTGATGTTTTTCTATAACCCCCCATCCACAAGAACTCTATGATGACAATTTCACCTCTCTTCAGTAATAAAGAAAAAAGACTGCACAGCGTTTCCATGTCGTGTAAATGTGACAACGTTTGAGCAGAAACATAAAAAATAAGAGAAATGCAAAAATAAATCTAGGTGCCCCATCATTTTAAGTCAGTTTTAGAGCTTGACTTGGGGTTTTTTTTTCAGTCCTTAGGTTTGGTGGTGTTATTAAACTGTATGTTTTATTCTTCATGATGCCAAACTGGAAAAGATAATCAGCCCTAGCCTCTGATAAAAGGGAACACAGTGGTATGAACTCTTTAAATGACTGCTAACTATCTTCACTTTGTTAAATTTGGGTATTTTACTAAAATTTGAAGACTAAAGATGTTAAAAATTGGTTTTGGTTTTGAATCTCAGTTGTAAAAATATTTAGATATTATTATTACCATTACTATTACTACTACCTACTACTATCACTGGTATCACTACTACAAATGTTAGTATCCCAATGGCAAGAGTCACAAATCCAGAGAATTTAAAGTTTAGAGCAAACTTATAGTTGAATTTAGAGCAAAGATGAAAGTTCAAGGCAAAAGTTTAAGTAACATCAAGGAAAGCTTAATTGTGTAAAAACACATTCAACCCCCCCCCCTTTATTTTACCTAGTAAATTACTATTGGAGTGTTGATTTCTCTCTCATTTCTGTCTTTTAGACCTCTGAGATCATGAGGAAGAAAATTCAGTTCCTTTCAAAGTCTATGTGCTGTTAGTTTGTGGTTGGTATGGTAAGTTCTTTGTCTTTAACAAGGTGGCTGATTTCTTGAGTGAAGCGCAAAATGGGATTCAGCTTTACCTGTAAATGCAGAACTGGTGTTTCCATAACTGAGAAGCCCTAAAAGGTTTCACCATAAGCTTCAAGACAGTACAATGGAGTCTTCTGAAGGAATCATACTGCACTTTGTGCTCTGTCCTAGCCATATGCCAGACTACTTTCTTTTCTACATCTTCATTTTCTGGTTGTGTTTTTTTTTTTTTTTTTTTTTTTTTTTTTTTTTTTAATGTAGACTTGCTTCCGCCCCCAACCTTTTTCATTTGTCTCTAGGCTTAGCCTTTCCATGCTTCCTTAACTTCAGGTTTTTACTTTTGCTTTTCTTTGATTTATTCTTTGTGACTTTTCTCCTTAACTATCCATATTCTCTAGGGCTCTCTGAGGGCATAATTCAGAACTTCATGATCAGAATGACTAGAATGACCTTCAATAGCATTAGGTTCATTATAAACTTTGTCAATAGCAGCTCTTAAGTTTTTGCTACAGATTTAGCCATATAAATAATAATATAACTCGAGGATTTGTGAAAAATGAGTCCATTTCAGCAACGACCTCAACAAATATTTACATATTAACATAGGAAATTGACTTTGAAACACAGAATTAGTGTGATAACCTGGCTAGGAACAATACTGCTAAATCTAGCTAGACATTTAAATGTTTTAAAATGCCTTCTTGAAAATTATGAAATCAACCTAAAAACATTAGGGTTTTATTTTTAAACAA
This sequence comes from Aquila chrysaetos chrysaetos, assembly GCF_900496995.4. Classification (NCBI taxonomy): domain Eukaryota; kingdom Metazoa; phylum Chordata; class Aves; order Accipitriformes; family Accipitridae; genus Aquila; species Aquila chrysaetos. The sequence continues at coordinate 62,544,476 of NC_044007.1, forward strand.
AAATAAATTTATCTTCTCTAAAGATCTGCCTCTGTGTGACCTTCTCAAACAAACAGGAGGTTCAATAATTGCTGTTTCAAGAAGTAAAACTGATATTATCATGAAATTATTCAACTCCAGGATTGGGCAATAGGAGGAAAACCACCAAACAACAACAAGCTATGGAAAAATTACAAAATGGGGTTTACATTAAATTTTCATGTGACTGATGGGCCAGTTTACATATATGACATACCCAGTCCAGTAAAAATAGTTGGAAAGAGCCCAACTCCAGTGCTGGAGCAGTGGACAAATGTTAACATGGCACTCTTCCCAGGCTGATATTTGCTACCTCTTGTGACTGTACATGCCCTGGTTATCAGTTTTGCTCAGTGCTGGCTGCATCAGAAAGACATACCCTCAAAATGCTAACTCACAAACAACTGCTTTCACATTTAAACCTGCCAAACTAGGCTGTAACACAAGTGAAAACCTATTTCTTTGTGAAGTTTTCAGTGCTGCTATTCCTGCTAGTGCTGCTTAGTCTAAAAATAACTTCAGGACAGCCTAGCACTTCAGGTCCACCTGGCACAAAGTACAGCAGTATGAAAATTATAAGATAAATGTGAATTGGTTTGCTTAGGTTTTAGATAAATGAAACTTTGGGTCATATGCCTACAGCTGTTTTCTTGTCTCCATTTATAACTTCCTTTTCTTCGTTATAAGGAAGTTGGTATTGACCTCTGTACCAAGTTTTTCTCTCAGTTTTCTACCTTAAAGGATTCACTTAACTTGTTCCTATGATAAGCAGTAGCTCTTTCTCTGTAGTGTGACTCTGGCTACCCACAGTAGAGCTGTTCTTTTGTCGTAAGAAAGAGTGCACAGATTTAACCAAGTTGAAAAACTTTAGAGATGACCACTTTCCTCACTTGTGATCTTCTGTGAAAATGCTGATATCCTGCTGAAAAGTTGTACCAGCTCTGGAAGTCAAGGCGAGGTTCAGGATATTTCCAAACTGTAAGCAGCAGATATTTCACTGAGGTCAAGCAAGCTCAGCTACTCTAAACTATCTAAAGCATATGAGTTAGAAGAAAGACTCGCTACCCTGCTCCAAGTCCCTGTGTATTTTTTGTTTTCCTTCACCTCACAGACATGCAAGTTTAGAAAAAGGAATCTCTGGGGGTACTTTTCGCTACCCTTCGATCTGTTTACTATTCTTAGGAAAATCCTTGGGCAAGAATTGCTGCCATGGATAAGAGAAACTACAGGGTGCCCATAATAAACATTACTATTTAGGTGGAACTTCAGTTAGGAAATGCCAAGTTTGGGGTTCTCAATATAACCCTAAATGAGTGCTTGTGTGGGTACTCTCACTCATTCTTTCCTTGGATGGTCACATAGTCTTTGTTTCACAGGATCATAGTTTTGTCAGAGTACCTGGTGGAAACCCAGAGACTGGATATGTGGAGTCTCTAATGAGCACTGCCCCATGTTGGCTCTTTGAGTGTCTGCAGATTAAGCTCTAGCTCATCTCCAGATCTCCCTGGTTTCCTCCATCTTCCAGCCGTATAAGGCCCAGAGTACTTAGGTCTCCTACATGGCTTTGCTACAGGCCACAGCAGGACCTCTTAGTTCACGAAGAATGTTTTTCTCTGAATCATGCTAATTCACACTGCATATCACTAAATTTCAAATTGGCCTTACTGCCAGGACGTGCTGTCCAGGCAACAAGACTCAGATCTCTGTGAACAGAGTGGATGTTGGTAATGTTTCGTCTATGCCAAATGTGTTGGCATCATTACAGCTTGCTTGGCACTATGCTCACACTCTGAGGTCTACAGAAGCTATTTCTCAGAGATGGTGTCTCAGAATATTCAGCCAATGGCACTTGGGATACAAGGCCAAATGCCCTGCTTCAGGCTTATATATTGCTATGTGTACCTGGCTCAGTCAGTGCTCCATTGGACAGACCTTTCCACCTTCAGGATTTTCTGCTCGACTTCCCTCACCACTTTATTCTCTTTATTGACAATACATTCAGGCACATGTGATCTCATATGCTGAAAGCAACCTGATGGAACTCTTTTTTCCTTTCACTCAAGTCACTACAAGATATTCTGCTGCAGACCACAGTCCTAAAACTCAGCTATCTTTCCATTTATGGGAGTAGATAGTAAGAACTCGATAGAGAAGCTAGTAACCTCTGTCCAACCTATAGTGTAATCTCCTCCTTGCTCATGTGTTTTCTTTTCACTTTTGATGACAAACTAATCGCCCATGGGCCCAGCTCATCCTGATATCAACATTTTCTCTGCTCTACAAATGCTATCTATGCTTATCTTCTACTGTTCCAGGGGCACAGCATGCCCAGGCTGTCCTCCACCCCTCCTCCCCCAAATGCATGATCCTTTTCACTTTGCAACATCTTCTGTGCTTCCAGGGCTGTCTCTGGACTGATGACCTGTGACCATGGTTGCTGCCTGCTTCAATGGGCTGGCCTGAACCTAATCAAGCCTGAGGAAGTTGTAGAAGTCAAGGAATCATAAAAGAAACAAGTTACAGTAGACAGATTAATCAGAGCATGCATCTTTATAACATTTATTAAACAACAGACTGCCTGCGGTTGTTGCACTTGTCCTATCTTGTAGCTATTTCTGAGAAGTCCTACCTGTATCCGAACCTCTTTTCCACTAAAAAAATGTTATTCACTGTAAATCCAGGCCGGAAATGTGGACTGACATCTGATAAACTGAGTCTTGCACACATTTAAGTGAAGATATATTAGGAGGTTGATTTAGGGCAACCATGAACTCTTATCAGAAATTTAATAACACTTCTTAAAAATAATTGCTAGTGTATAATGAAATAAAAATTGAAGAACAAACAGTAGGAAACTCTAATCACATTTATATCTCATTTCCATTTATATTAGTAGCAAGCTTTTAGACTCCATACTGAATTGAACGTTTTCTGCTATTTAATAAACAGATTGCTTGTATTCAAGGATCTTGTCTATAGGGTTATTTTTGTTTCGTTCCTTTTTTTTTTTCCCCTCTGCTCTTCCCTTATCTGTGTGTGTGAAATAACAAGTAGCACAGGAAAATATTCAAATCATATGTTTTTTTAAAAAGAGAATTTTGCTCTCTGACGTAAATTATGTTTGATATGGCCCTTAAGTTAAAGTTTGTACTGCTTCAGTTGTTCTTCTTTTAAGTATGAAGCTATTTTTAGAAAATGATTCATACAGGGAGATTTAATATTTCCTTACCTCATAGGATATAGACAAAAAGTACTCTGTAGTGAAGAGTCCACTTGTTTCTGCTATGACTATTTACATGTGCTTATCAATTATGCATTACTGCATACCATGGGGCATTTATCCACATTAAAAACAAGAACACCACCATAAAAAATTAGAAATGTATCAAATGTGTCAGAATAATGGTTTTATTTCAGCACTATACATTGTCCTTATGCTTTACCAGGGCATTATTGGTTGATAAGGAAACTGTCCTTGGAGAATTCTTGAGGTTTCTTGTGTCATAAAGGAACTTGCCCCTTCTTCAACTTAATAAATATTCTGCTTCCTTTTCATGACAGCTGGGACGAAGGAATGGAACCTTTGGTGTTCTCAATATCTTGTTTTCTTGATGTCTTTAGAATAGGCAGCTGGCCCTTGCAATTGCATGGGCTATACATGGGGACTAGCTGCTTGGCCAAGCTCACCCCACTTTGTAAGGGTACGTGGAAAGTGAGAGCATCTGCGTCATTAAGGTCATCCAATCAGGGACCTTTTCAATGCAAAGGGAGATCAAAAGTAAAGGGGGAAATGAAAAACGAGAGCACACAGAGACACAAATGGTAGACAGGAGTAACAGAGACAATGCCAAGGACTAGAAGCCTCCAGTTGTTAATTGTTGGGCCACCAAGAAACTGCAGGCACAGCATTGGCCAGAGCCAACCTGGACCTTGTATTGATATGAAGAGGTAAACAGAGGAACATGAGGATTTGGGTTATACAAGAGCAGCCTGTGGGACTATGCAAAACTTCTGAAGGAACATTTAGGGGGAAGGGATAGGGAGGAATAAAGGGGAAATTAAACAGAAATGCATATAAAAGGGGCTGGTCGCGTCTAAACTGGGGCTGGTCAATACACTTGTCTGACCAAGCCTGGCGTCTGATCACCCCAGCCTGTCCTATTTTCTCATTAAATCCTTTCTTTGCTCTCTCTGTGATTAAAAGAATATTCCAGTCATTCTGTGAGGAATGATGGACAGGAATGCTTCACTTTTTAGGTGAACTTGAGGCAGTATAATATGAGGAAAGTAGATGTTGTACATTAGAAAAGAATTATGTGTATATGAAGCAGTGGCAGAGAGATCTCCTGCTGATCTTTTCTGACCATCTCTGAGAAGTGCAAAATTGAGTGCTAGGACACCAGGATGCCCAAATCTGCTCCCAACATACATTTTATGAAATTCAATATAAACTCAGAAACTCAGTGAGGCTACTTCAGAACTACCAAAGTGCAACTATATGCAGAATTAAGCCCACAGGATTTACATCAGGTAAGCATCCTGTCTCTGGCACTATCTCTGCCTCAAGTGCAGGTTTCATTTATTCAATGCATAATGATTCCCTTTTAATTACTTTGTACACTACACCAGCCTGTTTGTTTTTCTGGTTCTTTTCCAAGAAATAATCAAAGGGAGAAATTCATGAAGGACTGGTCAATGCTGAAGTCACTTCTAGATAATTTACTCAATTCATATTAATTCAGCGGTGCTAAGCCCACTGGCAAAACTTTTGTGCCTTTTTTCAACATTGAGGAAGTCTCATGTGAATGATAATAAAGAGAAGAGCTATCCTATTTGCATGGTCAATCATGCAGCAGCCATGAGCAATATCAAGTTGCCTTCACCGTGAGACTGTACATATATTGATCCTTCCTATTACTGTATTTGTACACAAGTCCATGCTTAGACTCAGTTATCACTGATCCATATATGAGGAAATTTGCAAAGAGCTTAGTCTGGGATGCAACCTGTTACATCAGCAATATTTCTTGTAAACAGCATTCTGAAATGATGGATTTGATCATAAAGAAATAGCTATTTAAATTAAACAATAATTTTTTTAGAAAGAAAAAAATCCTCTTTAATTCCAAGAATTATTCAAAGGATAATTTTTTTTTTTTTTGAGAGAGAGGTGGAGTTTACAGGTTTCATTTAATTCCAAGCAGATTAAGTAGAAGATTTTTGGTAACTTTTAAAATGGAATCCAAGGGGAAATTGCTAGGAAGGAAAGATACTAGCCAGAAAGAAAAATGAAAGGAGGGACAATACTGAAAGGGCTTTAGGAAGATGAAGAGTGATCACTTGCAATTGAGGTTAAAAGACTGAAAGAATAGGACAAAAAGCTAGAAAGAACAAATCCTGTATGACTATCCATTTTCAAACTTTGCAGTTAGACTCTCTGTAACAGACTTGTGCGAAAATGAACAGATACCATCACTTGCTTAGTCTGGTCTGGCCAATCTGGAATGTACTCGTTTGAGGCAGAGTGTGGGGAAACTTTGTCATTTGGGAAAAGAAAGGAAAGGAAAAGAAAAGAAAAGAAAAGAAAGGAAAAGAGAAGAAAAGAAAGAAAAAAAAAGTTTTGTTCTGTTTCTCTGCTTAGAGAACTTGTCTTTTATAATACCAGTTCTAAAGCAGAAATAATTTCAATACCATGAAGAACTCTCAGCTCCAACATCTGTTGCCCTATTTGGTTAAAAGAAAGGGTGGCATATACAAAATGATTTACCATAGACCCTCGCTTTGGGGGTGTGTGTGGTGTGATGGGTGTTGTGGGTTTTTTTGTTATTATTATTATTTTGCCTCAAGGCTGTAATTTAGGAATATATTAATCTTGTTTTATTCTCAAATTATTATTTATCTTATCTTGGTGTATGCAAAATATGTCTTTGTCAGATGCTTGACTCCACAGCGTGTGTTCTGCCTGATGGCTAAGATGGTTTTAGTAATGAATAACGTTTTGTTGCCTGCTAATTATCATCATACTTTTTTGTCAGAATCACTAGCAGTAACTATCATTATGGTGAAATTGTGATCCTAGATTCTGCCCTCACCTGGATTTGTGGATTTCTTCCTGAAGTCAGCAGGAGTTGCTTTGTGCATTTGGGAGCAGTGCTCAGTGTGAAGTGCCCATTTTGAGGTCAGGGTTCCTATTTTCCATTTCCATTGAAGTCATACCCTTCAAATCACTGTAGCTTCCTAAGTAAAAAAAAACCCAACAACAAAACCAACTCCCCCCCCCCCCAAAAAAAAACCAAAAACAAAACCAACCCAAACCCAACAAGTTTATCTGTAATAAAATGAGGAACAAGGATCAAGATAGCCTTACCTCTGTATCTTCTTTAAAGAACACTACTAAAGTGAAGAAACAGACCACATCATTTTGTCTGCTTATTTGTCATAGCTCCATCTTCAAACTGAGCCTTTCTTGAAATTTTTTTGGAGAGGGATTAGGTACTCTTCAATGTTAGTGCACTGCAACTAATCCTGAGGGTTAATCCTATAATAAATACAATGAGTAATATAAATTAACTGCAATAAGGCCAGACAACAGTATTTGGAGCTGAACTTGAAGTTCAAAAGTGTTTGAAGGGCTGGATTTGATATGGTGCTCAATTTGATTAAATAAAGCTGTTATCAACTCCTAAGAAGGCAACAAACCAAACAAAGCAAATTTTTGCTTGTAAGTGAATCCTGAGCTTCTAGGACAACTCAAATTGTTTAGAAATGGAGCTTTCTGCTGCATGTATTAAGTTTTTAATACCTCCAGATTCAAGTCTAATTTCTTCAGCTCTCTTACCTTTTTTCTTTTTTTTTTTTTTTTTTTTTTTTTTTGTAAGTCCAGTTCTGTTGATAGCAGGAAAAACTATTATTGCCCATAATGCCGTCAATAAGTTTTTTGTGCCTTCTGAACATTTTTTCTTCATTTAATTCCATACCAAATAAGAAAGGGCAATGGGTGAATTAGACATTTCTTTTGAATTTAAGCAGTTTTAAACTCTCTTGGACTTTTCTTGTTGTTTGTACTTTTTCTCCTTTGATATAATTTTGAGAGACTGATCCTGTTTGTATTTTTCTTTAAGCTTGATTTTCAGGATGACAGACACTTCACATTTGTAAAACAATGTACAGGCACTGCTTTAGTGGAGGGCGTAATCCAATTCCCAATGGAATTACTTCTGCAGGAGGAGCAAGTTAAATACTTTATACTGTATCACAGTCAGTAAAACAGAAGCAGGAAAAAAAATTCTGTATTGTGTTCTTGGTCTGTGAGGATCATGTCCTCTGTCCAGCTCAAAGTTATTGGGACTTCAGGGTTCTTAACAGAAGGAACCATAAAACCATTAATCATAGAAAGTAATGGGAAAAAAAGCTGCTTTTAAAAATAAGAATACTTTTTCTTCTTCCATTATAAAGCAGATTGATGCTTAATGAAAGTAGATTTCACCACATGGAGGACACAGTAAGTTAACTGCAGGAAAAATAAATCAGAGATGCAAGGGAAATTCTGTGTCCAGTTCAGTATGATTATTTCAGTTTTTAAAACTTTTCTTGATAAATAAGTAAATTAAACTCTGCATACACACTTGACTAAGCAAAGGTTAAGAAAAATCATTCCCCCTGGATCTCTCTGTTGTGTCTGAATACTGTTGCTGACTGTTAAGTAGGATAGACCAAGCCTTGACTGCAGCGTGAAAGCAGTACTACTAAACAGCAGCTGGAAAAATACAGTCAGATGTGCAATAAAGCAAATGCCAAACATAAAATTCACTCCTCTTAACTTTAGTTAGGTTTCTTAACTACACCAGTTATTTCAGCTTGTTTTATACTCAGTAGAAAAAGATCTGTCCAAGAGACAGATCACCATATCCAATGGTGACACCATTTTTTTTTTCCTTATGCCTACAGATATAGCTAGATATCCAGCTTGGATGAGCTGACTAAACTTTAGATGTTGAAGTTAAGGCCCATCCCAAGTCATAAATAAGTCAGTAGCAGACTTTCTGTTTTCTTCAAATTGTGCAACTGAAAAGCAGCTACAATGTCATTTTGATAAAAAAGCCAAATTGTGCTAGGTTTATGGCATGGCTAAGGTCTTTTCATTTGAATTAATATGGTGTTAACAAAATTACTCCTGGAAACAAACAAGTGTGTTGAAATCAGTTTGTTGTATCTACCTTGCAGCAGATAGAGCTTTATGAATCCAGAAAACAATAACTAGACCAAATGGACTGTGTCTCAGATAGAAATGTGTCAGATAATAAGATCTATATAAAGTCCCCGGTGCCAGAATATATATAAAAATGTACAGGATATGGCATATTCTTTGTATTTATATTTGAAAAAAGAACAATGAGAGTTTCTGAAAAATAGAGCAGTATTATGTGATGAGTCTGCCATGGAAAGAATATGCAAAATTAAATAGATTTAAGAATGTAGATTTTCTTCACTTTCACTTTTCCTGAAACTGGAGCAGTAACTTCTGAAACCTTAAGATTTCTTTAACAAAGTTTCTTTGCATATCACAAAACTTCCTACAATCCTATTCTTTCTACTCTTGTCCCACTTTTCCCACTGTACAGGCTATTCTCTTTCTCTCTTGTTTCTCTTTCCCTGCTGGCATACCACTTAATGCAACATAACAATGAAAGGCAGGAAAAGTTGAAATAACTTTTTCTTTTTCTTTCTTTTTTTTTTTCTCTCCAGAATTCAGCTGTGATTCAACCTTGCTTCATAGGCAACCCAAAGAATACTGGTTTCTATGCTTAGTATTGCTATCCATATTCTTTATTACTTTACTAGCTTTTTCTACAGTGATGGGAGTAATAAGGAAAAAACCCAAACCCAAGCAGTATTTACAGCTCTGAACAGCAGCCTGAACACAGTAAGAGCAATTTTTATCATCTTAATGAAATAAAAAAATACCCTGACTGTGGAGGATGATAATATTGGAAACTGCAGATAGGTAAACAGGGAAATTATCATACTTACTGTAATAGCTCCTCAGCAAGATGGAGATCTGATTGGCCTCCAAAGTTGTCATATAACAACTTGTGCTGGCTTCTCATTCAACATTCCTGAGTAAAACATGTCTTACAGAGGTAAAACCCTTGTCCTCTGTGTTGTCAGACAACATTTATGAACAGAAATTTAACTGTTAAGACAGTTCCTTTCTATATTATGATATGGTATAGATTTACTGTAATTGATAAGCACAGAGGTGTTGATATTTCTTTTCTACCTTTTTTTTACAAGTTTTGGGAGCACTGAAGATATACAGTGAGTGAAATGAATGACAGTGAATACAACTCACTTTTTCATTTCAGCAATTCTGCATAAAATAATGGGGATGATATGTCACTGTGTAATACCGATGTCTGATCATTTATGACATTTTTTTATACGTAGACTCCCTCCCAGGGCACTTCTTGATGTAGGGTGCAGTTCTTAATAGCCAGATAGCACTGTTTTCTGCCAAAGTGAATTTGCCAGTGTAGAAGGGTAGGCTCATTTCAGGCCGTATTTTATTCTGAAGAACATCATACTTATGGTATCCAATGAACAGTGTAATGGAAAAGTTCACCGAGATTTGCCAAGAATGAACGTAAGCACTTTAGGTTGTCACTTTCTTCCATGAACTCTTATTTCACAATACTTTAATATACATGCCTCAAAGACCAATGCTGGGAGTATTCCAGTGTACAAATTCCCTCTAAATGTTTGTAATTTTGAGACTTCAAAATTAGAGTCCTGGATTCTTTAGTATTTTCAACCCTTTCATCTTAACACCAAGGCTCATCTGTGACTAAGTCAGATCAAGTCAGCCACAAATGGTTGAAACAACATGTTTTCTTACACTATAGTTTACCTGTGCGGTTGGCAACATTTTATAATGTTTTCATCCAAAACATAAAATCACAGAAAAGAATTGTCTTGGAATGGCTTTTGCTACCTTTATCTCTTTTATTACCTGCATATGGTGCATGCTAGCTTATTTTTTGTTTTGTTAGTGCAATTTCCCTATAAAGAGCTGACCTGAGAGCCTTTACCATTGTAATTCCCTGCTTCAGGTGGTCTGCCAGTGTCCATATTTAGCATACTGCAGGGTACAAAACAAGATATAGCCTGTTTTGAATCCCTTTTAATTAGCTACAGCTCTGCAGCAGCATTTGTTACTTTGCAGAGTGTATCTAGAGCTGATGTTCTGCTACATTTCTTTTAATTGTTGCTTTAACTGTCCTGAGATACCATCTGTCTTAGGTACTTGTAACTCCCATTATTTTAGTAATCTTTTCTCCTCACATGCCCAACAAGATAGGGTGTATGTGGGTGCATGCATGTGTGCACGTGTGCTTATGTATGTCTACTTCCTTATGTTCTTAACTCTTCCTAAAAGTTTGGGCATCCTTTAGTAGCTTTGCTTGAGCTGAGGCTTGGGTTTCTAAGCCAGACACCTCAAGACAGTTGTGCCCACCTTATAGACCTTAGATAATCCTTCTCTTGCATCATTTATATCCAGGAAAAGCTCAGCTGTTCTTCTAACATAGATGCAGATCTGCACCTACCTGTGTGTTTAGTTGAACTAACACAGCTGACATGTCCTTATACTCTTCTCAATACATGATGAGTAACAGTGGGTTCAGAGCTTCATATATCAAGAGATATTTGATGGTCTGTGCTAAAAGGTGGCATCTATGCATCCATGAAACATGGCTCTCCTTCCCAGTATGGTCTTCCTTAGACCATCAGTATAAGATTATACTAATAAACCAACGTAATGCTCCCAGGTTGTCTTTTCCTGGGTATCAGGTGCCAGGGACATCTCTGACAATATGAGTTTTCACACAGTTAGAATTCAAGCTCACTAGTGGGCTATCTAGAAATTGATTTCAATGAGATAGGGTGAATATATCATCAACCCTACTTCCTCAAGAAACCTCAAAAATAAAATGAACCCAAATTAATAGGGCTTAACAGCAAAGCAGGGCATAAAATCCTGTGAGAGTAGAGGAGAGAAGGTATGCAACATCTGTATCAGACTGACAGGATATTTGCAGGAATGGAGATGAACCCACTTTAGGTGCACATAGCTCACCCCTATTCCTACTAATGGGACAGGTAACACTCAAATGTCACACCTCTCTAAAACTTCTTTAGAGCTCAAGTTTTTATTTAGTTGTAAGGCCAGCTGATGGAGTTTACAATTGAGAGCCAAAACAAATGCAATGTGAATGTTAGAAAGACTTTGATACGAGTTCAGACTTGAGCTGCACAGAGTACAGGCATAACAGCTATACTGAAGACAGATATACAGAGAAGATTAGGAGCCTATTTCTCACTGCAGTCAATTGAAAATTTGATGCATAGATTACTTCGTGAATTTGAATGAAAATGAGCCAAATTGGCTTGCCAGAGGTGACATTTAAAATTTGTGGCAAAACAGCAAGTCAAACCTTGGTGTCCCACTTCACTGCCCATTAACCTACTGCTGGGCTGAAGTTGCTGTGACAGTAGGTGATAGAAAGAAAAATAAAAAAAATCAAGACAGTATGTTCTTTGCCATATAAGAGGGAGCTGAAACTGATGAGCTGCTATGTGAGATTTCTGTGGACTTCCATTAACTTCAGTGGACTATGAATTGAGGTCTCAGTGTTTCAAGGGAGAATTAAAACCAGTGAACTCTAATGCCTACTGAGTTCTCAGTATATCAAATGATGGTCTGCTAATGTCTCCTTTCAGTTATGCCAGCAAGACTTCTATTTATTTTAGCAGTTTTACCTCATTGTATTCCAAAAGATGAATTCATCCTACTCTTCATAAGTGGGGTTAATTTAGTCAAATATTTTGGCCTTGCCAAGCCACTCTAGCAGCAATTCTTGTATAGCTGTTGGTTTTTATTCACTGATTTCTTATTAGTAGAAAGACATGATTTGCAAATTGAACAGTGCTCTTAATTTTCATTTTCAGTACCAGTGTCTTTTTTGTTAGGACTATCATTTTGTGAGGCCTTTTGAGACATCCCCTGAAACATGTGACCTGATTTGTTCACCAAGTTAATCAGTACAAGCGTATCAATATGTGTACATACATAAACAGAAGAATCCATAAACACATGAGGGTAAGTGGTTAAACTTGATTTAAAAGCTAATTAAAATAATGGTGAACTCTAAGAATTTACCTTCTACAGTAATCTAAATAATAGGGTATAAATAAATGTCAGATGACTTCTCAGGCCATGATTCTGATAGCCATCTGCAATGAAACAAGGCCAAAATGTAATGACTAATTAAATGATTAATTAATTATTTTTTTGTCCTTCCTTTCCTAACTAGGAAATAACTAGTGATGGGGATTTCAGAAAATGCTAGGGATCGTCCTTTGAGTATTGCTTCCCTTGAAGCTGGCTCTTCTCAAGCAGCTAGAAAACAGAGATATTAATTGCTGCTAGCCTTTTTTGGAAATCCCAGTCTGAATGACTCTAACTTCCTTTCATTCCACAGGACATTAAGAGTTTTCTGCATCCAACAGCTAGGTGTATGATCTCAATTCCTTAGTCTACAGGTTTCTTTTTTCCATGCTTGTTTGAATTTTACTGCACTTGTTTTTCTTAATGAATTCAATTAATTCTGTTTGCATGTTAGTATAATTCAACAAAGTTGGTAAATTATGATTTAGAAGTCTTCAATTGTTCAGAGTAGTCACTTCAACAGAAAAGGGAAAACAATGTAATGAGAAAAATAATATAGTATTTGTAAGAGGATAATTTAATTTTCTTTTCTGGGATGACTGGTTGCAATTCCTCTTCATATATAAGGAAAGTTCACTATTACTAATGCTCCTTGCAAATGATATCCTGAAATTTAATATTGTAATATGTAACCCCTACAGCTGTGGATGTACATCAGCTAATATTTTAAGGTAATGACCATTAAGATCAATGTCAATTAACCACAATTCATTGTTTGAATATCGATCAAGCACATTTTATTTATCATTAGTGTTAACAGAATGATGTATTAGTCAATTAAGATAGCATTGACTGAGAATCTTAATTAGATATTTAATTCTTTAGCCAGATTTAAGACAAACCTAACCATTGGTTTCAGTTCCTTCCCCTTGTCTAGAATATCTGATTTTATTTCAAGGAAAGATAACCACTTACGCATCTGTATGAACTGTCTTTTTTCAACTCACACTGATTTTCTCTGTGTTTTCATTTATCTCCTGGAATTTAGTATTTCCATCAAAGATTTTCTAAACCTTGCATACAAGTTTTCTCAAGCTGTATAAGCCCATTGCCATGGGCTATTGTCTAATCGTAGAAGAGTTTTTTCCAAAGCAGTCAGGAAATCATTCCCAAGACAGCCTGTCGCTGGCTGCTGTAAGAGGAAGAAGACTTTGACTAAAACACAAACTTACAATCTCCAAGTATTTGTGCATAGGCTATTGGACAGTTTGCAAAATGAGCTGAAACCCTCTCTGTGCCTTGTTTCCTAACCGAGCCTCTTGTTCATTTAGCCTGCAGCCTTAGTTCCTAACTCTATTATCCCTTGCCACCTTTGCTCAAATAGCCATGCCTGTTTACCCTCCACATCCCTGTTCTGACACTTTTTCCACTGACTGAAGTAATGTTTTCCTTCCGTGTGGGGTGATAAAAGACAGCAGACGCCGGCTTTGTACTATTACATAGGAATTAAAGACAGAAAAAACCAAAGAGAATAGAGATCATCAGAAGTTGAACTCTAAATGCAATGTTTTCTATTAGACAATGAGAAACAGAAAATAAGAAAATATCCTGTTTCAGCTGGATTGAAACACATAAATTTGTTACTTTGATTTTCTGTAATATAACAAAAGTGTCAAAAATGAAACAAAATATATCAACATTGTTTATATTAAATATTTAATCAATACGAAATATAACTTGTTTTCAGCATCTGCTCCTGAGAGCTTTAATATTTGGAGGTTTCATTGCAAAATGGAACAAAATAATTCTGTCATCTCATGAAATCAAAGTTTCATACTGCTGCATCTAGGAATACTCATAGCTGAAAAGAAATTAAAGAGTCATTCCAAGTGGAGAACAACACTGCATTTGAATTTAAGTCTGTTTTATATAAGAGTTTAATAAACAGTGGCAGTTAATAAAAAGTGGATCAGATTAAGCAGTGAGAAATAGGTATTGAGTATATAGATAAACTCTTTTATTTAATTCAGTTAACCGCTGCTGGAATTTACAGAGTTGTGAGTTCAGAATCAGGATATAAGTAGCTAGGTTAACTGTCTCTCATTTAACATTTTTTCTCTGGCTAAATTTCAGGGGTAAATGCTTCATCTTCATACGATTTCTTGTTAAATAATCTGTTACCTGAATACAGATTTTTTGAATAGTGAAACATGAAAGAAGAAAATTAAAGATTACTTATGACAGGTAACTTTTTTCTAAATAATTTTTCTAAAGTTTTTAATGAGGTGCTGGTTTTGCTTTAAAAGTTCCTGCTCTTCTGAACTGAATAAGAAAACTCTTGTTTAGCTTCTAGGGGAGATGGACTGGAAGTACGAGTGTTACAATATTGTTACTGATCTCCTTGTACTAAAGATAATCCTATTGTAAAGGTTTGGCAGGGGAAAATCATGTTATACTTGCCTCGTTTCCTGTACTTTTCCCTAAGCATACACTAATTGACACTGTCAGACATGGGATACTAAGTTGGGTGAAACTTTGATTTAATGCAGTATGTCAGTTCTTTCATTCTCATGGAAGTAAATTGTGTTATGAAGTATCAAGAGTAAGAAATAGCGATGCACTGAAGAGCATACAAAAAGTATAAAAAGAGGTCTGGAGTTTCTTAAAAGATCACAAACTAAGGTAATGAAAATTAAGGTCTATAACCATTTCAACCATCTGCCATCCAGAAAATGCTGACAAGAGATTTTTGGTTTCAAATATTGCTTTAGAAGTATGCTAGAAGCTGATTTTGTGACCTTTTTGAGTTCTCAGTAGCACACACCTTTGAAAAGAATCCATGGACCTCTCTAAGCACCCATTGAATACCTCCGTGAAAGCCCTGAAATTCTCCGTGATCTTTTGGCATGTTTTAAAAACTGTACATATGTAAATAGAAAAAGTGTTTTAAGCTTTCCCTTCTTTCTTCATGTGTCTTCTATTCCTATTTGCAATAAATAAAGCTTGTTAGAAGAAAATTATGAGAAAGAAAAATGTTCTTCATGAAGAACTTTTTTCCTGAAAATTTCTACAAAGTAGTGAATCTTAATCTGACTGTTCCTAGTTCTCACACCTTCCGTTTAAAAATTTCTGCCTTTGTTCACTGAGCAGGAATACTGGCTGAAGAATGCGTGTTTGTTCATTATTCTTTATAGGAAAAATAAAGTGTTAATGGGGTGAATTTTAATAGAGCATTTCTATATGTGGATAGAATAATATACGTATGTATTTCTGTAGGGTTGGTGAAATTTCTTTTTACTTGATTAAAATAAATTTATCAGAAGATTGTAATGTGAGTGATGCTTCACTTTTTTAGATTAGAGCAAAACAGTAAAGAACCTCTTTTGCATGTGGGACACTGTACACAGACAGAAAATTAACAGAAAAAAAATCAAAACAAAACAAGAAAAGCCAAGCATTGTAAAGACACAAGACTGTGAAGCTGAATTGCTTTCCATTACTTCCTGAGCTTTTCTTATTCATATTCCCTAGAGCACAGCAGTTCTTACACTTCAAAAACCAGTTTATTAAAAAGGTAGCATGACTACATAAAGTATGTCTTTCATGTATACTGCCTCTTTACAAGTTCATTGTTTTCTTATGTTCAACTTAAATAGAAATAACACAAAGAGGTAAAAAAAATACAGCTGAAATTAAATATAAGCTTAACATTAATATTTTGATCTGTTTCTAAAATAGGTCTAATTTTGAGTTACTTGAGTTAAAGATTCTTGTCTTTCTTTTTCTGTTTGTTCATTTGGAAATTTGTTCAAAACAGGTGATCAAAACCTCACCTATTCAAACCTAAGTACTCTGAAAATGACCACTGATATTTAGAGGCTGATTTTTATTAGTGAATACTGCTGAATAAACTATACTTGAACCCTAAGTAATCATGAACACATTGTGAACAAAGGATCCAAACAGCTCAAGCTTCAGATTTATTTGGTATAATTAAAGTATTATCAGTGAAGTTACTCCTGTATCCAAAGTTCAAGAAGACAAACCAACTTTAAAATTAGTAATATACTACATAGAAATAAAAAGGAAGATCTTTTGTTGAATCTGGCATAAGCTGGAAAGAACCTAAAGCTCACTTCATTTGAGTTAGACTTGCTCTATTGCTAGATGGTGTATGTATTTTTCCTGTTAGCTAAAGGTGTCCCTCTCATTTTCTGTATTTGTATTCATCTTTAATCACTCTAAATACACTAAATCCTGGAAATATGCACTTCTATTACTTTTATAACCCTGCCAACAGAAGGGCAAGGTTCTTTGACTATCAAAGCTCAAAGTTTTCAAATAATAAATTTCAAGTGTTAAGCACAGCTCAAGCTCAGTTTTTTATTTGACCTAAATATGAAATGATGTTAAGTGATCATGTCTACTATTCAAGGACTTTCAAACAGATTGTTGGCAGAAAAAGTTCAGTGTGCTCTAATCAGGGGATGTAATTGTCAGATTTACAGTCAAACCTTATTTCTCATAATTTTCCAAGCAATGTCTATCTGTATGTAGCCCTACTTTTTAAAATGGTGGTTTCAAAAAATAGTTTACTTCCTTCTAGAATGGAAAAATATAAATTGAAATTCCAACTGCTGTTAGATGTTCAGTGTTTCTGAAAAGGAGCTTTTCAAGACATAGAAATTAAACTATAGGATTACGAACATTAGTTTTGTGAATATATAGATCTTGTGAATCTCATCTGATTTGTCTGGGACAAGACAGCCTATTTACTGTTTATTAACCTTTTGTTTCACTGTTTAGAATGAGGGTAAATAGCACAGTACAACTGATTTTAGTACTGTTTCACCCTTTCTACCAGCTGGGTAATGGCTTCTTCATTAAATCCCTGAATTTCTGATTTACAAGTGACTTCCTTTCTTGGTATCAGTCTGTTGGATTCCTGAAGCACAACTTCTTTAACATTTATGATTTCTATTTCTTTTCTTCTTCTTTAGAACTAAGACAAAAGAAAGGAAGTTCTATATTGCACAGGACTATCCAAACCGACACAATAACTTCCTCTTTCAGTGCTTGATAGCTATAATTTTTTTCAGTTTCCCTCTCCTAGGCTTCCTCGTTTCCAGGTCCTATAATTAAGCTGAGTACAAGTTAGTTAATATAAACTTTCCTTACCTATACGGCATTAACATCAAGGCATCTTGGTCAGTGACAATGGCGCCCACATGAAAACAGAAGTAAATAACAACAAGGAAAGATTATACCAACTTATGACTAAATCAATAAAAAATCTGAGTCATTATTTACCTCTGAAAACATCACAAAGTGAAAAGAGAAGCTGGTTCTCTCAGACTTAAAAACAAAGAAAAAGACTAGATTAATGCGGGTACTTAGTCAGAAAACAGTTGGATATCAAAATACCATATTAAATTCTCAAAGCTGTGTTAAACTAGGAGAAAAGTTTTAAAAGCTCCCATTTGGACACAGAACCCTGACCCAGAGACTTTCCAGCTGGTATCAGCTACTGCCTACAGAGTGATGGCAATCACAGTAAATCTGTTCCAGTTATTCCCTTGGAAACTTTAGCAGTTTCTGTGCAAAAGGATACTTAAGTTATAGTTCTTACAGCAATGAAACCTGAAGCTATCATTGACAAAAAAAAATTAGAAAACAAGGAAGAAATTTTTAAGGAAGGGATGGAAACCAGATAACTTAAAAAGCTGTGCAAGATCTAAAAGAAAATATTTTTAGTTGAAACCACCCCCTCCCTTGCTTTAATAGTATTAAAGCATACAGAGTAACAAATTATTCAATAATACTCAAGAGAGATGTAAGAAACTTCAAACAGTCAAGAGAAGACTTCCATAGCTTGCAAATGCAGAAGAGTGTATTTAGAGCTGAAGAAAATCTGGATAACCTAGTTAAGAGTAACGAAATTTATTTATGGGTAAAAGATGTGGAAAAATTGTTTCAGCAAGTGAGTCTATGTATGGAGTCTAATCTAAATATGTCAATGAATCAATTGGGAAAACAGTGGAAAGTACCAGGAAGAGGCTATACGCAAAGTTATAGCCTAAAACTGGAAAACTCTGTATCCAAGGCTAACATAAAATCTCAAAATAATCCTTGCTAGCAAAGTCACTGCACTGATAAGGAATGGCACAATTGCTAATTGACAATGAGTCATCAAGCTATACCAGAAGTGGAAATTATTTATGTTACTAAGATCAGGTCATATCTATAATCTCTCAGTGCTGGTATTGCATTGGAAAGAAAAAATGAAGCAATCACCTTCTGATTGACAGGTGGATTATGAAGACTGCTTAATCAAGGCAAAGAAACTTCAGGGAGCTATCAGGAAAGTGTATGAAGGTCTTAAGCTATTTCTATTTTCTAACACACATAAAAATTGAAAGGGTATTGTAAAATATGTTTTCTAATTTATGGATTTAGTGATAAACATGAAATATATGCTTCACCTCATTGCATCACTTCTGGGAAATCACAAAATATCTCAGTATCTCAAAATAAATGGCCACTGACTTTAAATTTAATAATAAATACAATTATGAAAATAATCACAGAGGAAACCCTAGAAGAATATGACAGCTATTTTAAGAGGTAGACACCAAAGTATTTCCATGGAGGGTTGAAACACAGTTGTCTTAGTGACTGAGAAAGCCTATTAAAACTTTCCACTGATGTTCTCCGGACAGATGCTCAGGATGAAACTCCCACACACCATGTATTGAAAACATCAGATCATAGTTCTGCATGGAAGAAACATATATTCTGCCCTAAGACTGTGATAAAATTGTCACTGATGGTTTTGTGTGGGAAGAAGAAGCTGCATATCAAAAAAGCTCTACACTGGTACCTGTGGCTCTGCAGTTGGATCTACGTGACCAGGACCATAGACAAGGGGAGTCAGAAGCGGGGTCACCCTGCTCCAGAGGAGAAACACAGGTTCTGAGATTGGTGCTGGCACATGAGGACACTTGGTTGTAGGGCTCAGTAATCACATGTGAGTTGTAGGGCTGAGGAGTCAGGGAGCATCAGTGCCCCCGTGCCATATCTGTGCTGTCTGCCCGCACTGCCTCGAGAGATAGGGGCTAGTGGGAGCACCAGGATACCCTTACTGCTGGTCCCTACAGTACTGTAACAAGTGTGACAAATGGCTGTTCCCTGAGAACTCATCTTGTGACTGAACACATCAGGGGACAAAAAAATCTAAGCATCCAGCTAAATCAGAGGCCTGGGCGTCATGCTCTGAAAACAATCCCTGTAATATACATCGGTCCTGAAGGACAGTCCAGCAGAGGAGGAAGAAGAAAAGATCTCTAAATGTCAGCCCCTAAGGCTGAATTGGGAACCCATTAAAGAAAGTAGTACCAGTTGCTACAGCTGCTTTAGATATTCTGATCAAGGTTTTGCAAACACCTCAATGACTGAAGTGTTTTCCTCAGTATGCAATCTCTAAAGAGCTGTGATTTTGAACATCCTTTTTACAGCATTCCTGGAGCCCTGATGCTTTCTCCTGGAGCTTTGATTATTCTGATCCAAAGATGAAACTTCATCTATAGGAAGCAGTGGCTGTCTATGAGATTCTTCAGTTGATTATTCACATTCTCACAGCACAAAAAAGGATACTACTGTACCAGAACTTTTTCTTAGGTGTGTATTGCGTGTTTTATATGGTTGTTACAGTTGTACTGATGAGTTTTAGAGTCTAGTGTGGCTCTTAAATGTTAAATGGTAAAAAATAGGTTTTCCTTGCCTTTAACTGGAATCAGAGCATGTTTTTGACATATGCAAGAAATTTTTCAAATGCATGCATATTACAATTTAATCTGTTTAATTTCATTTCTTGAGGTTAATTTGATATGGATAGATTTATAAAAAATGCCTGCTCATGCCAAAAACTCTTCAGCACGAGGTATTCCCCAAAAAAAGGTGAAGTAAAGAAGATGAAAGGTGAAAGAAAAGAAGAATTTACATTGCTTGATATGTGTATAAAATGAAGTTATACTCTAATTATTTGATGAATAATGCAATAGATGGTGAGAAATAGGACCTTTAAGCAGTTTGAATGGATTTTTGGATAAAAACATCCCCGCACTTT
The DNA here is from genome assembly GCF_900496995.4 of Aquila chrysaetos chrysaetos. Taxonomy (NCBI): domain Eukaryota; kingdom Metazoa; phylum Chordata; class Aves; order Accipitriformes; family Accipitridae; genus Aquila; species Aquila chrysaetos. The sequence continues at coordinate 62,564,845 of NC_044007.1, forward strand.
AAATGAGATATATTTTCATACAGCTTTCTGTGTTTATTATTCTTGAATATTGCCTTTTTTCTTTTTTCTTTCTTTTTTTTTAATCATGATGATGATGCAAAGCTCTTTACTTTTTTCCTGCAGAAGAAATTTAAGCCAGTCATCTTCTGCAAGTACTCTCAAGAACCACTTTTTATCCTGTCTGTAAGTAGAATCAAGAAGGAGAAGATAAATGTGAACTTACACAGTTTTAAATAAAAAAAGCAATTGATTTTTACAAATTTCTTTTTCTCCAGAAAACTAATATTTCTGGGTATTGCTCAGACTACTGTAGTAAAAAAAAAAAATAATTCTCCATGGTCAGCCCTTTTGATTCAGATGGATAAGTAGATTGTATTTTTAGGACCCTGATTACATCTGTGTCCACATGAATATGTAGTCATTACAAATACCTCCTTACCTCAAAGGGCTTATTTAAATAACCCTTAAAGACTACATGATTGGACATGTGGCACTTACATTTCAATCTGTTTCAAGGGACTGGAAATGAAAACCAATGCTGCCAAGTGCTGGCCTGCCAATGTTGTCAAGCTGCCAGGAATTCTTTCAAACAAAGATGTCAGGACAAATGATAAGATGGAAATTGAGCTGTTCCTATAGTATAGATGCTTGTGAAAATGGAGGCGTAGAAGTCCTCAACTGCTTGCATGCATTTTTTGGAAAAGTTGTATAATGTTCTGAACCTAGAGAGGCTGTAGTTTTTGGCTGGTTATGAGAAAGCAAATAAATGGCAGAAAAGGGACATGAGAAAAAAGATACCTGTTGGAAGTACTGTTTAGGCCAGTGAGTCCCTGTATAAAAATTGAGATCTCAGTTGCACAGTCAGGTGGTATCCTACCAAATTTCTGTTGTCACCTAAATGTGCAGTCACTGGTTATAACTTCCCATGAACCTTCAATTAATTGCCATATCTGCTGTACCATAGGTTTCAGAAAAATAACGAAGCTTGAGAAAAATCTAACCAATTCTTCCTGAAGAATGCCCATGGAATAATGGCCAATTCATAAGTACTTTAAAAAAGGACTTAAACAGCTTGATGAGCCTTTCTGGTAACTTGGAGAATCTTAATAATGAAGTCTTACAGCTTTTTTCCTACATTTGTAAATTCCAGAGAGTTTTATACATATCTGAGGTGTCACCCAACTTTTCAGAAAATTGAAAATGCTAAAAGCTTAGGCTATAGAAGACTTTTTCCCCATTTTCTCAGTCTTGTGCATGGATTACTATCTCAGAGCAACAGTTGTGTCTTCTGTGTAGGGACACCATCTTTCACAAACTGGTCTTCAGCTGTAGTGCCCACCACAAAGTCTCCGTCCCTGCTTTTCTGTTTCCAGTGGTATTTGCATATCTTTACTGAGGATGTGTTTTTCAAATAAATCCCCAAAGAAATAGTTAAATACATTATGCATTCTGTAGAAATGTTTTTAGTCATTGGTGTAATGACAGATAACATCTAGAAAGTAATGGAGTCCTCCTTTTACGACTAAAGAATTGTTTGTCACCACATTATTTTCTACTGCCTTCTCTCTCATGGCAAATAATTTTAATGAAAAGCCTGCAGTAGGTTCCCTTTCATCATGATAACCATTTATTGTTAAAATTCATTCTGTAATTCTGTGGGAACTAAAGAAAAGAGGAATAGCAGCAGTCAATAATCTGCAAGTGCCTGAATGAGCTTCTATAATTTAAGAATTAAAAAAATAAGCATATATATAAAATATAATTGTATAAATACGTGCTTTAGTGCCTATTATGTTAAAAATATAAGCCTTCAAAGGCATAATTAGCTGACAAGTATGAGGCATTTTAGAATACACTTCCAGAATAGCTGTGGTGCTAATTCTTACTAAACTAATATTAATGTAAATCAGAAATAACTTCTGTAGCATCTGGGAAATTATGCCAACATGATAGCACTGTAATTGGAATTGGAATCTGACAAATTCATGAAGTGCAGCTACCCCAAAAGTATTTGCAAAGGCTATAGAAGCCAGAATTAAACTCGTAAAACCAGAATAATTCAGACATGAGTCCAAATTCTATTCCTAAATCATCTCACTGTGCCTTGCTATTGCTGTGTGTTTTGTTGTGTGTACTATTGAAAGACTCAGGTAATGCAGCAGAAAGACATAAATTCAGGAGGAATCTAGATAAGATTTTTTTTCTTTGTAAATGTAAAGAGTCATTTCATCTTCTGATTAAGTTACAACTGAGAGAAAAAAAACCTCTTTCAAGTACTACTAGTTGAACATTCAACACATGGGTGAAGTCAGATTCATAGGTGCAGAACTGAATTTTACATTTTAATGCCATCTCTAGTAATTCTAATCCCTCAGTAATGTTGTACAATAGATAACAAAGTCCAGGCAATATTCTGCAGAGGGTAAGTGTATAGCTCTATCAGTCTCCCTGTATGTGTCTTGTGTCTTGTCTAGTGAACCTGGTGGACAAAATATGCGTTTAGTCTAGTACACTAGATTATTATTGCATTTTGTCTCACAGAATTAAGAATAAAATTTAAAATTTTAGGGTTATCCACTTACTGTCTTCCTGGTTTTATATGCAAATAGTTCCTCTAATTAAATAAGTGTATAACTGCATTCAGAATCAAACTGTTTACAAATGGACTTACTCATATATACAAATGAAATAAGTGTATAATTTCTTTTAGACCAAGCTGTTTGCAAGTGAAAATTACTGCATGTTATCCTGTGTTTGAGCATGTTCTTAATGGCTCTTACATATATGTGAAGAAGTTACTTCAGCTTGTAGTTAGGAACATATATTAGGATAATTATCCTAACAGAATTGAGAAAAAGCTTTTCCTATTATATTGAAACTAGCATGAGAAAAATATCTTCCTGCTTACTTTAAAGAAAAGAATTATAAGTAAAATAATTGTAGATTAGGTTTGGGGGAAAAAACCCCCAGTATTTCATCAAGTTGGTCACCCCTATTACGGTTTCTTGAGCTGACTGTTGCAAAAATGATTTCTTTATAAAGTTAAAAATATTGGAAGATTTTGCTCCTGCAAAGTGCACATTCAAGATTTTTTTTAAAGGAAGTAGAGGAAAGAGAATCTTTACAGTACAACAGAGGAATAGATGAGAGCTCATGGAGGCCAATGACTAATTTTAAGTGTAATTACTTTTATGTTTTGTTTGGCAATTGGATGCATTTCTTTCTTCTTTTATCCTGGATTCACCTTTGTCTTTCTCAGAAATGTTGAAAATAATAATTGTGGTAATATATAAATAGTGATTGCATTTCTCCTTGTTCAAATCACTCAGTCACTACAACTCAGATTGTTTGGTTTAGAAATTTCCTTTCAGTCTAAAAATGATAGGACTTTTCAATCTATGTCAAATCATCAGTCTATACCAAATCATTTTAATAATAAAATTAAAAATATAAATGGGAATTTATAATGTTCCTACATTGTTTCCCATGACAGCAAAAATGCATTGTATCACACAATACACATTAAACTGCTACTCCTACAGTAAGTTTGAAAATTAAAATTAAAAATTTCCTTTAATAATTTTGTGTTCCTTTCATTAATGATTTTTTTGTGCAATGTCAGGCTGCTGAAATACAGTGAAATGACATATTCCAAGTTTCAAAAAAGCTCTACTGTTTGGTCAGGTGGTATCGGTAATCTCAAAACATCTTGAGAGCATTATGTTTTTCTTTTAAGTTATTATGGAAGACTGAAAAAAGTAGTATGTTTTAGTAAATCCTCACGTTTAACAATATAGCTTTATTGAAGTAACTGAGTCACTGATTTCAGTGTAGCTACCTTAATTTACACCAGCTGAAGGTTTCAGGTAAATGCTATGCTTCACCACTGGATAAGCAAAGCATAGGAAGGAATATTCAACTAAAATAATTCAGAGAATTGACCTGCTGTTCTTCGAGCACTGAACTGTGTGATTTAATTGTGACAATTTGTGTCTGTTATTCTGCTCAGAAAAGATTTCTTCTCCTCCTGGGGCAATAAAGATACTTCTTGCTTCTTCAATATTAGACAAATATTACAAAGTAAGTTAATAAAACACACTTTTCAGAGGTTCTGCCTTAATGCTCCAGTTTTTTTTTTCTTTAATTGTGATAGCTGGTAAACTCAGTTATATCACTGATTTATGTGGAAAGAGGCAGGCTACCTAGGAGGAGTCTGGAGTTGCTGTCTGATCTTGCAGGGTTAGGGTTAGAAAAGCCAAGGCTGACCTGGAGTTGTATCTTCAAAGGGGTATGAAGGGCAACAACAAAGGATTCTGTAAGTACATAAATGGCCAAAAGACAACTGGGGAACATGTTGGCCCACTGCTGAATGGGGCAGGGTGACTGCAACAAAAGCCGTGGAAAGTCTGAGGTACTCGGTACCTTCTTTCCCTCAGTCTTTACCAGGAAAACCAGGCTTCAGGAACCCCAGGCTCCTGAGACAGGACAGAAAGGCTGGAACAAGGCAGCCTTACCCTGGTGGAGGAGGAACTGTTTCAGGAGCACTTAAACAAACCTGATATACTTAAGCCCATGGGGCCTGTTGTGTTGCACCCATGAGTGCTGAGGGAGCTGGCTGATGTCACTGCAAGGCCAGTCTAGATTATCTTTGAACAGTCATGACAAGTGGGAGAGTTTTGTGAACATTGGAAGAGAGAAAATATCACTTCTACCTTCAAAAAGGGTAAGAAGGAAGATCTGGGGGACTAAAGGACAGTCACCGCCCAGGGAAGGTGATGGAGAAAATCCTCCTGGAAAGCATTTCTAAGCAAATTAATAACAAGAAGCTGACTGATAATAGTCAGCATGGCTTTATCAAAGGGAAATTACGTTTGACTAACCTGATAACCTTCTACAATGAGGTGACTAGCTTGGTGGATGAGTTCTCTACTTTAGAAAAATTTTGACAACGTCTCTCCTAAAATCCTTGTAGAAAATCTGACAAAGTGTGGGTTTGATAAATGGACAATGAAGTGGATTTAAAACTGGCTGAACAACCAGGTTGTGACAAGTGGCATAAGGTCCAGTTGGAAGCCACTAGTGGTATACCCCAGGGGTCAACTATCTTAATTAATTAATTAATTAGTACTGTCTTCATTACTGACCTGGACACTGGGACAGAATGCATCCTCAGCAGGTTCACAGATGATACAAAACTGGGAGAAGTGGCTGATGCACCAAAGGGTTGTGTTGCCATTCAGAGGAACCTGGACAGGCTGGAGAAATGGGCTGGGAGGAACTTAAATGGAAACTCCTTCCTCTGAGGAGAAATAACCCCATGCATTAGTACATGCTGGGGGCTGATTGGCTAGAAAACAGCTTTGCTGAGAAAGACCTGGCGATCCTGGTGCATAAGGTGACCACAAGCCAGCAATGTGCCCTTGTGGCAAAAAAAGGCCAACAGTATCCTGGGGTGCATTAGGAAGAACATTGCCAGCAGGTCAAGTGAAGTGATCCTTCCCCTCTGCTCAGCACTGGTAAGGCCATGTCTGGACTGCTGGGTTTAGTTCTGGGTTCTCCCATAAAAGAACAATATGGAATTACTGTAATAAGTCCAGAACAGGGCCACAAAGATCATTAAGGGACTGGAGCATCTTTAATATGAGGAGGAGCTGAGAGAGCTGGAACTGTTCGGCCTTGAACAGAGGAGGCTCAGGGGGTTCTTATCAATATCCCAAATATCTTATGAGGAGGCTATGAAAAAAGGAGCCAGGGTCTTCTCAGTAGTGCCTGGTGGCAGGACAAGAGGCAATGGGCAGAAATTAAAACATCGGAAATTCCCTCTGAACTCAAGAAAACACTATTTTACTGTAAGGGTGATAAAACATTGGTATGTTGCAGAGAAAGGTTGTGGAGTCTCCATTCTCGGGGGTATTCAAAGCCTGACTGGACACTATCCTGGACAACTTCTCTAGGAGATTCTGCTTGAGCAGAGGGTAGGAATAGATCTGAAAAGGTCTCTTCCAACATAATGTCCATCTTTATTACTACCGTGATTTTAGGAATCTAACACATTGATGTAAGCCCAGAGAAAGACAGGCCTAGTATGATAATAGAGGTCTTGAAAAGTGAAGACAGGCTGCAACGTAGAGCAGTAGGAAGAAGACTGTATTCCCAAACCTTGTCAATACACAGCAGACAAATATTTAACCAACAATACCCCAATCCAGACTCTAAGAAGGATTCCTTCATTGTTTCTTCAACAAAGATAATCATTATGAAAACAACAACTAAAAAGTGAGTCACTGTCATGACACCTTTTTAAAAACAAATAAGATAATTTATTTGCCTTTTTACAGCAAGACTGTAGTGGATGGGCAACTTAGACTTCTTAAAGACAAGAGAATAATAAATATTTTAACTAGAATAGCCACATTGAATTAGATTTAAGGCTTGATTAGTTCATTATCACTTTCTTGATAAAAAGTAACAGATTCTTTTTCTAATTTTTATTATTTAAAAGGCATTTTAAACCTTGGAGTAGCAGATTGTATATATTTCCAATAACTGCTCTAATTTTGCATATCCTTGTTATCTACATAGCAATCCATTTTGATGCTGGCTAAACTCTTGAATTCATTTGTGTTTCTGTGTCCGATTTGACCTGAATTCTAACCACTGAATGGCAAGAATATTGATGAATTTAATACAGTCAAAAAGTTCCTTGTTAATGGGTCATGAAATGGGCAATAGAAAAAGGAAAACAGTTATTTTATGTCTTCTGTCAAATTAAAACATCCAGATGATGACTAGTAACACAGAGATGCCTATACAATGTGGCAGCTAAGGTCTATTCAATAAAAAATTGATATGAATTGCCATGCCATCTGCCTGGAAAATCAGAACATAAATGAGGCTTCAGGGAGACAAAAACTGAAGCATACAGAACAGTCTCAAATATAAACTTGTTTATTATTGCTGAAGTTCTTTAACTGATGATAGGAATATTTTCTATAAGGTCTATGAAAGATGGTGTCAAATAGAACATATCCTTCAAAATGGTGTTTTATCTGAATTAATTGTGACTTCTCATAAAAACACAGGTTTATGATTAGCAGAATATGGCTCTGTGAAACAATATAAACTGCCAGTTAGGCATACTGATTACAGTAAATATATAAGCTTGTTAAAAAAGTAAAAAAATCTGTTTTGTTTTAAACATTTAATTATACTTCATTTCTCCTCAAGTGGTTCATTTGTTTGATGTAAGCTCTTCATTTCTCTTCATAATTTTACTGTTACCAGGTCTATTTCTGCAGAAAGCTCTGTGCTGCTAGGCCTAAGTACTGCCATTGACATCAGTTTGACTTTTCTTGTTCATGAACTCATGATTTAGGTACTTTGCTGGTGGCCAGTGCAGGATTCCAAACGAGTAGCTACTCTTTCTTCCTTAGTTTGGGTCATTCTCATAGCATTCCAGTAACTGCTTCCTTACCTGAAATTTTTTTCCATCTTTTTTTTTAATATCATAAAAAAAAATGTTTACATTTGGAAAGTCTACAGAGAACAAGAAGGTGGTTTCCTCTTCCTGTGACATTTCTCTCAGCATTTGACCAGTTTGTTTTCATTTTATTTTGGAACAGGATCTGCAAATTTATACTAGTTAAGTCTGCACCTGAGAACCACACGGTACTGTATTTTGAATTCTCACAACATGTGTAAAAGAATACTTAGGTTGACTTTGAAATCTCTTTTTTTTTTTTTTTTAATTTTATCAGACAAGGTTAAACTGCGCATGTGCATACAATTTCTTACCTTTTTCTCTTGTGGTAGCTTTATGTTGAGCCCACATACGCATTAAAAGATACGGTGTAATAAAACTAAACAATATAATTATTGCAATAATCAACCTTAAAAGACTGCAGGAGAGAAATAATACCTTGTTTCAAATGTGTGTACATACCATTTTTGCATTTGTGCTTATTTTCTCAGCTATCTCGAATGTGAGCAAAACCACGTTTCTTTAACAAGAAGTATACATACTGAGCTTCAATGGCAGATACACTGGGAGATAATTATATAGCGGCTGAAAATGCAAAGCTGAAATTGCAACAGTTTACAATATTTCATTGCATATATTTCCACTACTCTATCGTTTATAGCTAAAAGCAAATAGATCATGACAGAGATGTACAGCTAGAATGGTTTTATTGCTACTAGAAGCACAGTCAATAAATATTTTTTTCTTCCTTTTTCTCTCTCTTCTTTCTTTCTTCCCTTTATTTTTTAAAGGATATAGTGCCCATAAAAGTTTTTGGATTGACAGCCCAGATAACTGAAATTCTCAATTTATCCACAGAACAAGTTCCGTGCAGCTGAAGTAATAATCCTTCCGTATACCTCAGCCCTGACCAGGAGTGACCAGACAGAGGTTGGGGCTTCATTTCCATTCAATCCTTGGCCTTTGTGCCGACTTTGCCAATGAGGAGAGTGATTAGTGCCAGCTGAGGGGTGGCTTTTGTGAAGGAGATGCCTGCCTGCTATGATCAGTATTGACACTAGAAAGACAATAAATCACATTTCCAGACCTCCAAAGAGACAGAGCAATAGCAAGAACTACAGTCAGCATAAACATAACAATAAATTTCTTTTTTTTGCACCTACTACCTGAAAGCTCACAAGCTTACTGGTTGTCTGTGCAAAGACAACAAACTAAGCTAAATGCACATTGCAAAAATTTGACTTTACCTGTGATCTTTCTCTATGCTTAATCCAAAATCCTCCGAGAAATTTGCCTGTGCTAATTGATGTTCAGGAATCACCTCTATAGCACAGAAACAAGGGAAAGCAAAAGGAGGCTTGTTTCCTTTGTGTCTTCTTTACTAAAACCTAACTGAAGTTTTTGTCGCCTATTTATGTGAAAATATCATGATTATCCTTTTGAGTCACCCAAAGAGTTTGGTCTGACATGGGTACAGAACAGCAATTTCTGTCTTTTTCTTTAGAAATAGAAATAGTAAATATAGGTAACTCATGAGCAGTTCTGCATGAGCACTCAGCTGTGCTCACCTGGTACCTTTGACTGGCAATGGACCACTTTCCTCTCATGCCTCGGTGCTGGTATGTCAACTGGATCTATCCAGTAAGTGAAAAGAGTAAGTATTCTGTCTAGTTTCTGACATAACATGCCAAATATGTGGAGTGCTTACTAAGCATCTTGTGAGGGTTCGTGAGAAGGTAGGGATTACATAAAATCCCTTGTGCAAACAGATAGTCTGAAACTGCAACAGCTCTACATGGGGGTACGGGGCAGTTCTATGCAGGAGAGAGTACTCAGAAGGATCAGGAACGACCAGCACTTCTCTGCTGGAGTCACAAATATAGCATTACAGAGTGACAGCCCTTCCAGTCCCTCGCAGTGGTTGAAGGGCTGAACAACACAAGCTGTGGCTTGCCAGGGAATTTTCTCTGAAAGGTTCAACCAGGAGAAGCGTATGGGACAGAAGAAATGCAGCCTCTAATATTTACAAGAAAAATGTGTCTATCTTTAGATTTATTTGAGAGATGGTTATATATGTATTATATGTTATTCATATTATTCATTGCAATTCATTCAGTGAGATCTCCTTAAATGGAAGAAAGAAAAAATAGAAGTAAAAGCTCATAAATTAGACTAGATATTTTACAGAAAAAATGTACGTCCCTTTCCTTTTCATTGAAGCAGTGCTACATCAGGTCAGACCAAATGTACATGTAGCCCAGTAATCTGTTTCTGACAGTGGACAGGAACACATGCCCAGAGAAAGGGATAAATCACCTGTGCAGTTCCCCAGGATATCTGACAGCAAATATACAGCTTCTGGACTTTTTGGGCTAAATAGAGTGATTTTGTATTTTTTTAGGTTTGGGTGGATTTTTCTTCCATATATTTGTCCTGTTGCTTTTTAAACCTATATGAACAATGACACCTACTTGTTTAAAAAGATGCCTCTAATTCATGTAACAGGAAAGATGATGGACAATCATTACTTATTTACCTTCTCTATGCCTGCATTTTTATAGATCTGTATCATACCCCTCTCAGCATCTCTTTCCTGTAAAGAAGAATTTTCACTTTGGTTGTTTCTTCTATGGAAACTCTTCACATTGCTTGTTTCTGTACTTTTCACAACTGCTCTATATCCCTTTTGAGGGAGACACAACATCCCGCTATAGACATTCCTGTTGTGACCAGAGCTGCACATAGCATTGAAGGTCTGGCTGCACTGTCAATTTGTACAAAGAAGTAACGATGTCTTCAGATTTGTTCTCTCTTCCTTTCCTAAAAATTCCTAACACTTTTTGCTTCTTGGATTGCTACAAAGCACTAAGCTGTCATTTTCACAGAACTATCAGTTATAACCCCATCACTGGGTAGGAACAGGCAGCTTATAGTCATTCATGTTTTATGTAAAATTAGGATTTTTTTCCCCTGAGTGCATCATTCAACATTTATCTCCACTGAATTGCAATTTCCTTTTTACCACTCAGTCAATCAGTCACATTACATTAGTTGGCTGGCAAAATGATTTATTGTTTTTTTGTTGATGGAAAAATTGTAGCTCATCTTCTGTAGTTTAGTTAAAAGGAAAAAAACAGTTAAAAAAAAAAGCCCACTGTTGTGAATGAGCATGCCATTATCTGAGCAAGGAAGGAGAGGATGGTGAAGTTGACTCTTCATTCTCTGGGGATTTGTGAATACTCTATGTGTGCAGTTTCAGGCTGGCTGTGTTCATACAATCCCCAAAAATGAGAGTCTGCTGTCATCAGAAAGCCATAGAGCTTAATTAAAACAGCTTACAGTTTAATTAAAATAGCCATATACCACTGTGACTACCTTAGTGAGGTAAGCTGTCCTTTTGCTTACATAAAGGATAGCAAAGCTGGTACATCATATCGCAAAAATACCCCAGATACTACCAGAATAGACATATGCTTGCTGACAACTTGGTGGACCCTCGCATCCTCCCCCGTACTCAAACACAAAAATAAAACCTTGTGATGTTATACAAGCAAGTGGGTAGATGTTTCATGAGGCTGCACAGCCAGAGCCAGAATGGAAATAAGAGCTGACCCAGACAGAGAAGAAAGGAGACAGACAGTCCCTTGATATAGGGAAACCTGTTTCTAACATCACACCCCAAGATACATATATTTTTCCAACTTCTCTCCTTTCAGCTGCACGACTTCAGGAGATTTGAGGAAATAAATGAAATATGAAAGAAATCAGACCACTGACTCTCACTTGGTAGCATGCAGTTATGGATCTAAGTAATCAATCAGTGCAGCATTCTGCCCCTAACAAAAGCTTGAACCCCTAGCAAAATTAAAGCTCCTTTAAATGCAGTTATTAATAGCAACGCTAACTGAAGTGACTTACTGCTGAGGCAAGCTAGCTGAACAAGTAAGTTTGCAGTTCAGGAAATGACAGCCACTCAGTGCCTACAATTGCCTTAGGAAGTGCACTGACAAGAGTCCATGGAAATGTTCATTAACTCAGACATATGTTCATTAGGTCAGTTCAGTCTCTCCAGACATTCTTGATTACTCTTTTCCCCATAGCAGCCTTACAAAACCAGGGAGGGAAAGGGATACACCAGATGTTGGGTAAGATCCTCTGGCCCATTAAAGCTGTGATAAAATATGTCAAAACAGGCACTTCAATTAACAGGGGAGCCTGTTGATGGCGAGAAATGTTTCTTCTTCACAAGGTAATGTTGGGTTTGCCAAGAGGTTTATCCTGTATGCTGTGGTGCTCACCCTGAGAAAGTGTCAGGGCTTTGGACCCCTACCTAATCCACACTACCAAAATGCTCTGTATTTATTTCAGTGATCTGCAAGTGCAGCCAAGCTATGAAGTAGCAAAATTTGTCAAATCATGCAAAATTATTTAGAAGAACTGGTGCTTGAGAAGACATTAAGGACAAAATGACAAAATATTGGAAAAGTACATTGGTTTAATTTAAAACTAGCCATAATCTTCATGAAATGGAGATATATTTTATGAGCCATCAGGACTCTTTAACTCAGTCTGTTTTAGACTGTTTTCTGAATGGTTTTGATAGGCCTGGTTACAACAGAGATAGTTTTTTTTTTTTTTCTTTAGGAGAAAAGAAAGAGAATAGGTGGCTGGAGAAAATAATATTAGGTTAAGCTTTTTTTGCTGAAACATAAGCATCCTCTCCTGAAGTGCTGAAACATCTCTATCATCATGAAATTAAATTTCATTTTCCTTTCCATCACATTTTTAATTAAGAAAGTTCTCAACATATATCTGGTGAAATGTTACATCAACAGCAATAGAAACAAAAGAATGAATAAAATATTATCTGAGATCAACATTTTGGTTTTCATAATTTTGATACACAAAATTTCAATTTTCACATTTAAATGTATGTACTGAAAATTCAGTGAGCCTTATTTCTAGGAAAAATGAGAATCTCCAGCAAATGTCTTTGTTTTTGATGTATGACCATTTCCTTCCAGAATTAAAAATTATTCAGAAATTTTCCAGTTATTACAAAGCAAAATTTGTTCTTAAGCCCTGTACAAAGTTAATTAATAATTTTAGTCCTTTTTTAAATTATGTATTCACATCACTGAAAATAGCTAACACCTGGTCATTTATTTACTTTCTTTCTCCTCTGTAAAACAATTTCATCATAGTTCAGTCATCTGTATAGTACTACTAATAGTTTTTCTTCAGTGCTTACTTTATCTCTTGACTTTTCTTTGGCGAAGGGGGAGAATACATTATACAGCCACATTGTACTGTGAAAATCTTTGGTAGTTAAGAGGTACTTCAGTGTTTAGGATTTACTGGAAACAAGACAAGAAAAAAAAATATCTAGGAATTCCCTAAAAGACTATATAATACCTATTGTGAAATTTCTGAAAAAACAATCAGAACTGTATAGTCCAGTTAATGCTATATTATCAGATTATCTGAAGGGCCGTATAGCAACCCAGATTTTTATTACATGAAGGATTGTGGGTTTGCTGTCACAGTGAATGTAGCAAGTAAGAACTATGACGTGTGACATAAAGTAAGATAGTCTGACAGTTTTGTTCAAATGGTGGCTCCCAGCAGCAAAAAGTCTGTTATTCCTTCATTGTTTGATATTCAAATTAATGTTTTGCCATGCTAAGATATCATTAATTATGTTATTAAACATACTGCTCATTAATTCATGACAAGTACTCCACATTCTAGTACATGGAGCTTAAAATTTCTCAGCTACACAAAATGTGATTTCCAATGATAAAAACACAGCTCCCATAGCATCCTACAGATATTTGAGGATGCTGAAATGTCAGAGAAAGAAATCTGTCATAGGTGATATAAAAACATTGAGTAGTCTGGTACTTGACAGAACAGGGATAGAAATAATCTCTACAGATCAGCTCCATTACTCAGTGAAGGCTGCTTAGTCTCTAGAGGAAGTTTCTGACCTAAGTAGTCAATATACTTGTCTTGATTTGATCTTGATTTGAACACTGTCCGAAAAATTGCAAAAGGGAAATGGACATGAAGAAAAATATATATATACAGTTTTGTATGGATGTATTTATTTGTAAACTTCAACCTCCATGTGCAGGCTCACAGCTAACATTGTCATAAAGTGAATATTTATAGAACAACTTAGTTTGGAAGAAGCACTGGGAGGTTGTCTGGAGGTCACTACTCAAACTCTGCAGTTAGAGCTAATTCGGTCTCCAAGGATGGAAAATGCACAGCTTTTCTGATGGTCCGGGCAGCTTCTGTTAGCTCAGAAAAGACCACAAAATAGAAAAACCATACTATTCCTATAATTACTGTTTTCCAAAAAGTGTAGTATTCCATTCGTTTTTCCAACACATGTAACAAATTAAAGTGCATTCTCTGTATTCTATAAAGCTTTCATTTACTTCAGAAATATAACTTCTAGTTTTATTGCCTATCACTAGGAGTTTTTGCAAATGTGTGGGTCTTGAATTATGCAGACATACATGACTGCAGTTTTCACAGCTGTCAAACTGAGTTTGCTTTTTAAAAACTTACTCAAGAATCAGTTGGTGGAAAAGTATTTTACTTTCTTGTTCAGATGACTAAATGTTTTTACCTAAGCAGTTTTGTAGATAATGGTATTAAGTAGCTCAGATGTAAACAAACCAAAATACAGAATTTACTACCAATTGTAGCTCATTACACTTACAAACTTTAAGCTTCTTTTGGGAAAAAAAAGAGGATAGTGAAAGTAGAATTTATGTTTGTTTTTTTTTTGTGTGTGTTTCTTTTTTTTTTAAATTAACATTAAGATAACAGTTTTTTATATATATATATACATATATATATATACACACACTATATATATATATACTTATCCCCTTCCTCTGCAGTCACTACATAGGCCTACCTGGAAAGTTACAGTAGCAGTAACAATACAACATTAGCCACGCAGCCACACAAGTAGCAGATTGTAGTAGGAGGAGGCAAAGTTTCTTGGATTGAGTGTGGGCACACTTGCTTCCCAAGTGGTCTTGAGTAACGTTACTGTCCTCTGTCCCTACAGCTATTTCTCGTTGTCCTCCCCTGGGGGGATAGATCTCCTGCCAAGGTCCCTGACCTCATTCTATCAAATGAGTTAGAAAAAGGTAATGTTAGAAATGTATTAAGAAGTGATTAGGCTCAGCAGGATCATTTTGCTGAGGTGGCCAGGAAGCAGGCAGCACAAATTGGGTGACCGATCTGACGGGACAGTGGTGTGGGTTGCTGAACCCACAACTGCAACATTGCTGTCCTTGACTGGCTTTCATAGGATGTCATTTAACCTCTCAGTGCCTTGAGCGCTCCATTGATAAATTAAGAATAGAACCATTTTGTGGGTATAATGCAAAGCTTAATTAAGAGTTGCAAAATATTTTTGTGGCTCCATAGAGAAGAGCTCTAATGATGCAAAACAACATCAGGTGCTGAAGTTGTAAACCCTTTAATGACAGAGCCTTGGACTCCTGAGATCTTCCACAAAGTGACTAAAAGAAGTGCCGTGAACAAATGTAATGAGAACACTACTGACAACAAAAATAATAACAATGTACCAGGGTGTCAGTTTGGGCCAGATATTCCTGCTGATGACTTTTAAAGACAAGAGAATTTCAGTGGCTTGGTATTGTTTAAAAAAGAAAGTATTTAAATTCCGAATCCTAAAAAGTATATTCTTAACCTGTGCTTAACTTAGGTTACAAATGGAACTACATGCATGGGTAAGTCATCCTTATGGGTCCCAAAATTAAAAAATTCAAATAATTGTGAACTGTAGTTCTATATTTTCCTTGTATCACTGACTTAAGGGACTTCATTATGGCACCCTATTAGTCAACTTTAGATAAGTTGAAGTTGTCTTCAGCACTTCCTGCATACAAAATGCAATGGTTCCTGATACCCATGGGGCACATATCTATGGGTTGTTCAAAAGTTGTCTAAAAACATGTGTTAGGTTCCCATTCGCAGTTCTGCTGAAGTCAATGAAGGTGATTCTCTTCCTGCTTGCACCTGTATCAACCATCAGTGTCACTGCTGAAGTTAATGTTTTCAAATACTGTATTTACAGAGTTCTGCATTTAATAATAACAAGTTTTTCTTTGGTGTGCTAATTTAAGAATGCTTTGTTTGTATGTTAACTCAGAAAAATCTGGAATTGCTAATATTTAAAGACTTGTTCTTTGACTACTTAAAGAACAAAGCACCATGTTTTCTTAGGCCAATCAACCCTTTATTCTATGCAAATGAATATATGTTAATATGTTTCTTTCTATTTTACAGTAAAAATTGACATATTGAGTTGTGTTAAAATATCCTAACATTTCTGTATAACTTCATTAAGAATGTGAAATCTCCATATTAAGTAGGCTAGTTCTAGACTACTTAGTAAAACTGGTTCTAAGGAGGAAAATAAAGCAGGTTGCATTTCACATATCTCTAATCAGAAAATATTATAGACACAGAGAAAAACTTTTCTGTAAGGAGATGTATGAAGTATTTTTTATTAAGGTTCACAGTGGTGCAGGAAGTAGTAGAAAAGAGAGGTGAAAACAACAAAAACAAACCAAACCAAACACACATTAAAGTTTACATTGTCTGTAATTCAGTTTGCAAAGTGTTCAACAGTTATTCCACTATTGCTACCTAACAACCAGACAACCTGGCGAGGGAGAACAGCATTTTGTGTGACAAGAGTTATGAGAAAAGTTGACACAAACTTCAAAGAAAATCTGAGAATTTTAAAGAGATGTTTTTGTTCCTTGTCAATCTTAAAAATAGCAATCATGACTTACATTACAACTGTGCTTCAGCTGTATTTAGTACATTTGGAAAAATTATTAATAAAACATGTGAAGCTAATAGGCAGATTAAAAGGAGAATTGGATACATTACAAGCCAACGGTTCCTTAATAACTAATAAATTTTTAATTACAACTTTCTGAAATGCAGGAAATTCTCCCCCCTACTCACACACATTTTGTCTGATAATATGTAAATGAATGAAACTTTAAAAAATTAAGACATACATTGATGGTAATATAATTTATCCTCCTTGGTTTAAAAATACAACATTATGAACATACCTTCATTTACTGCTTTGCCACTGTTTTGCTTTGGACTGTGCACACCTTTACAGCTAATTAAAAGTAGCAGTTATCCAAATGAACTAAACAAAATGTAGCATTTTACTGGTATGTTTAACTACATATACAAGCACATGATATGGAACTTTTTTGGCTAATTTCTAAAATGTCATTGCCTGAGACAAACATTTTTTTAATTTTAAGAATAATGCACTTGGAATTTAAATGCTTTCTGCTAAAAATACTCTTTATCCAATACCTACATTAAGCCTGTAAAATGGCTCTACCATTGCATTCCAGTTTTGGCAACTCTAGTGTACATTGCAGGGACATGTACTGATTACATTTTGGATAACTAAAGAAACTATCACTATAGTTAACAAAAAATTTTAGAATATTTTAAATACTTGTTTTAATACATCTTATTCCTTAGTTTGTTGTAAAATTATAATTCTCAAAAGAACAATTTTTTTTCTTTCTAGCATAGAGCTATTGAGGCTAAGGTTTGTTCATTTTTGAACAGTATAAATATATACATTTTTTCTCTACAATTTAAGATGAAAAATGACTTTATCACGTAATTATTTTAATAAAGATTTTCAGCAAGTTTTCAGGTCTTCAATTGGCCTGGTTGACATTCTTGATGCAAACATAATTTCACTGTCTTTTATAGATTGTTTAGAGTTAGATAAACAACTTTACAAGCTTGACTCTATTCCACTCAGAACAGTGGATGGCTACTACCTCATGGAGAAAGATGCTTTGTCTACTGGAAATTTACAGAAATGCAGAAGATGCATTTGAAGTAGTATGACATTTTGTTATCACATCAGATGAAACATTCCAGGGAATTTTTCATTTATTTTGCCTTCATTTGCATTGATTTTCTTAGAATTTTTGTTTTATTTTCTAATGGAGCAGTTGGCCAATTAATTGAAAAAAAAAAATTTTGTTGAAAAATCCCCATCTACTTTTTTAATAGTCTAGAATAAAACAAGGTGAAACATAAAGTTTTTCTCTTGGCCACAGACCTTTCCAAATCAGAATTATACCTGAATATGTGGTGATTCTTTTCTTTCTCTAAAAATATATGTCAAAGTATGCTGACTTTGCAATATATTTGTTCAAAACAAAGCAAAATATCATACAATCAGAATTGTTTGGGATGGAAGGGACCTTTAAAGGCCATCTAGTCCAACCCCCTGTGCCACAGGCAGGGACATCTTCAACTAACTCAGGTTGCTCAGAACCCCGTCCAACCTGGCCTGGAATGTTTCCAGGCATGGGGTATCTACCACCTCTCTGGGCAACCTGTGCCAGTGTTTCACCACCCTCATTGTAAAAAATTTCTTCCTTGTACCTAGTCTGAATCTACCTTCTTTTAGTTTAAAACCATTATCCCTTGTCCTGTTGCATCAGGCCCTGCTAAAAAGTTTGTCCCCATCTTTCTTATAAGCCCCCTTTAAGTATTGACAGGCCACAATAAGGTTTCCCTGGAGCCTTCTCTTCTCCAGGCTGAACAACCCCAACTCTCTCAGCCTTTCCTTATAGCAGAGGTGTTCCATCCTTCTGATGATCTTTGTGTCTGTCCTCTGGACCCGCTCCAACAGGTCCATGTCTTTCCTGTGCTGAGGACCGCAGAGCTGAATGCAGTACTCCAGGTGGGGTCTCATAACAGTGGAGTAGAGGGGCTGAATCACCTTCCTCGACCTGCTGGCCATGCTTATTTTGATGCAGCCCAGGATACGGTTGGCTTTCTGGGCTGTGAGCGCACATAGCTGGCTCATGTCCAGCTTTTCATCTGCCTGACGTGCGGAAACAGACTCCACAATCAGTGAGATTGTAAAGTAGGTATGTTCATTCAGCACTGGGCAGCACAGGGGGTAGTCCCACCAAAGTCGTGCACACCTTAAGGGCAGATTGCCTTGAATTTATGCAATCAAGTTTTACATATACATCAGGTTTTGCAATATGCCTATACATATGCATAGCCTGTCCCTGCTTCATATTAAAGTGAGTTCCAAGAGGTCATTTCCATAGTCTCCTCTCAACTGCGCTTGCGCAGTGCCTCTTTATGGTGGTTGTCTGGTGGTCACAGAGATGAAGATAGATGACTCCTGTTCATCACCGCTAGTAACCTCTTTTCTTGCGCAGGCTCAGTGGTTTCTTGGTATTCAGCCAAGCCGTAAGGCCAGTCTTGGCTGGTTCTTGGGCCCAACTCCTGCTTCTTATCAGGAACTGTCTCTGCCTCATTGGCTGGTTCTTAGGGCCAGCTCCTGCTTCTTATCAGGAACTGTCTCTGCCTCAGCTGATTTCAACAATGTAAGTGTCAAACATCATCTTTCATCCCCTATATCTACTATATCTACTGAGATTCTTTTGACTCCTCTTCTCTCATGCCAGTACCCCCAAGTCCTTCTCAGCAGAGCTGCTCTCAATCCCTTCATCCCCCAGCCTATATTGATACCAGGGGTTGCCTCGACCCAGGTGCAGGACCTTGCACTTGTCCCCATGGAACCTCATGATGTTCACATGGGCCCACATCTCGAGCTTCTCCAGGTCCCTCTGGATGGCATCCTGTCCCTCAGGTGTGACACCACTCAGCTTGGTGTCATCTGCCGATTTGCTGAGGGTGCACTCAGTCCCGCTGTCCCTGTCATTGATGAAGATATCAAACAGTACTGGTCCCAGTACAGACCTCTGAGGGTCACCACTTGTCACTGATCTCCATCTGGATATTGAGCCGTTAACCACTACCCTCTGGATGCGACCATCCAACCAATTCCTCTTCCACTAAATAGTCCATCCATCAAATCCATATCTCTCCAATTTAGAGAGAAGGATGTTGTGGGGGACTGTGTCAAAGGCCTTACAGAAGTCCAGATAGACGACATCTGTAGCTCTTCCCTTGTCCACTGATGTAGTCACTCCACCATAGAAGGCCACTAGGCTGGTCAGGCAGGACTTGCCCTTGGTGAAGGCATGCTGGCTGTCTTGAATCACAGAAACTGTGCTACAGGATCATACAGGTTGTCAATCTGGGCAAGTCTCCTACCTCTGGCAGTCCTAAACCCTTCAGAGGAAGCTACAGTACTCAAGGTGAACAAGTGGGAAGCAGCCTTCTCACAAAGGAACTGTGACAGATCATGAATGACACTCCATTATGCAGGAAGCTTAAATCTTTTCTGTAATGCTTTTTTATTGGATCTCTAAAATTTTAGGGTTTTTTAAAATTTTTTTTGTAACTCCATAAATGTCCCTTTGAAAACTTGCTTGTGGTTTAGATTCTTTTTAAGACATATTTTTGGGAACTGAGTTTTTTATTATAATTTTTCTGCTTGTTTTTTTTGTTTGTTTGTTTTGCTGAGGGGGAATAAAGGTTGAAGTACAATTTAAAACTACACTTCCAGTAAAAGCAAAACATTCTGATATGGATTTCATTACGTATTTCATGAAAACAAGATTTGCCTTGATGAAATTTAAGTTTGCCTTTACTTGCTTTTACTGCAGTTCCTTAATGTTCTCATATATCAAAAGGAAGAAGTTTTGCTTCTGTTCCCTGAAGCTTTGTGCATTTGGCATGATTGTGTTCAGTCATGTTCTTTCTTACCTGTTTGTTTTTTTTTTTTTTCTCACCTTCTGGTGTCTCTTCATATGTTTACTTTACATGTTTCTAATAATTCCTTCTACCTATTTCTAAGCTTACATTAGTACATGAGGTAGAGAAATATCCCATTTAATAAAGTCAGAATTACCCACTTTCAACCATAATCTGTATCTGTAATGTCTTGGTTATTTGTTCCTTATACCACTCTGTTTTCCTCCTGTCTACATCGCTAAACAGATACATCTTTGTGTACACCTGTGGTTTTCCTCTGCCCTCTCATTTTATCTTTTGATATTGCTTCTATACAGAAGTAAATAATACCAAAATTGGAACTATTATACTTTGATTTCAATGACATTTTTCAACAAGAAATTTGGAAGAAAATAGCTTTCCCTTGCTTTTTAGTGATTGAACAAGAATTGTACCAAAATATTTCATGACAAAAAGAAATTAGGTAAAAAAAAGTAGAGAAAAGCAGTGAAACAGTTTGTTAGAATTCTATGGAAATAGAGAAACTAAAAAAAACCCCAAACCACCTAAAAGACAAAATCCCCTTCTGTGCCCATTCCATGCTCTACGTGAGGGCTCCTAAAGCTACTCTGTGGCACTTTGTGCCGCTGAGAGTTGTGTGTCCTTACTTGCACAGACAGTAGGATGTTGTCAGTGAAGCAAAGGGCCCAGGAGAAAAAAAAAAAAACTTATTAGCTTTACCATTGGCCTAATGTTTAATCCTTGTCCATAACTCCATCTTCTGTTCTTCTATTCCACTAGTTTGGATCAGAGAGTTCATTTTCTTTCTGTCATTTTTTTTTTGTATTAGGACTGTGATCCTTGTTTTCACTGAAGACTTCCACAGAGTGGGGTACAAGAATACCAGAGAAGAGAGAAAGGTATACCGTCTACTCTGTAAGTCTGTCTTACAGTGGCAATAGCAGAGAGTGTTTAGGAAGAGCACACAAGCTTGGTCCCTTTCTGCACTCCACTGACCCTCAAGCTCCACAGCATCTTTGATTTGACTAAGGACATTGCAAGGACTATCCCCTTCAACTTCTTTTACTATCTATTTATGGAGCTATTGTCCATGATTTGTCTCATCTCTTCTCTATCCTGCTGATACTGTCTGCTGCTGTGACCCCTGTGCCAGGAATTTCCAGAAGTTCCCTGCCCCCTGTATGAAAAAGTGCAGTACTTTATTTGTTTTAAATTGAATCTCTACTAGTTGTATTGGTTTACTCTAATTGCAGTATTGCAAATTTTGATGCAAGTCAGTTCTGCGTAAACCTTATTCACCACATTCCTGATTTTGCAAATCCTGATTAGATGCCCCTTCATTCTTCTTTCTAGATGGAAGATACCATATGCTCCTTTTATTCTCTCCTGGTAAGGGAGTTTTGACACATTCTTGATCATTATATTTGCCCTTTTCCAAATTTTCTTTAGCTCTACTGTATCTTTCCTGAGATGCCAGGAACAAAAGTACACATAGTGCTTGTAGCTTGTAAAGATTTCATACAATGGCAAAAGGACATTTTCTGTCTTGTTTTCAACAGTGCCATGCAGATAATTAGCAAAAACATATGAAAAATGTATGTGGCTTTCAAACTGGTGCTTTCAGGCTGAGGATCTTAGTCCAAACATGAGAGTTATATTGATGGAGTCCTTGGTGCCCTGAACCGAAAGGGGCTGATTGCAATTCCCTTAGCAGAGCTGCAGTGCAGAATTTAAAATCCTGGGGCAGACCAAGTTGAAACCACAGCATGCTTAGACATTGTCTCAGAGCTAGATATCTGAGAAACAATATCAACAAAGACACAGTATGAAGTAGAGATCTGTGAGTGCCGAGGGCCATGCTCATCCTGTGTGAACAGTGAACCCACACTGTTAGCTATGTTTAGGTATGGCTACCCGTCCTGCAATCACATTCCCCAAAGGCTGCTTAGCAGATTTTTTTCAGCAAGCCTTATCAGCTCTAAAGCTACATTTTAAAAAGGTTTAGATTTTATTCTTAAGTGAACATGAACTTGCAGAGACTCAAAGGTGGCAAAATCCCCAAATCATAGGTGATATACATGAATTTCCGTTCCCTGCTTATTTTGTCATTCACCCAAATGCACATGGAACAACCACCACAAAGATGCAAAACTTTGGCAGTTTCAAACAATATGGGGAATCATTTAAAATAATTTTTCTCCCCCCCAAAAGAATGTTTTGTTTGTTTTCAAGATTAGGATAATTAAACTATTTCTGGTTTGACGTATTGCTGCGTACCATGAGTCTTCACCATCTTCAGATGGTGATTGGTTTTAGATATCAATTTCAGATCTACAGTTTCAAGAGTGCCATTTTTTTTCTTGTCTCTGGAAAAAATAAATCAGAAGATGATGAGTCTTATGAAGTATGAACAGTCAAAGATGCCCTTTGAGTCTCTTGTATTTTTATTACTTTTGAGTTAATAGCTGAATATTTTGAGAAATTTCTCTTTTTTAAAAACCAGTAGTTTCCAAAGTAATCAGGACCTTTTAAAAACATAAAATTTAAAAATGCTTAAGGATCAGAACTTCAACTTGTCAGTACATTACTTGCTTTGACTTTTCCATTTTGGAAGATGGAATATCAAGATTAAAGATATTAAAATTAGCTCCAAATATTAGTTTATTTTGAAGATATCTTCTAAAGAAAACAACGTCTACATGGATGTTTCTCTGTTGCAAAGACAGAATTGTTTATTGTCTCCTATTATCCAGACAGAGTTGGTTGGAATTCCTTCTACTCTTAGAGAAATCATAATGAGCCTCATACCTGTATAGCAACAAAAAAAGCTAGACATTATACAGACATTAGGGCAATCTATCATTGGAAAATGTTTAGTTCTTACATAGTTACATAGGGTGGTTCACCAGAGATTTGCACTGGTAGATGGTAAACCTCATAAAAATTACATGTGTGGTATTTTTACTTTTCTTTCAAATTGTCTTCATTCCCTAAGGAGAGAAGGGGTGGCTTTTCCTTGTAGATTGTTTCCCTTTACAAATCTGGGGCAAATTCTTCGCTCAGAATTTGCCAAGAATGGTTCCTTTGGCCAGATCCTTAAACCAATGGAAAACCAAGTGTCTCAGCAGTAGCAGCAGCAGCATGACAGGAGCTGCCCTGCGAATATTCCTGTGCTAGATGGCTCTGTGGGACACCTGTTCTACAGGGTTGATCTCGCAAGAAGCAATGTCTCAGCTACATGAGAGTAGAAATCTGGACCTTCACAAGGAAAAGCTAGTCAGGCATCCAGCCAAGGCAAATAAGCAAAATTTTCAAGATAATTTTGTCTAAGTCTAAGCATGTTAATGGAGTGCATGAGATGACACCGATCATGGCTTTTGCAAAAAAATATATCTTGCCTAAAATTATGATTCAGTCATTAATCTAGAGTTCCAGTTGAACAACACATGATCTATTACACCAAATATTAAAAAAAAATTGGATTGAAAATTTAAAAATTAATGGTAGGGATTTTTTTCTATATGTGAATATGTAGGCAAAAAGATGAATCAAGTTGCAGTAATATGGAATTGAAATATAGCTTTATTACAGGACATGAACCAGGAGATGTCATATTGCAGGAGAAAATCTTAAACTCGAGATTCCAATAATTTATTTTAGATTCATGTTTGGAAAACTACTTTCCTGAGGGGCAAAAGAAAACATATACGTCTCAATGCCTTTATAGATTTCCTTTGATTTTTTTCTCTTTTCTAAAATGAAGAAATAAATAAGATCTCACATAAGAATAAAGGGTATATTCTGTATTAGAAACCAAGGAAATGGTATGTAGAGACTAGATTTTCCAAATAAATTTTGGCTTAAAAATTCCATTTATACTAATGAGAATATAACCGTCAAGTTGTTAAAGCTGTATTTAAAATGTTGGACTGAGTGGGCTAATTTGCAGAACTCCAAGAAAATTAAGCAAGACTTTTTTGTATTTTTGCAGAAGTCTGCCAATACACTTTCATTTCCTTAGTGATACAGAGCATCTATACAAAGTGGAAGGCATAGATATCCTGGAATATACTCTCTCTTAATTGTAAAACTGTATTTAGACCTTTACCTTAGAAAGTAATAAGTGAAAGAAATCCTGCAGTAGCTATTTTACATAAAACCTTGTAGACTGAAGCTTACAGAATGTTTCATTGTCTTCTTGAGTGCTTTTCCTTTATTATCTTCTATCTGATCTTATGCTCGTCCTCTTTTCAGGGAGGGGGTGTGGTGTGAGGGGAGGGAGTGCTAGGCAGATGTGCTACCATAGCAACTGCTACCAGTTACCAGACCAAAAATCAGTGATGAAGTCCAAACCTGACTTTTTGACTCTGTTACCTGAGGCCGGTTGTTTTCAAGGCTTTCTCAGGTTGTTCTCAGTCTTTTCTAGTCATTTTCTTCATTGTATTCTCCAGAGGCTCAATAGATGACCTAAAGGAAGGCCACATGCCACAGCGCCAGCATTCTTTCCTTCATAGTCCAGTTTTATGCATCTGTAAAGGTCATTACCTCTTCTTTGGTGTGTCTCAAATATTATTAATGCTTTTTTTTTTTTTTTTTTTTTTTTTGAAACAGCCCGTTTCGGGGAAACAGGAAGAAGTGCTTTGTTAATCTTTTTGCAGCAGTTTTACATGATATAGTACCAACCAAGATTGTCCCTCTGAGAGGTGACAATGTTTTGCTTGCTTTCTTAGCAGTTTTCTGTACTGCATGATCAAATTCCACATCATGGAAATTCTGTATACTTTTACTTTTCTTACGTAAAAGGTATAAGTATTTTGTAAAGTTTCAATTCAGGAAATAATATCTGATACACTGGTAAAATATTGCTTGAGAGCTGAATATAGAGAATCTCCTTAAATTTTCACAGGTAAGTAGGAAATAAATAAGGACATATTTCCAGACACACTTGGTGCTTTGGGTTTGTGTGGTGGGGTTTTGGTGGCAGGGGAGTGCCCGCAGGGCCGGCTCCTGTGAGAAGCTGCTGGAAGCTTCCCCGGCTCCAAGTCGGACCCGCCGCTGGCCCAGGCCGAGCCCGTCAGCGACGGCGGTAGCGCCTCTGGGAGAACAGATTTCGGAAGGGGAACCGGGAGCGAGCGGGGGGAGTGGGATGTGAGAGGAACCCCTCTGCAGACACCGAGGTCAGTGAGGAGGAAGGCGGGGAGGAGGGTTTGCCCCTGCAGCCCGTGGTGAGGCGGCAGGCTGTGTCCCCCAGCCCATGGAGGGGAGCGGGGCAGCAGAGGCCCACCTGCAGCCCGCGGGAAGGACTTGCCTTGGAGAAGTTGGTGGAGGACTGTCTCCCGTGGGAGGGACCCCCCGGTGGAGCAGGGGCCGAGTGCGGAGTCCTCCTCCCCCTGAGGAGGAAGGAGCGGCAGAGACCAGGTGTGGGGAGCTGACCCCAACCCCCATCCCCTGTTCCCCTGCGCCGCTGAGGGGAGGAGGGAGAGAAAACCGGGAGTGAAGTTAAGCCCGGGAAGGAGGGAAGGGTGGGGGGAAGGGGTTTTAAGATTTGGGTTTATTTCTCATTATCCTTGTTTTGATTTGGTTGGTAGTAAATGAAATTGTTTTTTCCCCAAGTTGAGCTTGTCTTTTGCCCGTGACCATAAGTGGTGAGTGATCCCTCCCTGTCCTTGTCTTGACCCATGAGCATTTCTTTATATTTTCTCCTCATCACCCCACCAGGGTCGGGGGGGAGCAGTGAGTGAGCAGCTTTGTGGTGCTTTGTTACTGGCTGGGCTTAAACTTCAACACTTGGTAAAATACAGGTGGGCTGCTTGCACATGGGGGATGTTTTTGTTAAGAGGGAGAGATGAGTCCTAGAATTATACTACAAGTGTCCTACAAGTTATAAAAAAGTTAACTAGGCAACCTTTTTATCAAAGATAGTATAGGAACAGAGCTCTTGTATACTTCTACACCAAAGAATAGGGTACCTGAACGGACTTTCCTTTTGCCACTACCAAAACACTTTAACAGTGACTTCATCTTCATTCACGTGGAAAGTCATCACCCTAAATGAACCATGAATGAGATAATCTTGGATACATTGAACAGTATTGTAAATTAGCACAGAAATAAAGGAACAATAAGAAGTCAGTCCAACCTAGTTTCAGTTAGAAATGTATTTAATGTAGATACCTATCTCCTTAACTGTCCTGTGCCTATGAGAGTACACATGCTGCCTTCAACTAGCAGCTGAAACACCAAAAGCTGTAGCATTCATGTACATGTATTTTACAGAAGTAAGTAGGTATTAGTTGCTTCACTGGGACCCACTGTTTATCAGTGAATATCAAGACATTCAGTCTTAGCACAGAAATAAAGTGTATGAACACTCCTGTTACCTGAGCTCTATGGAAATGGAGGTCTGGGATGTTTTGTCACAGGAAGCCTTCCTGTTGCATCACTACAGTACAAATTAGCCACCGAGTTACAACTGCTAAGGTTATTAAGTGTTAGAATATTAATTCTTCTATTTCTAGCTTTGCCTGGAATCCCTTATATTTGTTGAGAATGGTACAAAGGATTATGTGCTTAGTACATTTCTGTTGAGGATCCAGCAGACCTTCATGCACATCAAGTTTTTAATTATTGTTATTTTTTTAATGACAAGGTATTTTGAAATGAATGAACTTGAAGTGATAGACTAGAATAGAATAGAGGGTTAATTTTCATAGGAACTCATTCTGGTTGATATATTGGTTCTGATCGTTGGTTACTTAGAGTGAAAAGAGCACAAAGAGCTGCTCTTGCACGACTAGAGATTTCTCTTTAAGGGTTACTTGCAGGCTACAGCCAGCTCTTCATAATTTTCCTTGCCAGAGTGGACATCAGTGGAGCATGCTGCATGCCAGTTTCTGACACAGCCCATAAGAAACTGTTCCACTTGGCAAATGTTAGACTTTAAATTGTAATGAGAGCTAACACTGCCCCAAAATCTGCCCTGCTCTTGAGAATAGAAAGATGGAAGCTCTCCATACTGCCTCAAAAGCTGCCACTGCTTCAAGTGTTCTTGAAGTATTGCCCAATTTGTTGTCATTTTAATTTGTTAATTTTTGTCAGCATTTCCAGTACGGAAATATTACAAAGATAAAAGTTACTCAGTCCTGTAGAGACTGGTAGAAAATGCTGTCTTCTGTTTCAATAGGAAAGCCTGACTTTGAGTCAACACTGGTGCTAAGCAATACATTAATGTGAAATCAGTCCTATGGAAATCAGAAGGGTTGAGCAGCTAAATCACACGCCTAATCCCAAATAAGCAGGGAGCAGAACTGAGGATGGAGGTTAAAGTTAGGGTTTGGAGAAACGTTTGAGAGGGTGAATGTTTGAATTTCAGACTGAATGATTTTTCATTTCGTAGATACTTTAACAGATGCACTTGGTTCAATAGAGAGCAATCCTCTGGATATCAGCATTAATACTAAAATATTCCATTATGGTCAGTACCTTTATAGTGAATACATGAATTATTAATGCCAGTATTTCTTCTATAGCTTCCTACAGCAGCAGCTGGGTATTTCCAAGCTAATGCAATCCTAGGATATATCAAGCAAATTTTTACCAATAGAAGTAGGGAAATATTTAAGGTCATTGTACTAAACACCAGTGTACAGTGTACATCTGGTACTCCAGAAAGATAAATTCATACAGGAACCAATGCAGAAAAAGGCTTCTAGGATGATCATGGTGATAAAGAATTAAACTTATTGGCAGAGACTAAAAGTATTTGACTGAATTCACCCAGCTGAAAGCTCCCTATAGATACCTCAGGGGAGTGAACATTAGAGAAAAAGAGTTATATAAACTAAAGGACTATGATGGAACAAAGATATGTTACTCTGAACTGGACATGAATACATTTACAGGATAGTTTCTAAACATCCAGTCAATTAAATTCTTGTATTATTTTCCAAACAGCATAGTGAGGGCAAGAAAGTAACCCACTTTTGAGATGGTTTTGGATGACCTTTTATTAAGAGAATTATATGAAGTAATTACTTGCAATAACTGAGGATGACACTCTCTGGTTCAGGCCTTCCCTTCAAGGCCACTTCTTGTGAAGACTTTTTATACAGTAAAAGTAGTGTCTTGTCTTCTTTTTTTAATCTGTAAAAAAAAAAAAAAAAAAAAAAAAAAATTCTGTCTTTCCTTGCACATAGGAAGCCAGTGACTTGTGCAATTGCGTGTCTCACCAGAATGAGTGCTGTTTGTAGAGGAAACCTGCACACACATTTCTAGAAGGGCTGAAGGAGCTCAGGACTGCATGTTGGGGGTAAGGAGGTTTGTGGACGGGGAGGAAATTGCTGCTACTACTAGGTTGAAATGAGGGAGCACCTGTCCTGGTAGCAGTCCTGCAGCTGGGTCTTCCTGCAGCTCTCCTCTATTCCTTCATTACAAACTTGCTTCTCACTCCAATAAGTCTAAATAAGCAATTAGATAATATAACACACTTGTAATTATCCCTAGCCACTTCCTATCTTTCCTATATTTTCTCCTACCTTAGAGCCAATTCTATCTTTCTAAAGCCCAGCTAAACTCCTTTTCCTTGCAAAACTTCAGGAGACAAAGGAAGTGTTTAACCTGGCCACCAGTAGGCATATGCCTGGCTCTAACATTAATTTCTTCTTCAGTATCTCCCCAGTCTGATCCATATCAGCACATTCCTCAATTACTTCTGCTGTTCGCTCATGGCACTCTCAATTCTGTATGAGTGAACTGCTTCATTAAGTCTTTGTATTTTTCTTTGCTAAGAGATTTAATTGCTGTGTATGTGTCAATAATATTTTACAGATGTTTACAGTGATTATATCTAATTTAATTGGTTCATTTAAGGGCTGCCAGGGCAATGTCACATGAATGCTAGTTAGCAACAGGAAATGGTTGAAAAGTTGGAGTGTTTGCTGGTTGTTCTTATTAAATATATTCCAAGAAGTGAACTTAGGTGTTGCCTGGAAGAAAATGAAGAAGCAGATATTATTCACGTGTGTTGTATGCAGGGGAGGGTGTCCAGCACTTCATACCCAATGATGTGGATTGCCTGTGATGGAGACTGATAAAAATATCAGAAAATATGTTGCATTTTGCAGATCTTTCAATTTGGATAGTTGTAGAAAGAACTGAAACAACAAATGCATGTCCTTTCGTACCCTGCATCACATCTTTACATTCCTGTAAAGAATTAGACAAGTGGAAGTTTTTTACACACTCTCTGTTGGGCAGAATTCTCTACTCAGAGAGGAACAGGAGCTTCACAAAGGGCATAGGCATGAGTACTACTTTGGGAACATAGGGAATGGAAAAAGACAATGGGGAATAAAGCAGATGTAAAGAAACAACCAAAGGTAAAACAGGGAAATTAAACACTGGAAGGATTAGCTAAGTGAACACCTGCCTTCTGGCTGCTGGAAAGGAACATTTCTCTTTCCACTTTGAGACTGATAATTGATTATTAAAGGTGGCATAATATTTTTCATTTATATTTCACTTTAACTGCACTGCAGGCAATCCTCATGTAGAGAAATAATTTCTTCTCAAAGCCCAAGAGGTTACAAATAATTACTTTAATAGTAATTGAATAATGTCTTATTATCAGTATCATATAAGAATTATATTTGAAAATGCACTAGTGATGATATGTAAGGTTTCAATTCTACTTAAAGTGATACATGTTTCAATTATATGTCAACTGAAGTTAGTACTAAACCTAATGGAAACTATACAAGCGCCTGTGTATGCTCTTTTTAAAGCCACTGCGAGTCTTGCAAGCCACTGAGTGTGGCAGACTAACATTGCCATTGTGAACCAGCATTACATTTACGCCATACACAGCAATCTTTCACATGCATGTCACAGCACAGATGCTGTAAACTTCTATATGTAATACCATTATAGAAATCTGGCACAAAATTTTGGCACTAAATATCTTCACCCAAATTATTACTTCATTTCACATCTAGATATACTCTTGAAATGAAAAGGTCTGTCCAAAACTAGTCCAGAAAATAGGTCAAAAAAAGATCATGGCACATCTACAATCTGGAGCTCATGGGCATAATTCATACTCTAGTATGTACAACAAAAATAAGGGGTGATAGGGGATGTCTTTTGTGAAATGGATTAAAAGACCACAGAGGTAAGTAATCTGAAGTATAATTCTACTGCAGTCAGTTGAATTTTATGGCAGAAGAAATAAAGCTGATGTGCAAAAAAAAAAGGTTTCCAATCTTATTATTACTAAAGTAAGATGTCAAAAAAGAGAAGGGAACAAAGTAGTGAAGCTGACTGGCATAGCATGTCCAAATTGCTTCATGACTAGTTTAAAATGCATTATTCATGCATCAAATAGCAATTTAAAGGTTCAAAAATGACAAGAAATTTCACATAACTGACTCAATAACTGCACATGTAAATATTTTGAGCAATATTTTTATTCCCTTGATTTTAGACAGACTAAAAATCACAGGTATTATTAAAACCTGAATGTTTTCTGGATCTAATATAATTCTGCTGTTCATATTTATTAGACAAATAATATGGGATGAATTACCAAACCTATTCTGTATGCAGCCTTGACTGTGATGCCAGAGATGCATTTGTGTATAATAGCACAGTTTTAAAATCTAGTCTGCAGGTGCATGGATAGGCATTTTTTTTACTGTCCACAGTGAATATTTTGTATTTTCTAGGTATATTAATCATTAAATGATCAGGCTTTAATACATGTTGGTTTGAAAGAAAAAGTAATTTTGCAGATACCATTTGATCTTAATGAATGTGCCTCTACTCCCACCAAAGTCAATTGGACTTACAACCTTAACTATGATGAGAACAATGATATGCCCGTGTGTCTTGTCCAATTTTTCCTGATATTCCATATGTAAATTCAGGGTGAGGTGGAAGACAGAAAGGCAGAGCACCCTTTCTTTGGGAAATAAGGTTGGGGTAGTTTCTTTTGGGAAAAAAAATATTGCCCTCTCTTTACGCAGAGATTACTGTAACCCAGTAAACGTGACCTTATTATACTTTTCACATAATTATTAAGAATACCCATAGCTTTCTTATTCTCATCTTGGCTTTATTTTCTCTTTCTTACTGTAATTTATAAAGGTAAACTATTATAAAGTTTTGTATGTCAAGGGAAATACAAGCTTGGCCTAATCTCTAGCACGGCTATAATGCAGCTGGGTCGCTGTGATTCAGCAGTAGCTACACAAAGAGCTAGAAGGGTGAAACAATAACACAGAAAAATTTAAAAGGCTACTTGTTTTAAACCCCACATTTATTATGACTATAGAGAAGTGAAGGTAAGTGCTAGCCTTGGCCTGATAAAAGGAATAGTGTAATGATTATCTATTCACATTCAACATTCACACTCCTGCAATAATAATTTATTTTGAGACCAACACCAAAATAGGCCATTACACGATGAGGGATAGTGCTTGAGTGTTGCTCACATCCTTCTTCTTAGTGCTGAAGTGTTCTGGCAATTGTGAGGTCAACATTACAAACATATGAAGAAGTATGTCTTGTAAAGAGGAGGAAATACACTCCTAAAACATGTAACTTATGCACAGAGTGGATGAAAAATCTTTTCATTGGGATCCACCTCACCAGCTGCAGTGTGTCAAAATGTACTTTGCTCTGCTATTTCTAGGCTTTAAACTATATTGGCCCTCCTTTTTCTGTGTAACCTTTCTGAAGAAGACATTTGAGGTGTGGCTAAAGTAGAATTTAAATGTGTTAACTCTTATGCTTGAAGCTGAGAGAGGAATAATTTTTTTACTCGCTTGCCAAAGTGTAATGCTGAGAAACAATTAGTTTCACTGAAACCCTGCTTACAGTTTTGGGGGTTCCTTCCTGTTGAAATCTTCTTTCTAATCTTCATGCAACATTTTACTTCATGCAACATTTACATTTACAAGCTGTATTTCAAACATCTGCAGAGGAAGGCAAGAAAATGGATTACTGAAAGACTGAGGTATTTTCTTACTTGTTCCCAGTCTGGGACCCAGATTCAATTCCCTCCTCAGCCTGAAGCAATTTACACTCATGTTTCCCACTTCCTAGAAGAGTGCCCTCACTCTCAGGATATTCAGCCTTTTTGGGTGGAATCTGTCAAACTCTCTTGTTAAACCTAATCCAACTCTCACAGGAGAATCCTACTTTCTGATTAATACATGGGGGCGTTACCACCTGCATTAAGCAAGTTAAGACAGAGCTACATTGAAAGGCAAGCATCTTATTTCCTCCTCCCCTCTCTTACTGCACACTCCCATCAGCCTCTGCAATTGGATAGAGTGTGGCGAGATGTCAGACCAGCTTCCCCGTCAAAAGACTTGTTTCATACAGCAACAAGTTATCACCAGGGCAGTGGGCATTGCCTCTCAGTTGCAGTATTAATAACTATTTTAATGTCAAGAACTATTTAAGTACAATGTACTTAGAGAACAAGATTGTGAGAAGTTCCTTGGGTTGCTAGTTTAGGGCACTCATCTCCGATACCAATTAATGCTTATGTATTTTGTACAAAATGCAGAAGGACTAGGATTAGGAAATACAGGAGGAGAGGATTAGATCCAGGTCAATAAAACCCAAATACATTTAAATCTACTGAATGCTTCATCAGATACTTACAGGGGATGCTATCATGATGAATCATGTCTCCTCACCTCACCCAAAACTATTTAGTGAGAGTTATGAATTTGTGCATAGTTTTGTGAAGAGTGACATTCACAAAATTGTTCATGTTTATGCTTAAGATTGAACTAATTATCAGTCAACTCCATTAAATGAGTCATGGCAATCATTAGAGTTCACGCAAAGTTGATTTTTTGTAAGGTTCAGAATATGTGTTTTTGACTCCTGTTATCTTTTGGTCTGGAAACTGTCTTCTAAGGATCCTGCCTTTATTTAAATACAAACACCAACATAAGTGACACTCTCAGACCATAAAATTTAAGAAAATTTTTGGGGTTTGCAATGACTGTTCATTAATTGTCAATATATTTTTTTAAACAGTTTTTCTATATATTTTAATTGCTGTAACTCTTTCTGTCAGAAGAAAGGAATAGCATAAAGATGTTAATACTTGAGAAATACTTGATTTTGAAATCAAACTTGAAGTACTATAAAGTAACTATAGAAAATATTAAAATAAACTGTGCCAAATGCCTTACTAGAAGCATTCAAAAGCCCTCTTCCCTTGTTAACATTTTCTTAATGGTTGTGATTAATGATTTATCATGTTGCATTGACAGACTGAGCAGGTTTTTTCATATTTTCTGAGAAGCAGTTTGAATTCAGGGTTCCCAATTAAAAAAAAAAAAAAAAAAAAAAGTATTATTTGGTCTAAAAGTATTTACTATGACACTAGCAAAGCACAATTTATACCTAGCATAACAAAATACAATTCATGTAATTTTACAAATCTGCATTTTTATTTTCTTGTGATATCTTCTTAATTTACAGTATTATTCTATTTAAAATAATTCAGGGAAAAGCCTTAACAACAATGCTTCCTAACTCAGAAAATTAAGAATTATCTTATTTTTATCATCACTTGTGTAGCATGGGAATGCTTTTCAAATTATACATATATTTACTTAGGTTCGTTGAGCAGATGTGGGATTAATTATATGTTTAAGTGCTTTGTTGAACAGGGGTCCATATCTTGTTAAATTCATATTCCTAAGTGGATGGCCATGTATATGAGTAAGTAGCTTGATAGTGTGTCAAAGTATGAATGTAGTATGATTATTGATATATAAAATATTTTCCTGTAAATTATCAGCTCTAGTGAATCATAAAGTAAGTAGTTGCCCAGTTAGTTATGTAATTTCCTGCTTCACACATGGAATAAATTTATCTCAAAAATATCTTCTCTGGCTATTAAATAGTGATAATATAAACAGATGAGAGAATGGATTTGTTCTCAGGAAAAGCAGGAAATGATATTGAGCTATAGCAGGAACAGCAACAAGAATGAAATTGTACATCAGCTCACGCAATCAAAGTTAAGTTTATGATTCTCAAGAGGAAACCAACAATAAAACCCATTTCAAATAAAATAAAGGAAGTGACTTTCACTTCTGTGTTGCCCATTTCTTCAGGAAAGTGCCAGTAGGTGTTCTTTCCAGCTTGCCTGCAAGGCAGATGAAAGGCTGCTCAGATTAATTACTGCTCAGTTGTGACAGGCTTGGGAGATGGTTTCTATTCCAGAGCCTACTGGTTTTTTTTCCTTTTTCTTTTTTTTTTTAATGGTAGTTTTCCTTCATTTCTGTCTGATCTCTGACTCACCACTGTGGAATGAAAAGAAAAGCTTTCTGTGCACTGCCCAGACTGCCACAAATGTTATCCTGATGGTAGCATAGGATTAAATATAGATTTTTTTTTTTTTCTTAAGCATTTGTATCACTGTTTGTAGCAGACCCTCTACTCTATGGAGAAAGCCTGAGATCTTTCCCACAGCACCTTGACGTGCAGTGAAATATTGGTATTTGAATTAGAGCCTAATCAGGAGCAGCAGAGAAAGTGACGTGTTTCAGCTCTGTCTTTTTTGTAGCCAATTACTCCAGGCTCCTAGTGTTCATGTCTTCCATGTACTTTCTTTAATTAGCACTTTATTAGTTTGGCTTCAGAGAGCCGGTTCTGGAGAAAACTTTCCTGAAGCTGCCAAATGGTCACAAGCAGGAGGTGATTAAATTTAGTCTTAAGCAATAGGCATCTGCATGCATTCTTTGAATCTCAGTGTGCTTTAAAAGATGTGTTCCCAATAATTTATGCCCAGAGGGATGTTATGCTGTCAGTAAATGCATCTGAAAAACTGTCTCACATTATTACCACTGTCTATATGCTATTCATTGAGATCTATTTTAATAATAGGATTCTTGACTCCTCCCCATTAAGCTCAAGTTGATTTATGTTAATGGCAAAGGAAATATGAAATGCAAGGGCCTAATTTTTGGTAGATTGGACAGGGAAAAAAAGCAGCGATTTCTGTTCAGTACAATCCTTTTTTATTGCTTCCATTATGGGTAGGTCTGTTGTCTTCATTTTATAGCTATTAACCCCTGATATTGCCTTCAGAGATGATTATTAAGGAGGACTGCGCTAGTCAAAACAGCAAAAGAATTGAATAAACACAGGTGATTTATTAAAACACAGACCATTTTTTTCTCTGTTTATTGAGAAATGGTAAATTCAGAGAAGATGTAGTTGTAAATCCTGCGGGTTTTGTTATAGCACAAATGGTAGTAGTGTCAGTGAAAAGTTTTTCGTTTAATTAAAGGCTAGACGGCTGGTCAAGCTCTTGGGCCCATCAGATGCCTGTTGCACGATGTGCCTCAGAGGGCAGGCAGGGGGCAGGCAGTCTGAGGGCAGACAGAGGTAAAGCATGAGCGGGGACACTTCTTTAAATAGTATGGGGTTTATTCCACTTCTCAGTGACTGATATCAAGCAGGTGAATTTGCTTGGGTTTTGTTGTTTCTTTTTTTAAGTCACCAACTCCTGTCAGCAGATCTATGCACAGACAAGGTAGACCTTCTCCCTAGAGAAAGAGTCTGCGTTGCAGGGTCTCTGGGTGGCAGCTGCTGCCAGCTATTCCCCTTAATATCACTCCGCATTTTCCCTTGCAGGAGTTGCAGTTTGGAGGATGCACAGCAGGACCACAGTACTCTAGCTGCTGGAATATCCTTTTGGCAGTTTAATGAAATTTTCAAATGCTACGACAGAAGTTACTGAACATGCGCTTTCCCATTTAATAGCAGTATTGTTTGTGAACAGGTGACTCATGGCTTTGCTAGTTCACAAGTGTGAGTTCTGGTAGAAGTTGTTGAAAAGATGATTATTTACTAGCAATTTACAGGGTCTGTCTGTTGGTTCATAGTTATACTATATCTCAACTGATTTAAACAAATGAAAATATTAAAAGAATGCAAAGGCATTTATTTTGAATCACTTTATTTTTTCTTATGCCATAGCTAGAAGAAATTTTTATTGTAGCTAATAAAATCCATAAACAAGTTAAGAACTTGATTCACTATCCTCTACATAAATAGTATGCATGAATTCAGTAGACTCATTTGTATTTTTAAAGGAGGATGTTCAACACAGAGGTCAGCAACCTGTTCTGACACACACCTTAAACAGTCATTTATATCTGTGCTGAGGGAGTACAAAATGCTATGGAAGGCTAACCTGAGGGTGCAGTCCTGGGTTTCTTTATACACACATGTCAAATGTAAAGGAAGCAATTAATGAAGAATTCTATCTTAACACTAGCCAATAGCATTTTGTTCTTTATAGACAATACCTTAGAAAGCATAGGGAAGCAATACCTGATAGTGAAAACAGGTAGAAGATACTGTTCAATCAGCTGCTATCATAACTATTAAAAATAAGTATTTTTTTCCAAAACACTATACGTTCTTAATACTCCACAAAGCACAGCAAAAATCCCAAACAACCCATTTTTAATATCAGTCTAGATTAATTTTACAACATAGCTAAGTGTTTATCTGCTTTTACTGCTATCAGTCTCATATTTGGAATGAATTCAGTGACTTGTGATGCCACGGTCATGCATTTTCAGCTGGTAGGTGGCAGAACTTCCTTGGAAATGAGCAAGGATTAACATTTAGCTTCACTCATCAACAGCACCGGTGACATTAGGACTAGCTGAGGTTTGACGGGATCACTAGAGCGCTTTAGCTAACGAAAGCGGGAGCTCTCACTAACGCTGTCATGTCTCATAAGCAAGGCTGCTGCACTATGCATGACTGTATCTGCAAACAAACTTGTGAAAAGCAGAAATTTATAGTTTCTGCACCTGCTCTGGTGCTTTTAAAGCTGTACAGCGTTAAATCTCTTTTGAATTGCAATTGGTTGGTTTAGAATTGGCACTACTTGTAATGTGAGGGTTTCTCCCAAACCCAGAAAAGGAAAACACTGTAAAGCTGCATCCAATGGTGTCTTGGGGAGGAAAGGTAAGGATGCTTTATAAAAGGCAAGCACAAATAGCACTCATTGAGTACAAAAGGGAGTGCATCAGGTAAATCACAGGTTTTAACCTACACTTTCCTGTGCAGCCTTAGATGAGTCCTGGGACAAACTCATGCTACAAAAAGTTAAGGTGAAATTGTCTTCTCATGATGTATGGGCACATTTCTACTGCCAAACCAATACGTATTACATACAAAAAAATCTGTGAATGTATACAGTGAAGGAAATCAACAAATGTATATTTATAATGTATGAAAGAGCTGAATTCTGACTATTAAACAAATGCATCTTCTCTTCAGTAACAACCATATTATACACTTTATTCAGTTCAGTGTTTTCAATGTTAGTCTTTGCACTTTATATTCAGCATGAAAAACACTTCTCTTCTTACCTAATCATCTGCCTATCTATCTGTGTCTAACTAACATTTTCATTTCAAAATTCTTTTTCTAAATCAGCTTGTGCTGCTTCTGTAACATAAACAAAAAATATTTCATTGATTGGTGAAGTACATCTACTTCTAGGGGTAAATAGAACTAAACTAAACAGTACAGAAAAACACAAATATCTCTAGCACAAGAGAAAGAGAATGACTTTTTCAGTTCAAAATGATGGGGTAATATTTATTTTTCAAATGACAATTAAATGTGTTGGAATTTTACCAAGACACAAGCTACTTGCCATGAAGGACAACAGATAGACAGCTCATCCGTGGATCAAGGGTAATATACATAATTGAATAGGAAAGAATATAACAGAGTTTTATGTATTGGTACGAGTCACAAAATATTTTCAAATACTTAGCCTTTTAAACCTAGAATTTCAGTGTGTTAAAATTTGTGAGTATCAGGGAAAAAGTCTTAAATGAGTTAGAAGATGCTTCTTATGACCGCAGCTGATAGTTGGTCAGAATAGATCTTCAAAGGTTTTGTCTTTCTGATTTGGGTGATTCTGGATTTTATCTTGTTTTGATTTTGTTCTATCAATCAGACTTATTTAAGAGGGAGATTACTTAAATTACATGAACTTAAAATACATGAACTACTCTTTCATTAACTAGTCAAAATCCTGTGTTAATAGTATATGATATAACATGACCACTTAAACTTCATTGACTTCCTAAAATAATTTTCTGTTCATGTCTAAAGTTAATGGTGATCTAAATTGTAGCACCACTTTATAATTTTTAAGTAGCAACATTAAGTACTTACACAAGACACAGTTCAAAATACTTCACAAATAATACTTGATTAAAGTTCAAAGCAAGAATTCTAGAAAACAATGTATTTCACTCATTTGATACACAATATTTTTTCAGTTTGACTCAAAAATTTAATAGCATTCATTTTGTATTTATTATATATACATATCATTTTTTATGCAGTTACAATATTTATCCTATCCAAAAGGGAGAATAAGCAAAGCGAACAAGTGAAGAAGGGGAACTACTACTCACATGCATTAAGTTTAGTTGCTTCTGAGAGTTTAAAGTGATTTGCTTAAGGTCAGAGGAAAAACTGAGAAATGAAATTCAGAAATAGCTTCTAAAGTCTTTATTCTTACCACCAAATTCCTCTCAGCATTTTCTAAAAGTGTTTTCTTTCTGAAAATGGCAAAAATACTGAAAATCTGTTGCTGCTCGTATTTGCGATCAAAAATTTAATCTATTTTTTTGTTATTAAACCCAGGATTTTGGTCAATTAAAATATTTTAATTACATTTTAGTTTTATTTAGTATGATGAAAAATAATGGACCTGTTTTATCATTTCTGAAATAAGAAAATTCTTACTTGCTAATTTGAGGAATTTTTGTTTCTTTCTCATAAAACCAATCTTAAAACCAGAATAAGAATAGATTTCAGCTTATTTGTCACTAGAGCTGTGTTAGACTAAAAAGCAAACAAGATCCTTGTGATTTCAGCAATATAAATAAGTGGTGTCTGCCAGAAAGCATGAACAATGACATTTAATTTTTGAATACTTTCCCATAAAACTACTTCTGCTTTACTATAATACATAATACAGAAATACACAAATATGAAAACTATATTTGAATATATAAAAAAGACATAAAGAAAGGTAATTATGAACAATCTTTTCTAAAAGCTAGAACATTATTAAATGATCAGTTTTAGTGTGTAAATACAGTTTTTGTCAGTTTATGGAATAGATCTGCTAATAAGAAAGGAAACACAGAATCATTATATGTGGGCTCATTTAAATGAATGCCTAATATTTAACCTTATTTGAATGTTTGAATGTTTAAGGTCTTCCTCTTTGCTTTCCTCCTTTTTCTAATGACATTCTTCTTTTTATATTTTATGTTTTATTTAATTGGTCTCCAATTCTGACATTAGAGCTTGACTGGCTCTCCAGGATTTCTTTCTTTGGGGATCCCTTTTGGTGTGCTTCATTTAGTGACTGTCTCTTAAGTTCATCACATTGTTGGTCACTAAGAAACAAGAAACAGAAAATAATGAAAGGAGCCAAGTGCAGCCAGCAAGCACAGAAGGTAAAACATCAACATCATCTGAAAGTGAGGCACCTCAGGGCAGCCCAAAAAAATCCACATCTTCACTTTCAAGTAACACCATTACATACATGAATATTAAAAGAAAGAAAATACCTGAAGCTGATAATGGCAGCAAAATGGTGTTGACTAAAGTGAGAAGCAAGTGGCAATGACCAGACATTTCAGGTGACACAGAGTAGCAAGCTAAAAATGAGAGATTCATCAAATATATGCAGTGCAAGTAAGATCATCATCTTGCAGGAAAAAGAAAAGAAGTATTATATCTATATATTAAAAAATAAAACTGTCAAAAGAACTGTAAGGAAACCCCATCTTGTTTGTATGCTGTTTTCCTTGAATTTTGTAGAAAACAATGCTATCTGTATAATATGGAATTAGAGACATTCTTTTTGCTGGAATTTTCTTTGAAAAGCAGTGATGCAGAAACAGAATAATTTCTGTGTCAGGTTCTGGAAGGGCAAAGAAAAAAATAAAAAGGAGGAAGTAGGTAATTAAGATTACCTTGCTGAGGAGCATAAAGCATGTTGTATGATTGCATACTATTAGCAGTTTAATACGTAGAGGTTGCAGCTAGATTCGCCCACTGATGTTTCAGGGACAAGCCTTTTTCGCATGTAACATTATAAACCTTGCCTGCTTATGCCATGGTCTGTTCAACATGACTTTAAGGACTGTACAGTTGTTTCAGAATGTCTTTCCTATAATAATACATTTGCAAAAGGATCTGGAAAATTTCTATTTCCTCCTTTTTTCTTCTTCTTCTTCTTCTTTCTTTATCTTTTTTTCTTTTTAATTGCTATAGAATTACCTATTAATTTCACATTTCTTAAAATGGGATGAGGGCTGGATTGGGACTCTGGTAATCTTGATTTTAGTCCTGGTCCTGCAACTGCATAACTTCAATTACATTTCTAAAGGTCCTCGAGCCTCAGTCTTCCCATCTGTAAAACAGGAATAAATTTGATAACTCAGAAATACTCCCTAAATGCAGGCAATTCTTATTATTTTATTTAAAGAAATTTAGTAATTATAGACAGGTAGAATGATTCCTTTCTTATTAAATGGACAAGAAAACAAAAAATAATTTTGTTTCCTGTGGTCACTTTTATACAAATCATTAAGTCAGAAGCAGAACAACCCAAAGCGAGTAAGCAGAAAGTAAGCATTCCCCATGAGCATATCTACACCTTGCAGTGTGGGCAGTCTAGTCAAGACACCATTGCTCTTCTTACCATCACACCTTTGCTATCTTATATGATAAGCTCACACATATGAACAAGCTGTGAAAGAAGGGAAGGGGGAGACTGGGCTATGGTGTCAGTCTCTTCTCCCAAGTAACAAGTGACAGAACAAGAGGAAATGGCCTCAGTTGTGCCAGGGAAGGTTTAGATTGGTTATTAGGAAAAATTTGTTTACCAGAAGGGTTATTAAGCACTGGAACAGGCTGTCCAGGGAAGTGGTTGAGTCACCATCCCTGGAGGTGTTTAAAAGATGTGTAGATGTGGTTTAATGGTGGGCTTGGCAGTGTTAGGTTAATGGTTGGACTTGATGATCTGAAGGGTCTTTTGCAACCTGAATGATTCTATGATTCTATGTTGCAGAGTGCCTTAGTGGCTCAGCCTTTGTGGTGGGTTAACCTTGGCTGGCCAACAGGTGCCCACCAAGCTGGTCTATCATGCCCCTTTCTCAACAGGGCAGTGAAAGAAAATATGACAAAAAGCTCATCGGCAGAGATAAGGACAGGCAGGTCACTTACCAATTACCGTCATTGATAAAACAGACTCTTCTTAGGGAAATTAATTTAATTTATTTCCAATTAATCAGAGTAGGATAATGATAAATAAAAACAAATCTTAAAACACCTTCGCCCCACCCATCCCTTCTTCCCAGGCTCAACTTCACTCCCAACTCTCCTACCTCCTCCCCCTGGCCAGGATTCCCTGGATGGGGGAATGATGGTTGTGGTCAGTCCATAACAGCTCTCAGCTACTCCTTCCTCCTCATACAGTTCCACTGCTCCTGCCTGGGGTTCCACCCGTGGGATTCAGTCTTTCACCAACTTCTCCAACACGGATCCTTCCCATGGGCTGCAGTTCTTCAAGAACTGCTCCAGCATGTGTCCATTCCACGGGCTGCAGTCCTTCAGGCACAGACTGCTCCAGCGTGGGTCCCCCGTGGAGTCACAAGACCTGCCAGAAAACCTGCTCCAGTGTGGGCTCCTCTCTCTATGGGGCCACAGGTCCTGCCAGGAGCCTGCTCCAGTACAGGCTTCCCAGGGGGTCACAGCCTCCTTCGGGTACCCACCTGCTTCAGCGTGGGGTCCTGTACAGGCTGGAAGTGGATATCTGCTCCATCGTGGACCTCCCTGGGCTGCAGGGGGACAGCCTACCTCACCATGGTCTTCCCCACGGGCTGCAGGGGAATCTCTGCTCCGGCGCCTGGAGCACCTCCTCCTCCTCCTTCTTCACTGACCTGGGAGTCTGCAGGGCTGTTTCTGTCACATGTTCTCACTCCTTTCTCTGGCTGCTGTTTCTGTGCCCGCTGCAACTTTTTTCCTTCTTAAATATGTTATCACAGAGGGGCTACTACTATTGCTGATGGGCTCGGCCTTGGCCAGCGGTGGGTCCGACTTGGAGCCTGCTGGCATTGGCTCTGTCAGACATAGGGGAAGCTTCCAGCAGCTTCTCGACAGAAGCCACTCCTGTAACCCCCCGCTACCGAAGCCTTGCCACACAAACCCAATACACAACACTGACGGGCTCAGCTTTGACTGGAGGTGGGTCTGTTTTGGAGCCAGCTGGAACTGGCTCTGTCCAACACGGGGGCACCTTCTGGTGTCTTTGCACAGAAGCCACCCCTGCAGCCTCTCTGTTACCAAAATCTTGCTAAGTAAGCCCAATACAGCCTTGTAATGTGAGAAGTCATTCTGCAAAATGCTTCCTGTGATCCTGTAGCCTGCCTTTCACAAGCAACTCTACAACCTTTTGCCCACCCACCACGAGGCTGCCATGGCAGTACCTTTAGCCTCCCATCCCAAGTGCTCATCTCCCCATGGTCTTGCAGACATAGAGTCTGAATGACAGGTATGCTGGGTTTTCTGTGGAAAGGGATTGCCTTTGCTATTCACATTGTTCTGTTCTTCCTCTGTTTCCGTTCCTTCGCCTTGTAGTTTTCAGTCTATAACTCCATACTAAGATGTCTTCACCCTTCCCATCACAGCTTTTAGTTTACAGCTCCAGAGCCTAGTAGTAATGTCATCTACATATTCAACAAATATTACTCTATAACAGACATGCACAAAGCTTAACAATCACTCAGTGAGCATCTAGCCAAGCATGCTCGAATAAAAGCATCATGGATGGGTAGACCCAGTGGGCAGTTTGAGTGGGTCCTGGTGAAAAATGTATAGCTACTAAGCAAAAAGTTTATGGGAGAAATTGCCTGCTGGACTGGGAAGGATGCCTGAGAGACAATACTCATCTGGAGGCTGCTTTTGCTTCTCTTCCAAGCTGGCCACTTGAAGGAGGTTGATACTTTTCTCTGTTTTGCTTTCTCTCTTGCTCTCCCCCCCTTTTTTTTTCTTTTCTCTTCTTCCCCCTACACCTCATAAGGTAACTTTGAAAGGGTTGTATGCCATTAGATTATCAGTTTATCACTGTGGTTTGCAAGCCAAGGCATAATGAATGATCTACTTACAATATTTTTTTTTTACTTGACATCATTGTGGATGCCTACAGCATGCAGGGGAGTTGAAAGTCTGAGAAGCTTCTGGTACCATTTGAATATGAGGAGTTCACACAGACCCCTCTGGGCTCAAAATTCATGTTAACTTTACAGACATACCTACAAAGTGACATATATGCCCTAATATTCTATTATATTCTGCCAGTTCCTGATAATAAACAGCATTTTCCACTACAAGGCATCTAAACTATTTAAAGGGTTAGTGTCGTATTTTACCACAAACCAATGACAATCATCTGGTTTTAGAATAGCCCTTACCTGTTCACAAGAGAAACCTGTGGAAGTTTAGCACTTGAATCAAGCTAGTTCATTCAAGGTTTTCTAGAAAAGGATACAATAAGCAATATCTGACTATATTTAAGTTATTTACTTAGGTTCCTTGTAATTCTGGACTTATATCTCTTCATGAATTGTGACACAAGTACCTATAAATGATTGAAAAATTTGTTAATTTAAAAAAAGTAAGTAAGTTGTCTTCAAAACAGAAATTCCAACTGAAATGCCTGCTGCTTCTTTTTTTTTTTTTTTCAGATTTTGGCTGAAAAATTAACAATTAAAAACTCAGTAAAATCATTATTTTCATCATCCATAGGAAAAGTATTTAACTTTTCCTTAAACACTGCTTCTTACACATCCGAAATGCTTCAATTTTTAGTTGTCAGAAGTCGGAATAGCTTTTCAGGGCTTTTTTTCTG
This sequence comes from Aquila chrysaetos chrysaetos, assembly GCF_900496995.4. Taxonomy (NCBI): domain Eukaryota; kingdom Metazoa; phylum Chordata; class Aves; order Accipitriformes; family Accipitridae; genus Aquila; species Aquila chrysaetos. Next base: position 62,609,073 of record NC_044007.1, read on the forward strand.
AAGTGACAAAATGTTAGAACCAGTTTGATGAAGTGTATTTTTTATGAAATGTTTTGATGAAGGACAGAAGGCCATAAACTAAACAATGTATGTATCAATATTTGGATATCAGTCTTGTAGAGGCAATACTGCTAATTGTAAAATGATTTTAAATGTACCTGTCTCTGGTACCTTTGTAGGTGCAATGAATATATTGATACAGCATTTTGTGACTTAATTGCTATTCTTCTTGCTCTGTAAAGTTGTAATATATGGAAAATACTGCAGACTTCTATTCCCTGATGACCTATTGAGTACATGAAAAATTGAGAATCCTCAGCTTGCATTTTAATAGCTTGTATCTAACTTACATTTGTCAGGCATTTGGTTGTGTGTTCAAATTGAATAGTGGTGTTTTTAATTGTGACTTAATCAGAGAAGAATAAAATACTGAGCAGCTCATGCCCATTTTGCACACACAGCTGTACGTTTTGTGGATAAAAATGTGGCCATAAAACTAGACTTCTAGGTTTCTAAGGCTTGTAATCACTAACAGACATTCTGAAAAATGGTTGCAAACTCCACTGAGAATGGAATCTGACAAAAAAGAAGTAACTTTTAAGAAATAAAATTTTCTAATTTTTCAAGTGTCTGGTTTTGTGTGAGTAAAAGTTCAGATGTGGTTGGTTCAGCTGAGATTTTCACTGAGATGCTGCAGCCAGTTCAGTAGCAGTACTGGCATCGTCTCACCATGTTACACATCTGTTCTTTTTGCTGAGATGCTACCCATTTCCTATTTTGATATTATCATACAAACTATTTGGAAAGGCTATTTTTTTTATATTTGACATTAACCTTCTTCACATGAATAATTCTTAATTTTATCTTTTTTTAATACTTTAAAATACACATAGCCAAGAGGTGGCAGTAGTCCATCCTGTATTTACTCTGCTTTATTGTTAGAAGTATATGCTTGCCTTTCTTTGATAGACACAATTATTTCAAATCAGATACATGAAATTTTTTTAAGTTTTCCATTGCCTAGCATTCTGAGTACAGCTCCCATTAGATCAAAGTCTCAAAGTTCTTTGTCAGAACTAGAGGAAAGTATCTATGTCCTTTAATGGCTCCATCCTCTGAAGATATCGAGACAGGTGTTTAGAAAATATATGACTGGACAGGTATGAGTGAGGCCAAGATAAGCCTTTGATCCTCACACACAGTAGGAGGACAGGTACATCCTGTTCTCCCAAGCTTAAGCCTAAAGGCTTGCAGAGCCCTGTGGTGTGGTTATGTGCAGCTCTGTGGCTTTGTGAGGTCCATGTTCCCCAAAACCTGCACAGTTATCAGTGTTATGAATGATTGTTGCTGAAATTGTCCCATAATAACCACAGGGGAAGGCATGGAAGAGAAATGAGGATGGCCAACTAGCAATAGGGCCAAGGTCAGACATCAAGGATGAGTTTTTCTCCCCCCACGATAAAGGTTTTTCCCTGTAGAAGTAGGCAGAGAAGTGTGTGGCTGGAGAAGCAGATTATTTTTACCTTGGCTCTGCTTTGCCTCCAACCTTTCTGCCTTGCAATGAGCGCATGGCTGAGTGTGAGGAAACGCTTCAGGCGGGGAGCCAGCTGACGTGAAGAGCAGTGCAAGGCTGGCTGCGGTGCGTGAAAGCTGGTGGAGAGCTTTCTTATCTCACAAATAAACTCACACTTTGCCAGGGGAATAGGGGAATAGGGTGACTGGCTGGGCTTTTTCCCAAAACACATAACTCTCTCCCTCTGCCTTTGTAAACTGAAGGATGGATGGGTAAGACTTGAGGAATAAGATAGGTTCCTCCACTGTCTAAGAGTGCTGGAGGATGGCAAAGCTGTGCCCATGGTCAGAAATATGGTGTGCTGCTTTCTTAGGAAGAAACATATCATGCTGAATAACTATTACCCACCAGTCCATAAACAACTGGCAGTCTCTGGAGGCAACAGCCAAAGGAAGATAATTATACCAGGACTCAGAATGCGATGCAGACACTTTTGACCAAATTCAGAAATGAAATTCAAGTTTGAGGCCAAGCACCACCGTGGGAAGACGTCCTGTGCTGAGCAAGTCCATAACAACATACTCAGTGTGATAAGATATGGTCTTAACCAGGAGTAGCTGCTTCACTCGGCTGTTTCTGTGGCAGAATGAATTTTGTCCGTATCTTCAGAAATATCCAATCAGAAATGAACTGACTTCTTGCCTTTACCAAGGAAAGGCAACTGAGGCACAGACAATGCGGCAGCAACAGCCAGGGCTCTGTCAAAAGACAGGTACTTATATAATCCCTAAAAAAAATAGGTGGTCTTTGTTTACTTATGGGAGAGGTCTGGGATAGTCAGACACAGGTCATAAAGTCTGTTTAAATATTGATCACAGATATTGAGGAAAAACTCAATCAGTGGACCAATAAACAGGAAGGCAGGCCTGAGAGGGGAACTGAAGGGTATGCTTATTCTAGAGAGTGGATTCTTCTGTAAAGAGATGCACAGTACGGACAGCTGAAGGTGGTATATAGCTCACATGATATTTGGCTCAGGCTATGAAATGAGCAAAATTAGAGAGCTGGTGCTGGAAGTCATTAAAGGAAGTTGTCTGGCACAGTTAGACTTTTGCAATTTGATTTTTTTTTCTGATTAGTCCTGGTATAAACGACTCAGTTCCTGCACCATTTAGGTGGATATCTGAGGCATGGAGAAATGTACTGAATTTTATTTTAGGGCCAGACTGAGACCTTGCAGAACGTGATTGCACAATCTGTCATACCACGGCTCCTGGAGTAGAGGTTTCTACATAGCGTATGGGAAAAAAAGGGTACAATGTGGCTGGGGAGTGTAAAAACCTGCAGTGGGAAGCCCAGATGTAACATCCACACCCTCAGCCTCTGAACACATAAAGTAAGAGAGGACAAGAACTGCAGGAGTGCGGGAAAACTAAATTGTGCAAACGTACTGCAGTACAGATTTGCTTCTAACAGTATCTGCCAGTACCAGAAGCTTGAATTTTCACAGGGAGGGAGTTGCTAGAGGAAAAGGGTGTCAGTTCATGACAGTGCTGTTTACAGACATGTATTGTTAAGAATCACTTGGTAAATCAGGATTTAATTTGTTCAGGATTAATTTGGTTATTTCACATGGAAATAGGGGCCCATTAAGTTAAGGTTATTGATGGTGACATCTGAAAACATACAGAGATATAAAAGTTCCACCTGCAGAAGGTAAATCAATGGTTTATATGTGCTAAATTGTTTCATTTTATCCTTTTTTTCAGGGTTGCATTTATGGGTCACAGTAGTTGGAGACCAGCTGTGTGATCAAAATATTGTAGCCTTGGCTCGCAGCAGGTTCTTTCTTCTTCTTCTGAGTTTTCCTGGATGGAGATTTATTAGAATGGAAGCTGTCCAAAAGATAGGAACCATTAAAGTAGGAATCATGACTTGCACTGTGTACATTATTGCAAGTATTTCCCAAGGGAATTAATAACGTTGTGGCCTAAGTAAAACATAAAACTCTCCATTACATTTTGTTCTACTAGTTTTTGGGAGGAAAGGGATTTGGATCAAAACAAAAAAAGATTTTTTTTTTTTTTTTTTTTTAGCCTGTGTTTTTATATGAACACATTGTAAAATCTGTACTTAAAAGATATTTATAAGGTAATACTTTTTTTCCTCAGGTGGTTATAAATGTAAACTACTATTTTTCCCTATCAAATTAATTCAGATTTGAAGTTTTTAAGATGGGGACTGTCTCTGACTGCATTTTTAATGTTCCCAACACAATGTGAATATCCACACTACTAGTACAAGGCATAAACAAGTTATCTTTATGATCATGGAAAACTTTGCAATTGCAATCTTTTCTTAACTAAGTTTTTTAAAAAGCTAAACTATATAAAAAATAAAAGCACCACTTACTTTTGAAGTCTTAGTTGCAAAGCAGTGGTATTAAAATAGAGATATAATTCCTATTAACACAAGTATGTAACCATCAAATCTTATTCCACAGAGAGCATGTGATGAAACAGTATTCATCTGATACCTAATGATAATCCTATACAAATATCCTGGTGTGTTCTCTGTAGCATATTTATGATCTTGTTGTGTCTGGTCCAAGCTTCTTGACATTCTGAGTACCCCTTTGGGAAAATATGACATCTTGCAGTAATGTACGCTGTGCATGTCAAAAAACAATGCCAATCTGCTTCTGCTACTCTGAGTTTTAAAAGTGGAAAGAGCAGACTGCTCATTTTTTAACATATGCAGGATGGTGATGTTTACAACACCAGCTGGAAAAGCAAGCACTTGTACAAAACAGTGCACGGAGACAACAGAACAGGAGGAAGGAAAAAAAAAAAAAACCCCACTCAAATTTTATATACTAAGCAAGCACTGAAAATAGGAGCAAGGAGATCTTGGAAACTGGTGGTACCCACAAACCTTATAGACCAAAATAAAATGGCTCTGAAATACTTGGGCTTCTGGAACATATAAAGAGCTTTGTATTGCTAGTTCCAGATTTTCCTATTTATTAAAGACTGCCCCCCAAACAGAACACTCTTCCTTGCCCCCCCAAAAAACCAAACCCTAAGAAAAAAATGAAAATTTTACTAAGAAATAAAATAATTACTGGGAAAATATGCAGAATAGAATGTGATCTGGTTAGCTTCATGGAGTCTATGTACTATTAAGAAATAATTTGTTAGTTAAGGTAAATAAAATCTTGTAAGTCTTTGAAAACTTAGCCCTCAAGGGTTTGATGATTTCAGCACTGGCTATCATAGTTCAGCTGGTTCAGCTAAAGATCAGCTCTAGCTTGCCTGTAGTATAAATTAGGTCATGAAAAAGTCTGTCCTAATGTGATTACATTGCTCAGAATATTTCAACAGGCTCATCTAGAACTAGCCCAGATGTTTCTATACTTCGCAAAACCTTCTATCCTTATATTGCTGTAAGAATATTTAGAAAGAACTGAAGAGAGCATTGCTATGATATTTTATGAATAAAATGACACTTAGCTGCATGTGATTTCCAGCACTTATCCAGTATTTGGATAACAGAGGAAGCCTGGGTAAAATCTTCTATCTTAAACAGTAGCATCTCAGGTTTCTGTTTATAAATGAATATGTAAATTATTTCCTGAATGACATTAAAGTTCTCTTTGTAAGTTCAATTTTTAGCTATCCCTTTCTTTATTTTTGTTTTGCATTCACTTAGAATCAAGAAAATATGAGCACATGCATTATATTTCTAATGCTAATCATTTGAGTTGCATGGAAAACTTGAGAAGAATGGTAGATTGAATTTGGGTATATATAGACCTGTCTGCTCTGTGTCCTCTTCATTTATCCTGGCTTCATTTTGTACTGCAGCAACAATCTCCTTTTCATGGTGTAAGAATATGGTGAAAGTCAAGCTGTCTAAGGAAAAACAAAACAAAAGAAACAAATGGAGTAAGATAATATTGTACTGGTTTGGGCTGCGATAGAGTTAATTATCTTCCTAGTAGCTGGTATGGGGCTGTGTTTTGGATTTGTGCTGAGAACAGTGCTGATAACACAGGGATGTGTTCGCTGTTGCTGAGCAGTGCTTACCCAGAGCCAAGGGCTGTTCTGCTTCTCACCCCACCCCACCAGCGAGGAGGCTGGGGGGGCACAAGGAGTTGGGAGGGGACACAGCCGGGACAGCTGACCCCGACTGACGCAAGGGATATCCCAGACTGTATGGCATCATGCTCAGTGTATAAAACTGTGGGAAGAAAAAGGAAGGGAGGACGTTCAGGGTGATGGCATTTGTCTTCGCAAGTCACCGTTAGGTGTGATGGAGCCCTGCTTTCCTGGAGATGGCTGAACACCTGCCTGCCCGTGGGAAGTGGGGAAGGAATTCCTTGTTTTGCTTTGCTTGTGAGCTTGGCTTTTGCTTTACCTGTTAAACTGTCTTTATCTGAGCCCACGAGTTTTCTCACTTTTACTCTTCCAATTCTCTCCCCCATCCCACTGGGTAGGGGGGAGTGAGTGAGCGGCTGTGTGGGGTTTAACTGCCATCTGGGGTGAAACCACAACAAATAAAGCTATTCATTAAAAATAAGCTAGATATTTACTGCAGTATTTAATAGCAGAGTTTCAAAGTTATGTAGGAACTGTTCAGCGTGCCCTGTGCAAGAAACCGTCTTCTTTTTAATTGGTAGAATAACGGAGTGTCTTTCAGAAAAAAAAAGGTAGGTATTTAGCAGATTTTCAAAATGTGAGAACTTTATTTCAACACCTGAATGAAGAATTAGGACTCCAATTTAAAAACAAACAAACAACAACCCCCCCCCCCCCCACTGTATCAAGCATATATAAGATGTTGCAGGTTGCAAAAATAATTGTCCTGAATTATAATAGTCAAAACACTTGCTGATCATAGTAGTATTTTCTCTGTCACATTCAGCAAAAAATATTGTAAAATTTAAAGACTCAGATAATTCTTTTTTTATCTTACCTCTAAATGAATGACTAGATAACTATCAAAAACTTTGAAAATATTATTCTACCAAAATGGTCAGTACAAGATACTGCTTTAGGAATCAAGTTATCTTTTCAAAGGGGGAATAAGATGGATAGTCTAGACAGAAGAGAAATAGCTAAAGATATATTTTCTTTTTTTTTTTTTTTTTCTTAAATTCATTTATTAAACTGAACACTACACAGTGAGTTTCAATGTAGTTGTGTGGAGTATTTAGATAAATATTGACTACAATTCAAGTTTATATTCCACATTTCATATTCTAGAAACAGAATATTTAGACATGATGATCACTGGATCAAAATATGAACATTGGTGATGACTTTGCATCAAATGGTGTCCCTGAAAATGAAAGATGTTATATAATATGTAATAAAAATATAATTTCTTTTTTGTTCTTCTTCAGTTGGATAAGATAAGAAATAAGAACAATGGAACAAAATATAAAGACAAAGGGAATATATACACATTCATCAGTGATACAGAAAATGACTGGCTGACAAAAAATATGGTTGAGTGATTGATTCTAGAATTAAAAATAAACCCTAAGGATATCACTGAACCATAAGCCAAAAAAAATCTACAGAATAAAATAGTCAGGGCATTAGACAAAGGAAAATATTTACAGTAAAACAAAATGAGATATTCGGAAGAGGAAAAAAGCTTAATATTTAAAAAATGTATTTTCAAAGAACTTTAAAACTTCATTTACATTGTCTCTGTCTAAAAGCACAAAAAGGATATTAGTTATTTTATATTCACAGACATCTCTGAGATGTGTATGGAATGAAATTCACAACATACTGTTCAAATAGAAGTGGCTGCACTGAGGAGGTCTACAGACAAGAACTTGGATCTTCCAAAGACTATAGTAGACAGGGTATCGTAGCACAAGGGCTGAATTAGCTTCTGCAGATTTTATATTTCTAAACAAGAACAACAAAGGTGTCTCATGCAGAAGTAAGTTTTCAGGGTTATCCAACACCTACTTATGCAATGGTGCCTGATGGAATATTTATTGCATTTTTTCCCTATATTATGCAAATAGGACATTAGCCCCATTGAGCCACTTGAGGTAAAACAACAATATTGATCAGGCACTCAAGCATCATACTCCTCAGAGTGTCATTTGTTTTTTTCAGGGGTAAAGAAAAGAAGTATTGCAGTTTAAGGTCTGCAACTTCCTTTAATATGAATATTTTTACTAGAACTTTTTGCAAATATTTATTCTATTTTTTTACTTCTTCCTGTGATTAGTGTCAGGATTTTTGCATAAATATTTGAGGGATCAGCTAGCAAAACTGTGTTTTCCCTACTGGTATGCGAAAAAATAAAAAGGTCTTGGTTAGATAGGATATTTCACTGATGAGAAGCAACTGTCAGATGTAAATATGAAGAACTTTATAATAATTTAATACAGACTTTTGCACATTGTGTTGGAAAGCAATTAAAGTTTAGTAATTGACTGATAGTTCTATAGATTGCTTATAAAATATGAAGTAAAATAAGACTTAGTCCTTTCCATTTATAATGGTAAACTGTTATAAAACCAAGAACAAAAATGAATCAAAATCTTATCCTTACTTAAAATACTGTCAGCAATAAATAGTAAATTATATAATGAAAATCAGACACAGAAGACTTCTAAATATTAATTTAAGGCTTCTGGGAAATTAATATAATTAAACAATGAAGAATTAGTTGCTGGTTTTTTTTAAGAAAGATGCAGAGGATAGATTTTGTTCTTATTCTATACTTCCACACTTAGCAGTAACTCAATCAAATTCCACGGATGCAGCCTGTAGTGGAACAAGATGAATGCTGCAAAAATTGCTGGTATATATGGTCTGACTTAACATGTAACTTACTGCCTTGAAGCTTAAATGGAATCCAAAACACAGTAAGCACTGCATAAACAAGGTTCTAATGTTCAAGCATCTTATAGGACACAAAAAATTTCTTTAAAATATCTCACCTACAAAACGGGAGATGAAAGTTAATAAGATGTTGGCCTGGAATTGACATATTTTAACTTTTTGTGTATATATACCATGTACATGTATGCTATACGTATGTGTGAAAATATTTATGTATCTGATCCCATATTGCACTCTTGCAGGAAATTTTGCAAGTCACTGTAACTGTAGCTGAAAGATGCAAGAGAGGAACAGGTACTTGGAGAAGGAAAAGAGAAAGTGTTGATGGAAAAGGAAGCAAGAGAAAAAATGAAGATCAAAATCCATAATGTTAAGAATTAAAGGGGTTCTTCCAATACTAAAGTATTAGAAAAAAGGCAGATAAGGCTCTAAGGGGTCATTTTTATCCTAACAGAAGTAATGATATAACTAAAATTTAAGAGGGAAGGCTATGGTCTTTGATCCATTCAACTGTTACAATATCAATGAATGCCATACCAGGAGATAGTCCTAGTCCTTTAAACTTTGTTAAGAAAAGATTAATGGTTAACATTGCATTGTTATAACATTTTTTTTTCTCAAAACCCACCTAGCATTGTGAAATGTATTTTGCTACATAAATGATACTATAAAACATAGAAACTGGAAGGAATTTCAGTGTAATTAAAGAAGAACTGTTCAATTTAGTTAAGCTGAGATGACTATTTTTCAGAATTTTTCTTTTACAAAACATTGTTTCTAAACTCTTTTTTAGTTTTCATAGGGAATTAAAATAAATTTTGAAAAGTTCAAATTTTTGAAAAGAAGGAAATTTTAAATTTTGACCACTTGTAAAGTCTGTACCTCTCCCATCAATAATAACCTATTTTTGATGACATAACTCTTATATGGATAAATTTTTCAGTAAGAAAAAAATATCTCTTTAGTGAACAATCCAGCATTTTCAAAAATCTGAGAAATAAAATTTTACTTGGCTAATTTTGATATGTCAGGTGAATAAAGAAGCATCCCTATCCTAAGACAGTAATTCCATTGAAGAAACTGTGCCAAAATGATCAGGAAGAAAGAAAGAGTGATTTATGTGGCACAGCTGTCAGCCTTGGAGTTCTGAGGTAAAGGTTCAATAGTTCCTGCATTATTATTATCTATTTGAGTATACAGTTTTTAATCAAAGGAGCTGATCTGCTTGTAGCTGATGCTTAGGAAGCAATTCTGACTGCTCAAGTTTCACATCCTATTGATGATGTCTTAATAAAAACCTAACAGTCCATAAGATAAGAAGCATTTTTTAAGATAATAGGAAAGTAAAGAAAAGCATGCAACTAATACCAGGTAGCAAAGCACCAGTATCTTTATTATTATTTACAGATACATAATTAGCACTGCTAATAATATGATGTAACTTTTATTCCATGGTTAGTGAACAGTGTCTCCAAAGACTGGCAGGAAGACTTCTGAATGATCTTATACTGGGAGACAGTTCTTCATGACCAGTAATTTTGTACGAGCATTGGCAGGTGATGGAAGTTTGGAAATGCCCTTCTTGAGGAGGTGGAATACCGGTGCAAGTGGGATGAGCCCCAGGGTATGCAGAAGGCTGCCAAGCTGCTCTCTGTGTTCCACAGAGTTAGGTTTTATTTTCCAATTTATGAAGAAATCACTTTGATTCGCTAGCTTACTGTAACTCTCTTCATTACTGTTGCATTCTACCTCTGCAACTACTTATGATTCATTTCTTCACAGGTACTTAAAACCCGATGTTCAGATGGAACCTGCTGTGTTTCAGTTTGTGCCCATTGCCTCTACATGTTTTGAAAGATATGCATAAAAGGCATTAGTGGACAGTAAAGGAAAATACTTGCAAGAGAGACCAAGGAGACAGAAAGTAATATAGGTTTAATGTCTTTGGCTTTTGGAATATCTCTGCAAACCAGCTATCTGGTTCTATTAAACTATTTGAAAGACGCACATGAATTTTAGAACAAGACCTGAAGAACTGTATAAGGTTTCAGTGAAGTACAAGGTGAAGACACCTAAAACTGGTGATGTGTACCGGTTTGCACATTCTTCTGCATGCTGCTAATTGTACCAGTCAAAGGAACAAGAAGAATAAAAATAACTTAATGTTCAAGAGGTTCTCTGGTGAGCTATCACCAGTAACTCCCTCCAGAATCATCTCGTTCAGGTACGGAGAAGAGAACACACCATGTGCTTGCACTGTCATGACACTCATCATTCTGCTCCAGTGGTGGTGAGTCACTGGAGCATCCACAAGCAACTGTGAATGCATAAAATATCTTGTTTAAAAACATACCAAAATATCAGATTCCAGGCTGGTACTGAATCACTTCTGCTCCTAGCTAATGATATCTGCTGTGAAAAAAAATTGCTGTCTCAATTTGCAAAGGATCAGTTCAATCCAATTAGCTAGTAATGCAGTGATAGTAATTGTCATAATGATTTTAAAGAGCTGTTGAAAACATCTCTGACCATGAATCCAAAACAAGTAACTCCTGATATTTCATGTTTTTTGAAAATGTTTCATTTTGCAAATGAATATGTTTCATAAAAATATGGAAATAATGTAAACACTAGTTGTAATTAAATAAAATAGGATGAAAACCACATTTGAACCATAGCTAATCACATACAGAGGGCTATGACAGTGTAAAAATGCATTACGTTTAATAACCATAAAACCTCCAGAAAATCCAGAGATCAAAAAATAATGCAAACCTGAACTTGCCTACAAACTCTGAATTACATACATAGCACTATGTGTGTGACTGTTTCTGTCAAGAGGTGTCACTGATGAGCACACTATTTGAAGATGGAGTTACATCACGATCTACAGCATATTATATAAAGTGGATATTTTTCAGCATCTTCCCAGACTAAATTTTTGTTAGCTTTCCCCCTCATTCTCTTTTTCATTGTTATTTAACTATTTAAATGCAATTGTTTCTCTGAATTTGCCACACTTTTTAGCACATTTACTCAGTGGTAGCCAGCCACAGGGTTTGCCAGGAGCGGAATTTTGTCTTCTTATGTCACTTGATTCTTCAAAGATATCAGAAATCAGTGGTGACCTTTAAATGATAATTCATAGAGTATTGGGAATGCAAATGCCAGAGTAACCAACAAAGTGGAAGATACATCACTGTTTTCTACATGTCATATTATTTTTAAGCAGGAATGAAGTGATACATAAGCCATGCATTAACCATTAGAATAAATTTCAGTCTGCCCACAGTAATTATTTCCACTGTTAAAGCCTTAAGGAGTTTAAGGCTTGTTTAATCTTTAAAACTGTGAATCACGTGGGCAGTGTAAGAATATGAATAGGCACTAACACCTTTAAGTGTGAATTTATCAAAAAGTTGCCCAAAGTAGTACATAACAAATCCACATAAATGGTGCTTTGCACAATCCATCCAAGCTAATTGATTTCCATCTCGTGCTTGGGATGGATGCCAAATTTCAAGCTGAGTTTAATTTTTATTGTTTCTGTTACTCTTTTAAGTGAAAGTAGTCTCTTTGGTCCTTGTCTGCAATTGAACTGCTGCATGATGACCCTTAATTTTCACAAGTGTGAGCCTGTAATTAAAGGTAAATGGTTTTAGGTATGAAGCATAGAATGCTCTCAAAACTCTGAACTATGAAAAACTGTTGTCTAAACTCTGCAATTCTGCTTTTCTAACCTCAACTTTGAGAAATCTAAATAAATCTAAATAAAGTAGTGTGAGTAAGGGTGGTGCAGCATAAGGCTAACTTGAGCTTCGTTGCTTCCCCTGTTTTCATACATCTTGATCACAACCAGGAGACTACACCTCTGCTCTCCCCCACAGTGCCAGGGTCATAGTCTTACTATGTGGGAAGTTGCTACTCTACTAATGGCTTATTAAAAAAAAATCTAAGAGTGACTACAGAATTAATAACAAAACCATTTACAGCAATGAAGCATGAAAAGAGAAATACTGTGGGAGAGATTTATACCACGTAACTGTAGGTATCTAATGCAGGGACTCAAAAGAACACACGCTGAAGGTTCAGACCCTTTTTTCTAATGGATAAACCTGGAACTAGAGCTCTTAAATTCTGGGCCTTCCAAGGTGACTTTGTCCATGATCAGTTCAATAGATCTGTCTGGAGGGTTGGTTACCATATATTTTATTTACATAAGCACAGAGGAGGTTGTGATGATTTTGATATACATAATTGTTTGGATTTTTTTTAAAAAGCTTTGGTATGTTTCAGGAGGGATGTTGGGTCCATGCCCACTGTTTCTAGCCTATCAGTCAAAGATCCTATTTTCAGTGTCTTTCTACTGCATTACCCTTTAGTCTCAAGCCCATGATCTCTGCTTCCAATATCCACTCTGTCGCAGCTTTGCTTTCTGTCGTCAGCCTGGTAGTGAGTGTCTCGGCTTTTCCCTGAATTCCTGTCACTGGGCAACAGTCCACCTTCTGAACAAGTTACTTCTGGATAAGTTGGAAGAGTCCTGTCATTTCTAAGGCAGCCAGATGCCATAAAAGCTCAGTGGAGCAAAAAAACACTGTCTTGTGCAGAAGTAAATGACTGAAGGTCACTGAATAGGCAGCGCTTGCCTCAGTGTCAGGCAGAAGTTCCCAGACCCTCAGCCACAGGTAAAATTATGTATAAGCAGGGAAGTATTCCTTTTTTTTGTGACTCTGTGTGTGTGTATGCATGTAAAAACCCATCAGTCAGAAAGGAAACCCTCAGAAACATATAGCTAGGTGTAATAATAATGCAGGTGGCTGTTCAAAGAATGCAAAATACAAGATGCTTTCTTATTTATAGAATACACTCAACAGCAGAGTTGTGGTAGCCTAGTTTACTGTCTAAGAACACCATCTAACAAGGTTTCTTCTGTCACAGGGAACTAAAACCTTTTAAAATATTTGATTTTCCTACTCTGTTCTGTAAGAGAACAGAATTTGTCTCTTTCAGTATTTTCTCCCACAAAGAGTATCAGAGGTGGTTTGCAGTTTGTGGCATAGAGATTTTATGACCCCTTCCGAATTTAAGATTTATCACCAGTTGCCTACGAGTGGTAAGAAGAGGGCACTGTGACCAAGCAGTCTCTTCCAGTTCTGTTCTTAGGCAGTGTAATGTAGCTGACATCTCTATTTTTTTTTTCTCTAAGCATGGGTCTAGATTCATTTACTTCATTCTGAAATGCATAGTTTAATGCTTCTTCACAAAATATCTACTTTTAGCCTAATCTAAATCCAAAACTGACTAAATGAGGCGAAGGATAGTTCCAACAAATGTAAAATTAGTTTTCACCTTTACTTTTCTGTAAAAATATGTTATGCCAGATGTTTCAGTCACTAACAAGGCAATTTAAGTATTGATTCACACTCTGAATGCCCACAGTTCAGTGTTATATCAGTCATACACAGCACCAGCTTGAACAGCTAAAGACAGAAAGTGCTGAACTACAAAAGAACTGTGTAAAATTATAAGATGCAAATGAATTAGTCTAAATCATGCTAAGAATTAAATAACCATTTTCAGTCAACTCTGCAGTTATCTTGCAGACAGGACTATGACTTCTTTGTCAGACTTTTTAAAATTAAACTCATGCAGAATGTTTTCTGCTTCTAGTTACTTGGGGCTTTGCTTTTATTTTACCTCCTTTCACCTCTTTTTCTTTCTGAATATCTAGACTCTCAACCGTCTTTTTCTTCTTTGCAATTTATAGCTACGTATTTTGTCTCCCTAAACCAGCAAATATCCCACTGGTGGTACATCCCACTCCAGAGAAGATACTGAAGCTCAATAGCACTGCTCAGTGTTTTTCCATTTGTTCTACTGCTATTGTTTTTATTCTTTTTCTTCTATGCTGTACACAGCCTGGGAGAGGATTGAGAAAATGGCAGGTCAGGAAGCAGTTACTTAAATAAAAGAGCAGCAATAAGAGCATTCCTTGATGGACTGAGTCCAGCAAAACTAGGTTTTAGTCAATTATGTGTCTTTTTTGTTGACAACCCCATGACCACCACCACCAGCAGCACTACCTTTGATGGCATGGAATTTTAATGTATAGCTGCAATGGGCAAGTGTTATTAAATGCTATGAAGAATTTGTTTAAAAGAGAGACTGAATGTTTATCAGGATTTGTACTAATCAAAAGAGCTTTTTACCTTTAGATTATTCTCCTAGTCTGGTGGTAATAAAGACAGGAGGCAGCTTGAAGATGATGTAAATTCTAACTGTTCTTGGTGTTAATTTTAGAAATTCAAAACATTGGCATAAAAAAAGAAAAAAAGAAGTCTTGCTTTTGTGAAAATTTCCTTTAGAATTAGAGAAAGTAACCCTTTTTATACTTAATTAAATTTTAAAAAATACCAGTGAATTCTAATTAGTGTTTTAGACATATATATTTATTGGTTTGTTTTGGGTTTTTTTTTTGGGGGGGGGGGGTGTCCTTTTTCTCCGAAGGACAGCTATAATTGGTCAACCCAGCTGAGGCAGTGGATATATGGCTAGACTTCTACAATTGATATTGTTCTTTGGTCAAAGGTGTGGTTTTAATAGCTAGGTTAGTGAAGTTAGGATTAAAATTCTGTTATGAAAGAAATTTTGAAATTCAGGCTTTCAGAAAGGAACAGTGTGCGAAACAGAAGCCAGCCTATAATGAATATATGAACTGTTTATATACATGTGTTTTGGCATATTATGCATTTCTAAAGCAGTGTATAATCAGATTAATTTTAATTTTAATGCATCAATTTATGACCTTAACATTTTGTATCTTTATGTAAAAACATTGATACTAAGTTTTTTCCATCATAATGTTTGAGTAGGTCATTACAGGGGAAGTACACATGACATTGAGATGAATGAGGTGCATCTAACAGATATGGCTGTCATCTTTAAATAGCAAATACATTTTCAATAATGGAGACAAAAGGGATATCACAATTTAAATATCCTGCTGCTTCACAGAAAGGCCATGACATATTGTGAATCACACCTATTGTATTGCTAGTCATCCAGTTACGCTGCAGCCACTGAGAATCTAGATTAGAACCAAGAATACGATTAATAACAACAGCATAGGAAAACAAGTATTGCAAAAAGAGAAATGCTGGATTTGATAGTTGTAGGAGCTTTGCCATGAAAATCATGAGGGATGGTCCTCTTTCCATTCCAGAAGAAGTTCTCCTGATTATATATTCTTATTTGAATGCTAGCTGAGTGCTTTGCTGTTCAAAAAGAATAAGGATAGGTGTACTGCAGCCTGTATCCCAGGAACACCTGTCCTTTTAAATAAAAGGTCTTCTCCCTGAAACTGGGCTGCAGACTCTTACAGCAATAGATTTTCTACTGTTGATATACTGCTTGAGTTCCTTACTCTCTGTGCTTAAGATGGCTATTCTATGGATAAGGATATCATGATTTCTGCAGAACTTTTCCATTTTTAAAACAGTGAAAAATAAGAACTGAAGAAAATTTCTGTCAGATAAAGTGAAAAAAACCCATAAAATCAAAATGAAAATCCAAATACACTTTCAAAAGCAAACAGAAGTTATTTAATTATCCAAATTGTGGCAATGGGCCCACGGATGTGCATATTGCCAATGTGTGTAAATTAAATCAAATAAATTACAAAGAATTGGAATCAAACACAATAATAAAGAAAAAAATTCCATTCCACCAGTTTATTAATATATAAAATAATGGCAATTTGCAAACCTGCCACAAACCTTCCCCACCGAATTCATTTTTCCTTGCTACTCTAATAGGAAATAGAGAGAGCATGCATTCCAAAAAGCATGCTCTATTGTCATCTGTGAGCATTAATATTGAGATATTAAAGAGCACATTTTCAAATGCATAGGAAAGAGGGAGCAACAGAGAAATAGTAACATTAAAAGCAAACACATTTTAACAAGTAAGAAACTGTGACTAGTGGATAAAAACTAGAAACAAAATGTTTCAAAATACAGTGAATAATCTAGATATGACTGCTGTTTTTGTCAGCATTTTTATCTGAAAAATATACTCAAAGTTTAATATATCTAGTAGCAGAAGTAACTTTGAATTTTTGTTGTATTTCTGCATCCTCTGTGAGGGGTATACCTTATTCAATAGAGCATTTTGAGGAGTTTTTTGTTTGTTGTTGTTTTAGTTTTTTTTTTTTTTAAGGTTTGTTTTTGGGTTTGTTTGTTTGTTTTTGGGGTTTTTTTTGTGAGTTTCTTCCTGCCCTGATTTCTTTAAAAAAAAAAAAAAGTATTTGTACATATGCAAAACATCACTGAGTGCTTTGAAATTCTCAGTGACTTGCAGTGCTTCTGAGACTGTAATCCTGTCCAGAACCTTGCAGAAAGCAGACTTACTAGTCTACAAGGTTCTGGACACAGATCTGAGTATGCACTTTGAGTGTTGACTTAAAAAGCTGTGCTTACACTAAGCAAAACCTAATTGCCTTACATTTCCTGGTCTAGTGGAAGGTGTCCCTGCCCATGGCAGGGGGTTGGAACTAAATGATCTTTAAGGTCCCTTCCAACCCAAACCATTCTGTGATTCCATGATTCTAGTATAATACTGTATACTATAGTACTTTGTAGTACAGTACTAACATCCTGCAGGTCTGAGAGCTTCTCTCTGCCATGTTCTGTGACACAGCAGAGACCCCCCCCCCCCCATCAATATTGGGACTGTCTCCTTCTCCTTTCTGGGCCACAGCTGAAAATAAGGAGGCAAAGAGGTGTAAGAAGAGATGCATTTCCAACTGCCACAGCAGTCCATGCCAAGAGAGCTGTTGTATGGCTGCTCTCCCTCAGAGAACATGGTCCAGGGAGTGAATATAGGTACTTTCAGAGTCTGTAGGAGACCAAAGGTCCTTCTTTGGCCACCTACCATCCTGCTGCTGGTGCTGGCCAAAGGCAGGTAATTAGGGACAATTTTAATAAACAAGGAATTATTTGAAACCTTCCTCTATTATTCCTCATTAGCTAAAAATACTTCAGGAATTATCTGAACTGGACAATACTTTTGGACCATCATGTTTAATAGTCACTGATAGACCATCCTCCATTTGTTTAATGTCTTTTAAAACACATCTATTCTTTTGTTTTCCACAACATCCGTTGAAAATGAACTCCATAATCTAATTTTGTTTGATTTAGCTGCCTGTCCCTGGGTGTCCTCCTACTCTACAGTTACTCAGAATTTCCTGCTGACATTAGCTATGCAGCTGATGATCACATAGGAGTAAAAGGCATTTGTAGTGATAGCTAAAACTGAGCATTGGAAGCTACTGCATTTTACCAGTGGGGGGAAAAAAGCCCACAAAACTCAAGAAATAATATTTCTGCTTATCTTAGAATACTGTAGGCACAGAACGTTTAAATACAGATTGTGAAAACCATTGCAGGTGATGGGGACTTTTTTCAATTCAGCATGTATTGTTTAACTAACGTTATCAAGCAGTGCAGCCTGGAGATCTAACCGGGACAGATCACTGTATTTTTTATGCTAAGCTTGAAATACATTCCACAGAATCAAAAGTTCAATTTCCAATAGTGCCAGTTTAACCTAGCAATTTAACTGAAGCAGAAAAAACTGAACAGCATGCAGTTTACTGTGTTATGGGTCTTTCAAATAAGACCTCTATGATTTTTTATTTTATGTGGTCATAAAAAAGATCCCATAGCTGTTCTTTGTAGCTGACGGAATTTACTCTGCTCTCCTTGGAAAATTTTTCTCTCCTTTTAGCATTATGCAATGTAGTTCACACAGCTCAGCTGCTGCCCTCTAATTCCAGAAGGGAATGTACTTCTTCAGTTCCATATGTTTACAGTACATAAAAGATTTGCAGACATTTGTGACACAAAAATATTTTAAATATAGGCTAATATTATGTTTATAATAGATGTGTGACATAGTAAATAATTTCAAAACACCACCTGTGATTCAGGATACTGAACCATACTGTAATTTTATCAAATGACTAATTATCTCAAACCCACAGTCTGAACTGATATTCCATAATGGGGTGACTGAATCTGGTAAGTTAAGTGATCTGGTATTTAGCTGGGCATAACTACAGCTCCCTGATCTTGGATGCCATCTCCAGCAGAACTTTAAGGAGACTGAGGTCTATGCTATCCTCTCCAGAGCATCATATATAATGGAAAATAACAAGAGTGCTTCATTGTTACCTTGAGTAATGGTAATGTTGTTCCGTACTGTTTCTTGGCCTCCACCATGTTCTTTGGAATGTGATGAGCAACTAAGCCTAAAGCAGGACATAGAAATGTTGTCAACTCAGCTATTGAGTTTTATTCTTACATGAAAAGAATACTTTCATGTCCCGTAGCTTCAAGTCCAGTAGCTTCAAGGTCCTACATTTCCTTGACCACAAACTCAGTTTTGGACCAGAGAAACCTTCTCAAAGAAGCTATTTGCAAAAAAATAGTGTGTTTTCATTAAAGAGCTTTATATTCTGACTAATTGGCTTTTCCTTATGAAAAGATGTTAAAGTGACTATATTTCACCAAGATCTTCTAAGCAGAAAGACTTCATACTATTCACATTGCCAAATTACATAGAGCACAGATGTCAGCATGTAACATGCAATAACTGAGATGGGCTCATACAGAAATGCTCTTTATGAATCAAGAACCCCCTAGTTTTTCTGTATGTACTGATTTATGCATAGTAGTGATTTTATTCTGAGCAAATATCATTTGCTGTTCCTAACACAAATTCCAGCTGCCTAGTGAATATCTCATACCAGTAAGAAAAATTTTGTTTTCTACCTAGATGCAGTGATATCCTTGTGTAAACAACAGTGAGAGTTTACAAAGATTCCAAATGAAAAATAGCTAGAAATTGACAGCTTGAGCACCAGTAAGTATTAACACCCTCCTTGCTAATTGCTGCCATCACAAATTAATGGAAGTCTTTTAAATCTCCTGACAGTGGTTATGTAATGTTCTGTGGTTAAGGGAACTCGAGGCAGTACATAACAGATGCCATCATTAATATGCAACTGCATATGCTTCCAGTGCACAAGTTTTTGCGAGCTTTTTTTTTTTTTTCCTGTCCTCATTTTTTTTCTTTGCTATTTGAAAATAATTCTTTAAAATTCTTAGCTTCTGCTTTCCACCCAGGTGTTTTAAAGTGAACTGTTTTAACCCTTTGCCTTTTTTCATGAGGGAGCATGTTTGGACAGTACTCCAGAGATATATTAAGTATCTGTTCTTAGTAGAACCAGAATTAGTTATAATGTAACAGATTGTATATGTTGAACAAATTATCTTTTACTGAGTCTTTTTTTCTTCCCTTTCTCCTAAGAAACTTAGAAAATAAAATACAACTTTGGGAAGCCAAGCGTTCTGTTATCCCTGATAAATTTCAGTCTCTTACTTTGTCAAGGTTTAAAACCTGTCTTGAACTTCTGAGTTCTGTTATATCATGGAATTAATTTTTTCTTCTTGCAAATCTTTATGGGTTTCATTATAAATAAAAGCAACTGATACACTTATTGTGTGACCTGACTATGCACATTAAAAGCCACCCAAAGAAATACATCTGTCCTCACTTTCTTTCCAGTGCCAATAATTAGGTATGGCAATGGAAGGAGAGACCAATTAAAAAGGTTAATATAAAACCTTTATGAACAAGAGATTACTGTTACAGATTTTCCACTTAATTTTCCACTTCTTCCTTTCTTCATACACCTTCCTTCATGTCCCCTCTCTTCATCTCGCCATCTCTTCTTTCCCTATGAATGAGGACATCTTCAACATTAGTTTGTGATGGTCTCCTTTCAGTCCTCACCCTGAGCTCTTTTCTCCCACTAACCAGGACAGCAGGAGTCTAAATCAAGGCAGAGTCTAAAAACACCTTCATGACAAGGATACACATACCATCTTTCTCTCTCACAGATCACAGCTTGGTCTCTTCTGTCCCTTTGCATCTCTCAACAGTCTCCAACAGGGAATTGATGTCACTTCTCCTGGTGAAAAGCAGTTGAAGTACATCTGCCTTAGGGACTTGGGGCTTATGCCTGAGTCACTGATGGGCATGTGACTGAGCGTCAGTGAATCGGAGAGGACATCTCTGGAAAGAGAACTGCACAGCAGCACACATGAAAGACTTCCACCTTGCACATAGCCACAGGTTCAGGGTCTCTCAGGTCACCACAGCTGCTTTGGTCTTTTCATCTGTCCTGAATGGTGTGAGGGAGACTACAAGAGCGGTAGCTTGGAAAGGAGATTAGATAGGCGAGAGTCGCAATATAGAAACATGGCAGTCACTTCTCTTTCTCACTAAGAGAATCAAGTGATTGTTGTTAAGTGGTAAAAGACCCCACTGAGCCAGATCCCAGCCTGTGCTGCTGCTTGGGATTATTCTTTTCCAGGTGTTCAGGGCTTGTGTTCCTCATGCAACTCTTGTTGACACAATTATCCAGCCCGTTGTAGTCTCTCTACATGCTAACTCTTCCTTCCACCGCATTGGCCTGTCCTGCCACTTCAGTGTCATCCGCAAACCTGGTGAGTGTGAATTCAGTCCCATCATCAAGGTCATTTACAAGGACACTCAACAGCATCTGACCCAGGAGAAACTCTTGGGGAACTCTACTTCTCATTTCTGCTAGTGGGACTTTGAGCCATTCACAACCACCCTTTGAGCTTGGTAGTTTAGATCAGTTTCTACCCAAATAGCTGTCCATCTGTGCAGCAGAGAGCTTCAGAACTTGTCTATGAGGATGTTGTGGGAGACTGTGTCAAAAGACTTGCCAAAATCAAGGCAGGTGACAGCCACAGCTCTACCCTCATCCACTCAGCAAGTTGTTTCATCTAACGTGGCAACTAGGTTGGACAAGTATGACTTAATATTGGTAAATCCGTATCAGCTTCTCCCAGTCACCTTCTTGTCCTTCATGTTCCTGGGTGGTCCTTCCCTGACGACTTCCTCCTTAATTTTCCCAGGAAATGAAGTAAAGGTGTCTGGCTGCAGTTTCTCTGATTTTTTTTTTTTTTTTCCCCCCTCAGTGTTTGTAGTTGGGCAAAATATTTTCCCTTTTCTGATTACTTGGACTTCTCCTGGTCCCTGTGGCTTTTCAAAAATGATTGATAGGAATTATTTTGTCATCATGCCAGCCAACACTCTCAGCACCCTTGCATACATCTTGTCCGGTCTTAATTTGTCTGTGTCTACTTTGTACAAATGGACCCTAACTCAACCCTCCTCTACCATCAGTGGTTCACCGCTTCCCTTGTTACTGTTCCCTGGTGTTAGAGACCTAATTAAGAGTTCAGTACTCCTATAACTGTAAAGTGATCTGGTTTCTAAGAAAAACATAAATCATATTTAAACTTTGTTAAACCATTGAGGCACCTTAGATATACCCACCAACAAGGAAGAGATGTCTTGAAATTGAAAATAGACAGGTATTTTTCCTTTCTTTTCCACTGTTTGGAAGAGTGCTTAGCAACTTAAATGTGGAAGACAGAAGGGAAAGCAAGGATTTCATATTTTTAAAAGCAATGTACATGTGGCTCATCAGTTAACTTTAATACCTTCTACATACTAATACAGGTGTTCATTGATTTAATTTAGAAAAATCTGCTTTAACTTCCTAAATAAACGTCTGTTTTCCCAACAGTGTCAACAAGTTGCTCAGAAAGCAATTCAGAATTGATAGATTAGGAATATACTTCTTACCAGTGACCACTGAGGTGGCCTAAACCAAAGCTCATATCTAGTTCATTGTATGCGTAACCATGATAATAAGTAGATGGACAAGGAAATAAATGAATTATGTGCATTGTGGTGTATTTAAAAAGGAAATGCTGTTTTTATCCTGCACTTTGAACTTGCTAAGAACCCTGAGAGCTCATTTTATTCTCCAAAATGGTGCCTCAAACACAGGGGAGAGAGGCATAAAAGAGCTATCGCATGGATTCTTTACTTTTGTTCTCTATATTGATTTTTTCTTAGTAGGATATTATGCTGATGCAGCTTGTAAGTGAACTGAAAAATAACATTTTCTCTTAAAAAAAAAAAAAAAAAGAAAAGCCAACAGGTTTCCTCCAAAAAATACCTACTTCATGCCAGGAATCCATCAGAAAAGCATATCAGGTAGAAGGGCGTTTCTTTCACGAACTTGCAACCAACAGTTTAATCCAATTGCAAACTTCCTGAATACATTAATAAAGAGTTTGCCTTGAGCTCATAAACTTATAGTTGTAGAATTAATTTGTAAAACTTCTAATTTGTAAAACTTAGTGTTACTCTAGATGCCATTCAAAGCTCCCAAGAAGATCGTCAAATTGTTGGGGATAAGTAGAAGGATGCTACAAAGCAGGGGTTTTGCCTTTGAATATAAAATAAATAAACATTGAAGTGATGCAAATGAAAGCCCAAGAGTTTCTAATCTCCTCTATGGTAAATTAAAGGATAATGATGACATAGAAGCAAAAATTCCTCTGAATTGAGTATCACAACTTTACAGGTTAATTTTAGAGTGTTGTCCTGAGAAATCTGACAAAAACAAAATCTTGTAATACTGCACAATAACTGGCACTTTTCAACACATCCTGGTGCAGCTTACAGACTGCTTCATGCTGATTCTGCTGGTTCTGCTTTCAGAGTATATGCTCCCTGGAACAACATATCACTGTTACGCATTTATTAAGTGTCCTGGAAGCGAATGATCCAGCTAACCTACACCTGTGACTTCAAAATCCCTGTTTCTGAAGCTGAATTTTATGAAATCATATCTTATGCTCCAGTCTACAAATGATACATCAAAGTAGTCCTTCTCACTTCTGTGTAGCTATCTTGACTTCCTCAAGGAGCGAGGAGATGGAAAAGATAAAAGACCAGCATTTGAGCAACAAGAGGCATACAGTATTCTTGATGGCCATTAGTCTTCTATTTTCTCAGTTCCATCTGCCCACCTCCTTTTCTCGTGCACAGCCCTTGCAGATGTACCACACCACACACACTGCGAGCATACACACAGATGCCACCCGGTCACCTTCTAGCCTATGGCAACAACAACCGAGAGCAGCATGTGCTTCACTTCACTGGCTTTCCAGTGGCACAGCTTTGTTTATTCTAGCCTTGAAGCAAGCAAAGAATACCTGTGTAACAAAAAGTCTGTACTCTATCTACCCAGAGCACTCATCTCCTAGATGGCAAGGGCAGAGATTTCCTCATCATACCTTAGTCTGTATAGGTGATTTCTTATGCTGCACATGTATATTTATGTATTCAGTTAGGTGCTATTAGTATTTTAGAGACTAAATGCTTATTTGATTACCTCAAAAGATGTAAACTTTGGAGATTCATTCGCCTGCTTCTCATAAAATTGTGCTTCTGTGCAATAATTTTTAGATTTTTTTTTTCTGATTTTAGTGTTAATTTAAAACCAAACATTTAAATGTTTCTGCATTTTGTGAGGAAGACCATGTTTTAGGTAATTTTTTTTAGATCCTGAATGGAGCAATAGTTTTGGAAAGAGCTAGTCATCATGTAGGCAGTCACTTTGAATTCTTGTCTACACAGCCTCTTAATCCCGATTGCAATATTCTTGCTGTGCCTGTCTTTTTTTCATTGGAACAGATTGCCAATCATAAAATATATCTGTGCAGGTGACAAATTATCCATAGAAAGCAAGCTGATACCACTGAATGTACCTCACTTGTGACCTAAATCTAGACATAACTTGCCTCCAGCTTGAAAAACTTGTACATTAACCCACTGTGCCATCTAACCACCCTCTACCTCCGGCAAGCTGATGAATGATTCAGTGGTTTTCATGGCTTCAGTTCAACACTCTATTTCTGCAGCTGGAGACACAGGTTTAAAATATTGCAAGTGGAACACATTCACAAAAGCTATTGCTCATTAATGCGATTTGTTTGCTGTGTTGTCTTCACAATGGCTTTTTTCCATAATCTATTAATTTTCAATTTCCTATTGTTCTGATACTGCAGTAATAATAAAATGTTCTATAGAAACTAAGAGGTGACTTCACATTATTTCAGCATGATCTTGACCTCCATGGAGGAAGTATATATAGGCTCTTCAAGCACTAACTACCTATGAATAAATCATTTTCCTTAACAAAAGGTGGAGGGAAAAAAATAATTCAGATATTAAATTTAACCTGTTCCATATAACTCTGATATAATCTTTTCTGTAGATGGTACTATGGAAATACTTGGATCACGTTACTTTATTAGCTATGCAGCACAGAAAATAATTTAGGCATTCTATCCATCCAACCAGACATAGTACTATAAACAGAAATTTTCTTGTTACTGCAAATCAAATACATGGTATGGAAAAGAACATCTGGTACTGAAAAGAAAGGGCATTTCACATGTACTCTATTGGAAATAATCAGTGCTTTCCTAAAGTCAGAATGCATTTCCAGTCAATAAGGACCACGGACCTGGGGGTCCTCCCAGCTGTATCATCCTGTCCTTGCCCAGTGCTGCCTTAAAAAGGAAACAAGGAATGTGAAATAAAAAGAAGTAATTATGCTGAATGTTGTTTAAAAGTAGCAGGCACTGCACATGAGGCCACAAAGTTTCCTTCTTTCATTTATTTCAAACTCAATTATGCAGATATAAGGAAAGTGCTTAAGGCCATTACCTGTTTTACTCTCATTGATTTTCAAAGGAGTGAGGGGTCTAAATTCATTAGAAGCTTTTGGAACTCTTGTTTGCAATCTTCTGTGATTATATAGCCCAGAAAATTAGGGCACATTTTATTACTATACAAAATGGATGTGCAACACATCCATTGAAGTTTTATTCTATCAAAAGCAAAGGAACAAACACCTCAAAATTCCACATTAATTCCCAAAATAATGTGATGTTCCACTTAGGGAGAAAATTCTACCATTCAATACTAAGTTACATAAAATACATCTATTCAACACTGACCACATGCCCAACCCTGTGTTTTTTCCATATTAGATTTAAGACTATTTCCCTGCTTTTTTTTTTTTCACATCAGTGTACAGAGAGCAATGTTTATCTTAGTGTCTACCATCATAGGTTTATCAAATCACCCCCAAAAGTTTCTTTATTCGGATTCTCAGTGTCATAAGCACACCATGTCAACTTGAGCTTTAAGGTATTACCCAGCTGGAGGAAAGTTAACAGCATTGATTTCAAAATGGAGCCTTCAATGAGTATTATCCAGCTTAAACGTCAAGAATGGATCAACTGTTTTAAAAAATATGAAGAAATTTTGGGAACTATTTTCAGAAGCATCCAAAACTATTGTGTAGCTCATTCAGCATCATACAATGCAGAATATCTCAGTCCCAGCTCATCCCACAATACTACTAGATTCTGAGAGATGCCAGCAGTGTGATAACCACCAAGCATGTTCCAACTGCATTTTACTCTGGTCTTCTTTACCAGGAGTACTCTTCACTTTACACAAGACAAGAGGAATGGTACCTTACAGCGTTTATACAGAGATTAGAAAGAAAAGGAATAGAAATGTTTAATTTGTTTCTATTATTTTCCTAGCCAATTAACCTTAGAAATGGAGTCCTTTTCTTCCTGTAGAATGGCTGTATTTGTATATTGTTGTAATACATTAGTTGTTTCCTACAATTCTCCAATGAATAAATTGTTACAAATGCTGCTGTCAGGCCATTCACATTTTCTCAGTATGCAGCAGGTTTTACATACACAGAATGTTTAATTAATTTTCTGATTAATGGGGTTTTTTTTATTATGCTACTGCCATTTGGCAGCTGTTTTGACAAAACTGCCTTCCTCATTACAGAATTTCTACTTGTGAGAGGAAGTCAACCATAGCAAATGGGCTTATTGAATTATCCAGCTCACCAATTATATAGTATAAAATTATTCATCCTGATATAATTTGATCAGGAAAAATCATTTATCTTTAGTAACTGTGTTAAATTAGATATTATTCTGCTGGATAGGTGCAATTTTGCAAGTGTCTGTACTTAGAGAACCTTTTTTAATTTACTTGAACACTAAGTTATTGCCTATTTTCTGATTTCACTTTGTTACCAAAAAGGTTAGTTTCTGACTAATCGCTCCACTGAGCCCAATTCATTCAAAGCTTGAAAAGCAACACTTAGCCATTTTAGAGCAAAATGCCAGATTGATACATATCATTGGCAATACAGTTTTGAAAGACTTGTTATAAATGTATTTCAATCTGTTTATAAATCAATTAATTCAAAAGCAGTCTTGCAAATTCAACATTATTTAGTTCTGTGCTTTGCATGTATTTTGGCACTATTGCAGCAATGTTGCAATCAACATTAGCATTGCAATTTTAGGTCCTATTTTACTCAACCTAACAAATTTAAAATTAACCTCACTTTCAATATATTTGCATCTTGTCATTACCCTACATAATCTCTCTTATTAAAAGCCAATGCTTGATGCCTTTGAAAAGAAATCTTGTAATGTATCAAAAAATTAAGTGTAACAGATTGTTGTGGACTACAGTGAACAGCTGGTTAAAAATAAATACTTTACTTATTATTGCTTAGCTTGAAAAAATAATATAATTTGCCTTATGCTCCAGGATCACTTTATCTATGTAAAAAAACCCTGAAATTCCTGCTGAACAGTACAGCTACTGTATATTTGGGGTACACTCACCTGACTGTAAGTCATCTCAAGGTGTTCTCCAAATATTTCAGTAGGTTCTGCAAGTTTCTCAAAGCAGAGAGTATGTTCTTTGTCTCCTCTGCACAGTTGGCTAAGCAATGGCATAATGACTGTGCCAGTGTGAATGGACATAGGACTGACACCTCTTCCTTTATCTAATTACAGTTTTAGAGCACTTTCCTTTCCTGTCCTCTGTGACTTCACAATCCACACTGCTTTTTGAATGTCATGTGAATTCTTCTCCACTGTCATGTAAGCCCAGTCTGTGCCTTGCCACCACAGGGTTTATCATACTATGTATAAGGATAAGCACTCTGCTACTTGTCAGACCTTACTGATCATTCTTAATGTCTCAATCAACAGAAATGACAGAGAGAAGAGTCACAATCATCCTGTACTACACCATGAAGTCATGTTTACCTGGAGGATAACCCTATGCCCATTCCCCTTTTGCTTCACGCCTGTTAGTGTCTGATTTTTCAAAAGTAAGTCAACGGGTGCTGGAAATACCTGGGATGGTCGTGCGACTGGGATGGTAGTCTACAGCGACTGTCCTATGCCTGGACTTTGGTTCAGCTGGTGCCAGTGTCAGCTGCATCATAAATAGCCTTGATAGGCATAAGTATAGCTGAGTTGCTGGAGCCTACTGGTAATGAGATAATTATCACTCTTGATAGGTGTAGGTTTGTATTACAGTACTTGTTGTAGGATCAGGTTATCTTCTATATTGGGATGATCAATAACAGTGTGCTGATTGAAGGATACTCTTGTTCTGCCTTCTTGCTCTTGCATTGGCACTGGCGCTGACAGTCATCTGTTTCTGCAGTCTGGTTCCAGTACGGTGGGTCACTGTCCTTTTGAAGCTGCCCGGGTTGCAGATCTGCTGCAACATAGGCCAGAACATCCACCATGGTTTTCACTGTGAGTAATGGAGGCCTGCAAGGCTATGTACCATCTGTTTTTTCTTCACCGCTATCCACAATGGTGTGGGGTTTGTTTGTTTATTTGTTTGTTTCCCCTCCTAAATGCAGATACATAGTATGCTTAGCTTTACCAGAGACACCTTTGGGTCACATAGCCTCATTCAGTGTCACCCTGAAGAGTTGGCATTTATTAAAATTAACAAGAGTACTGCGCTAATCCATGGCCTCAAATACCCTGGTAAGCAGTTCATACAGGTTATCATTGTCAGTGCTAGCCATTTCTGGTGTCAGAATTTGGAAGTCATCTTCCAGGACAAGCAGTCACAACTCCCCTTCTGGGGATATCAGCATTTGTGTTGCTGTCAGCTGTGGTTCATGCAGCCTTGTAGCCCACATTTGCTTGCTGCACGCTCATCTGCTGTACTCTCAGAGAGGTTAAAGTACCTTAGCGTTGCCGGAGACTGACTCAATAGCAAACTGGAGGACGAACAGCTGCTCATCTCAACACCTATACAAATAGGGTGCAGGGTCCATCCACCTAGGTAGCTGTAGGAGGTCAGGGAAGGGACATCTGAAGGATTTTGTAGGTCCTGAGAACAGTGCTGCTCTAGTGCAGGAAATAGCAAAATTTTAGGTAATTGTGGTTATGTTTTGCTTTGTGAAATATGCTGCGTATTTTAGCAAGAGACACATTTATTTGACTAATTAAGAAAGATACCTTCTTGATAACTTCCTAGGGAAGTTGCAAATCACATCTGAAAACTCTCTTTCTTGAAGTACATCATACTCATAGCCATCAGAGACAAATAATTTAGTGTTATTTATATCACAGAGATGCATAACTCATTTTTAATCTGCTTCAGCTTCAAAAAAGGTCTTGTTCAATGCTGCAGTTTGTTGCCATCATATTAGAGGAAGTTTGTAAAACAATTTTAGTGATAAGAAATGTAGTACCTCTGCTGTCAGTCTTTATCTTTGAAGCTGGGCATAGACAAGGATTCTTTTGTTTCTAGAAAGTAGTGTTTTAAGCGATTACATTCAGGAACTAAATTCTTTTTCTAGGTCACTGTAATAAAAGCAGGCAATTTTTCTCTACTGCTCTGTTATTTCCATGGCATTCCTGCCTGAACTGTTTCATATGATTTGCTGCTTCTTAAACTATCAGTCAGTGGTAAGATAATAGGTAAGTATGAGTTGACTTTGAACAGCTGTTTTACTAGAAGATGCTTCAAATATGATTAGGTGACTACTTCATTGTTTCCTATGTTTCTCGTGTAAATGCCATCATAATCAGATTATGAAGTTTTTGCTTTGCCTTGAATGAATTTTCATTCAATTGCTTTCTCATCTTGTATTTCCAGCTTCAAAGATTTCATGTTGTCAACAACTTTATACAGGTCTGTATCTTTGTTTCTCACAGCCTTGCTTGTTTCTTTGGAACAGAAGTTTTCTTTCTGGAGAATAAAAGCAGTTATTTTCATTTCTTGTGATTTAGCCACGTTGCTTTTAAGGATATGAGAGAAAAAACTTCTAGATAGAGGTAACATTTAATTATACAACTGATATAGTTGAAAAAAATAAACAAAATTCCTTTTTTTGTGTAAACCCAAAACTTTTGCTTTTTCTTTCCAAGTAGGGCAATAAACTATTTGGAAATCTTATCAGATAAATGTGAAGGAGACCCTTCAACAGTATTTTGGTTTTCTTGACACGCACATTGAATCAGTTGAGTAACTCAAAGTTCCTGGGTAACTTCCACTGCACTGTGATTCTATGACCATATTCTCTCCATGGAGTACAAGACCTTGAATAAAAACTCAGAACTGCAAGAATCCCTGGCAGAACTATATCTTTTGTAATTGTTTGTTATTCCAAATCAATATTAGGATCATCCTTTTGTTGATTTTTGTATTTTCCATACAATACTGAAGTTTGGCAGAAGTTTCATTTTCATAAATGTAGCTGGCTATATCCTTCACTCATTAAACAAGTTATAAGATGATAAACCTGTTAGTGAAAATAGCTGTCACACAATGCAACAGACGGAGCCTTTCTGTGGTGCTTGTGGAAGAAATCACCATTACAGAGTTAATGACAAAAGGAAGTTAAATATCTTATTTTTGCCCTTTAATGACTGAACAAAACTGGATACATAAACTTACTAAAATTTCAGTTCTTAAACAGAAAAGTTGATGAAATTTTACTTTTTTGGCTGGGATGTAAGTCATTGTTACTGGAATGTCATAAATCATGGATCTACTGAAGGGCAAGAAAAGAACTCTTGAATAGTAGTTAATTATGATCTTAATTATAATAGAATTTTCTTAAGTCATCTTTTATCTACAGGTGACATAATGTTTAATTTATTTGAAAGATATTTTCTATTGTAGGTATGTCTTACTGACTGGAATATGAAAAATTAATTTCACCTTGGTAGAGCTGACACTTTTCTTCAGCTATTTTTGTTTTTCTGCTCTGCATATCTATGTACATTTACTCATATGTAGAGCCTGGATATGAAAGTAAAAGAACAACAAGAACTTCAAGCAAGAGTTGGCACCTAGTGACAACATACTGATCATGAAGAAGGAGAGCCGAGTATGTATGACTAACAGCTTTGGTTTGTAACAAGTTAGCTGTGCCATGGCCATGATCTGCTGCTGCTTTGCTGCCTTGAATCAGATGACTGTGAGCTCAGTGACTGAGTCTGAGAAAGCACACAGGTGCCTTCAGTGTCTCCCATAACTGACATGTGCTTTTAGAATTTTCCTATGTTTTCTACAGGCTACTTGCTCTTTTTGCGTTGCAGAGGCTTTGCTTTGATTTTAGTTAGCAGGATTTGTTGGTCTAGACCCTTGAGAATGGCATGAGCCCTGGGCACCTTGAAAAGTGTAGGCTCCAAATCTGCGAGCAACCTGAGCAGGGAAAGACACAGATAGCCCTGGCCTTACAATGTTGGCGTGCCCTCTCCCTCACTTGTCCAATTCAGAGAACTTCAGTTCAGTTTTTCAAGTGCTTGGACCTTGATTTTTCTCTTTCTTTCTTCACGCTTCACATGGCCTTCCTTTCCTCCTCAGCCTCAGTGAGCAAACTCCTCCCTCTCTTGCTGTATCAGTGAGCTGAAGCCCACTGGCCACACCATTTTGGATTTCTACCTCATTTTTATTTGAGGTATATTAATTTTCATATGAAAATGAAACTATAACAAATACTGAGATGGCTTTTATTAATGTGCATAAATAGATTTCAGGAGTTTTTCCCCAGTGAATTGGCTCTCCTTATGTGGTGTCACGAGGAAACTTTTTCCATGTGAAGGTCTGGGAGCTTTTCTCTCCATCTCTCACTCTCAGCAAACACACTCCTCAACAGATTTCTTCAAAGGTGATTCTTGTGCTATACCTAGAGTCAGTGATGGTGGCTTTAGGGAAACACTAAATATTACAAACTGGGGGTATAAACCTTGGTGGTCTTTGTTCAGTACTGCCTTCATATCAGGAAGGGAACAGTGAGAAGGAGAAGAAAGCTCGATATAAGCATACTTCTTCTGAGAAGATATACCTGGCAGCCATACACAGATGAGCAGCAGTCTTTGTGGGATCACAGCTTTACAATATCAAAATGTAAAGCTCTATTAATCAGAAGAAGAATAGTAGCTACAAAAATTGTCTCCCTTGTTATATACCCTAGGCCTTACCCCTCTGAATTCACCCCATTATAACTTCCATGATTCCAGCTGAGATGGTTCAGATGAGCACTGCTGGAGAAGAGAGAGGAAGCGGGGCTGTTGTCACCGTACAGAGCTGTTTGAAAGGACTCTCTGTGAGCCTGGCTGCTGCTGCTGCCTGGTACAACACGCAGCTTTTAAGTAGTGCACTTGTTTTCAATCTTCTGGAGCAACAGTTCCAGGTCAAGCTGACAATAACCACATTGTGTCCACCCCCGCAACGAGTTTAAGCGGTGACTGAAACAATATCTCATCTCATTTCTATTTACCAGGTTAAAGGAAGTTTCTCTCTGGAATGGGCTCTCATCTATTTGCAGCAGGAAATAAATTTATTTTAAAAATAAATCAAAAAAAGACTCTCAGGGCTGCCAACGCAGGTCAGTGTAAAATGATTCTAAAATACTTGGTTATTGCAAAGTTTTTCTGAGCACTTTATCTGAAAAATACTGAAAATCTCTGAAAAATAATTCATCTTCTCTAGCTAGTTTGTACAGACCTACTTAACATAGTGAAGATTTAATGACCTCTCTCCCCTTTTTTCTCTCCCCTACTACCTCAGGTATTTCAAAAAAACATTTTTATGGCAACTGAGAATTTAAAGTAGTCATTTAAATGACCATTCTCACTATAAACTATTGGTTATAAGTAGACACAGCAATGACATGAGATAACCATGCATTGTACTAAACCAGTTAAAATTTCAAACTTCAGATGATGTTAAAGTACATAACTTAAGCTGCCTGTCCCTGTGGAATACCAGCAAGAGGGAAAGGACTTGAACATTATGTGTTTTTTTCCAGAAATGCAGGATACAACTTCAATGATTTGGCCCAATTTGGCCCTAGTGTTATTAAGGTTATTTTTTGATTATTTCTTAATGTAGACATGATGCTGCAAAGTAGATGGGGAAAGCAGTAATAATATAGCTTTATTCTTTGTTCAAGGTAAGCATAAATGCCTTTTCTTCTAAAAACCATAGCATTTCCTATGCTTTGTATTAACTTGTAGGAGTTCATGGATGTTTTTCTTGTATTTAAATCTAATATATATATATATATATATATATATATATATATATATATAGGTTCACATGGTTAAAGACCAGTTTCCCAACACACATATCTATACCTGAAGACTTACTGTTAGAAAGCTAAATGACATCAGGAGAAAGAGAAGCTAATGTGATGAAAATGATCACGAAAAAAACCCCAAACAACCCAGCAGATTTCTCCTGATTGTGTCTGTTGTTCTACACAAATTAAATTGAAGTACCAGATAAATCTTTTCAAAATGTGCCATGTTTTAGTTTTGCTGTAATGCAAAAATAATGACAATAGTTATATTCTCTACCAGCCTACAACTTACAGATAAGTTTTTTCAGTGTTTCTTTGAATTAGTGTAACAGCTTGTCATTAGAACTGTATAAGAAATTTTCCATCTATAACAGAACTTGTACAGCATGACTTTTTTAAGGGGAAACTTTTTTTTCTCCAGGTCAAGCTTCCATTCACTTTAAGTACATCAGAGGTGAGCATTAACCAATACAACTGGCAAAGTTCAGCGTGACAGCAGAATTCCAGAAAAAAAAAAAAATTCATTTCCTAAGCAACTGACAACTAACTGTAGTGCACATGTATTTATCCTATATGTCTGTCACCCAATTATCTCATATCCGTAGGACAGACACCCAGGAATGCAGCTACTAATATATATATATATATATATATCACTGCATGTGTGCATAGTACAGGACCCCACAGGCATACAGCAAGGAGAGAAACAAACAAAAAAATCACTAACAAAAGAGTTCAGCAAAGCTGCTTAAAACCAGAAATGAGACAAAAAGTTATAAATCTATGTAGTCATATTTCTTGTACTGTGTATCTTGCAACAGTTATCAAAAATTATCTATACATCCTCAGATTGCATTCATTGCTAGTACTCATTTGTGTGGACTAATATATGGTTGGATCAGCTTGTTAAGTGTGAAGTGTCTTCTGTTTAGGCCTAGATGGTCCCAAAATGGAGATAATCCTTTAAACACTGTGTGTCTGTCTTCAGTGCTGCTCTGCGGAGGTAGGGCAACATCAGTAGGTATCAGCAGCAAGAAGAGAGCACCTGGAAAAGTGATTGAATGATCTGCAAACTTAATTTTACTGACAGGTAATGAAAATCAAGAAGCTTCCAAATAATGATCTTCCACTTTACAATCTTCTACACAAGTATTTCACAATTCAAAATCACACCTAACACTCTGTAATGTTAAGACAAACAAAACCCAATTCAAATATTATGTAGAGAGACATGAGGAGAGGGCAGTAGAAATCAGAAGTGTGAACAGCCTCCCTAGGTGACTGAATAGCAAGGAATTTGCCAGCTGAAACTTCCTGTTTACAGAAACAAAAAACAGAAATAAAAACAAGAAAACACTCCTCTCCCACAGGTGTACCTAGCTGATTAAAGCAGATTAAACTATACCTTGCTACATCATGATGCAAATTTACTAATACTAGTTAATTCCTGCAAGTAAAAATGTCACTAAAATATTGAGTTACTAATGCACTTCTGTGTGTACTCTGGATGAAAGGAGAGCCTGGACAACTAAGCAGTGTGTGATCAACAGCATTACTTTTGGGAATGTCAGCTGTTTAGTCAATTTTAAATTATACTTTTTAAATTTTCCTAGTTCATCTCTGAAGAAAATGGGCAGTACTCTGAGCTTCAAAACCTCAGCTGCAGCTAATCTGAATTTATTTCTTCATATCTGTGTTGCCTTCGTGTGGCTTTGAGAGAAATGACTTCTCAAGAGAAGTTCAAGACTGTATTTCAAAGGGGTGAAATTTATCTGGATATTCTGTAGTACCAGATTCTTGTAAGGAGGTATACATACAGTCCCTTAGAAACAGGGTTTTCCAGAGATCTAAGCAGAATGCTGGAATTGGAGTTGAAATTAAAAAGCCTTCATATGTTTAACAGAGTTATATATTTATATATATGTATATTAATACATATCCCATGCCATATGATGTCATGCTCAGCAATAAAAGCTGGGGGAAAGAGGGAGGAAAGGAGGAATGTTTAGAGTGATGGCGTTTGTCTTCCCAAGTAGCTGTTACACGTGATGGAGCCCTGCTTTCCTGGAGGTGGTTGAACATTTGCCTGCTGATGGGAAGTGGTGAATGGATTCCTTACTTTGCTTTGCTTGCAGCTTTGCTTTACCTTCTAAACTGTCTTTATCTTGATCCATGAGTTTTCTCGCTTTTGCCCTTCTGATTCTCCTCCCCATCCCACTGAGGGGGAGTGAGCAAGAGGCTGTGTGGGGCTGAGCTGTGGGCAGAGATCAACCCACCACAGGTGAAAACCCTTCCCTTATGTATTTCAGAAGTAGAAGGATGTCCTTGGCTAGCAGATCATCATCTTAGGTAGAGAGGCAGAAGGGCAAGGTGAATTGGAATGGATTGGATGTGCTCCAAAAGAAGCAGTGAGATTGAGGGCAGATGTTCCCTGATAGAATAACTACCCCACAGTGCAAAGTAGGAATTTTTTAAATTATTATTTCCTCTCCCCCATCATTAGGCAGGTAGGGAACTCTGTACTAATGGCAAGACAAGAACTTCTATTCCTCTTCAGGGATAGTGATGTGGTCCCTAAACCCCTGAGATGGCTCTGCTTCCACTATGTCTTTAAAGTCTGTACATCAGAGGCCTTTGACTGTACAAAGCTAGCTTCTTATTAGAACAGGAATTGAAACAAGGAGCTTTCAGAAATAAGAAGGGGGGATGAGAAAGAATAGAAAAAAAGTAGCGTGTAAGAAAATCTTCCCTTTCCCTGCTACATCTTTGCATGATGGGCTTCAGAAAACCCCACACAATATCTGTGGGTCCACTGAGATTCTCACTGCTCCTTCCAGCCCCTCTCCCTGGCACGATGTGCTCACCAACCCTCGTGGACCATCATCTTTTCTCTCCTCACAGAAGTCTCCACCTTATCTGCAGTGCAGCAAGCAGGGTGAGGAAAATAAGCCCTTGTTAACAAGCCACATCCTTTTAAGGGACTTGATTTATGTTCACTTATATTAACTGTGAATACGTGACCTAAACACTTTTTATGAACTCCTGCAGAGAATAATGACAGTATTCAGGAGTGAAAAGAAAGCGCACTTTTCCAAGTTTTCCTAGTCAAAGAAAACATGGGATAATTTCCACAAAACCTTATTGTACAGTAACTGAAGAAAGAGATTATAGAAAAAAAGACATTTGGGAGGAAGCTCTTGTTTGTGTTTCCTTTTTGCAGGCAAGGGTCAGAAATAACACTTCTGTATTTTTTTTATTTTTGTAAAGGAAATAAAAACTAATGGGGTTAGCTCAGACTCAGGTCTAGCACATTCTTTTTCTAAAAGTGATAGAGAATAGCAAAGAAAGACTGAGAAAGTTAAGGTAGGAGCAAATTAAACTCAACAAATCAGGTTTCCGTGGCATAGTCTGGTCAGTGTTCCTTCACGTTACACTATATTATTACAAAAGACTGGTAGACACTAAGAATTAATGTTATTAGAAATAAACAACACCTCCCAAAAGTAAGTAGTCACCTCTGTGAAACATATTGCAAATGGAGGTGATCCTGTCGGATACTGTAATTAGATTTCAAGACACATTTGTTGTTATGTATGCAATGATAAAGCAAGTCTCATGCTTTAGGAATTGAGAAGGATTTTCTCTCCCATGCATTGCACTATATTACTGTTGCACTTGAATGCATTCATTTCTGGGATGCAGCAGAAGAAATATATTGCTTAGAGAAAATGTAACGATGGACTATGCTTTAGGCAGGTTATGGGATTTGTTGAGCCTGTTGTCTGATCAAGTACAGCAACTGGTAGGTTCCAAATCCAGAACTGTGTTCCTGTTAAGAGTGGCATCTTCAATTTTTCTTCATACATATTTGCTCCATGAAATTCTTCTTTAAGGCATTAAAATCTTGGAAGTAAAATTAGAGGTCAAACCAGCTGCCTTGTCCTTTGTGTAAATACATTGAAAATGGAAAATGAAATATTTGAAGGCAAGTTGAAAATAGAACTTAAAATATTCAGAATATTCAGAATGATATAGATACCTTTAAGGTTCTTCTAGGAGTTTTGACAAAAGATACTGATTTTATTACAGGAACATATTAAAGCATTTGCAAGTAGTTATTTTTTACTCTGAAGATGGCTGAGTTCTGTTTAGAGGGCTGAAGGGGATTATCACTTTGGAAAAGATATTATCCTCTTATGAAAACCATATTGGAGAATATTTGACTCTCAAATTAAGCTAGAGAACTCTAAAAATGTTTGGGTTTTTAATGTATGGCTTTGCTTATTATCAAACCTACTGTCATGAAATTGTATGATCTCTCAGGACTTAACTCATAACAAGTGAAATAACAACAACATCATTTGATCTTGATCAGACTGCAGGAACTGGGACCCTAGTTTCATAAATATGTATACTGGCTGGAAGAAGTGAAGAAGATCTTACTTTGTTTTCCATAGGTCAGTTTCTTTCTAGATAATGATCAAGTCTGAAATTAAAAATTTAGCTGATCTTGGTCTTCTCCATCTTTTTCTAACTTTGAGAACAAGAATCTACCTTCTCTTTCCCAGGGTTGTAGAGCCTGAGATAGCCGAGAAGTTGAAGTAATGTATTAAACTTCTACTCAGTCTGTTGATAACCATGTGTTTTAATTGTCTTTGTATGTTGCCACTGTATTTTCTTGCTAGTAATTTTCTTCTGGCTGGAAGTGTTTAGAACTGGATGACTTTCCCTCTCTGCCCCCAGTAAAACAGTAAGTTTGCTGTAAATTCAACTTCAGGATGAAATTTCATATTAATTTGGGTATGGGTTGAGGTATTTTTTTGAGGCAGTAATGGTTTGTTTTTTGGGGGAGGGGGGTGGCTTTAAGTGTGTGTGTGCGCGTGTGTTTTGTTTTTGGTCATTTGCCAAACAAATATGAATTTTTTTTCTCTTTCCCATGTCAAGTTTGACAGATAAAAGATGACATCAGTTGCTTAACATTTTCTTCTTCCCCTTCATTGTATAGAGTTTGACCCTCTAAAGAACACCACAGAAATCATTCCATTAAGAGTTAGTATATCCTTAAGATATTAATATTGTAGATTAATAGTTTTAAATAAAAGTGGATGAAGCTCATACTAACTAAAAAGGCTTTTTTTCCACCTCGAGGCAGTTTCGTTTGTCTTTCTTATATCCTTGGTGACAATTCATGTTTCCTTAATGACCTCCTTTGACTTAATCATTGAGCCCTTACTGAACAAGCATTATGGCACCTAAAGATTTCTAGGAGGATTTCAGTATACTATAAAGATTTCCTTTACTCTGTCAGCATCACTGTCTCTTGCTGTTGCAAGATTCATACTGGCTATGGTTAATAAAATCACAATTAACATTGATATGAATGGCATATCAAAGTACATTTATACCTCAGTATGTAACTAGATCCTAATTTTCATGTCAGAAATATTCCACTGTGTGTTGTGAGTTATGGCTTTCTTAGAGATAGACATGTGGCCAAAATATAACATCCCTACTAGAAATTGAGAGGACAATACCACTATGGTTTAAAGGGAGCTGTCTCACTTGGCACTGGATTCAGAGAATTTCTGCCGTTACCACTGCTTATCTGAGAGGGAAGTAACCTCCCTACTTAAGACATCATTTATGTTTAAGCAGTTTAACAATCCCCTAAGCCACATTGATTTTAAGACTTTTGTGTGAAATCTTTCTGGTCACTTTATGAAATTTTAAATTAAAAAAACCTACAGAAACAAAATAACATCTCCAAAACCCCAATTTGTTTTGTTCTGAATGAATTTTGCATACTCAAGCTTAGGTGAACATTGTGTAGACAAGGAAGAAAAGTAATTAGCAGTTTAAAATAAAAATTTTAATTTCCCCTCTTGTTTTTTTCTCCAAAATGATCAGCTTCCTTAATTATCTAGTTTTGTCGTCTTCATTAGGCATATAATTCTGTTTCCTTAAGATTAGAAAAAAGCAAAACACAAACTATTAGTGCTTAACGTCAGATACTGCTTGGTTATTTACGGTATCCTGAAGACTTATTATGTATTTTACCTGTATTTTTATGTATTTCTTCTCCAAATTGGTGGAAAAGAGCATCTTTGTTAAAGTTTTCTAGAAAGCTGACAGCATTTCCACTATTTTATGGAAATGTGTTTGATTTTCTAACAAGTGTATTACAGGGACCTCTACATGAAGTTTTACAGAACAATGGGAATAGGGGTTGCCAAACCAGACTAAGAAAGTAGACATGGCGGAAGCAACCATTTTAATAAACAGGGGAGAAAACATGTTTTGGTCATGCCCTGTTGGAGTACTAGTGTTCTCAGAGGCACACTGATCTCTATACTTCAAACAGAGGAACTACAGTTTTCAGGGTTTTAGCCCCAACATTTTTGCCATAGATTTGGGGTAGTAGTGGTGTATTTGTTTTCTGCACCAGTAATATCTAGTACATTCCTGAGACCAACATTGCTATATTGCTGGTTTAGATGTATTCTGTTAAGTACTACACATTGGGTACTAAGTATAAGAAAAGCAATACACTGAAAACAATGGAATTTATGATTGGGACCTGAAAATAATGAATATTTTGCTATAGAACACTGTTAAATGGCATGTTCCTTTGTTTATTAATTTAGTGAGCTATCTTGCAGTAGTAAATGTCTTGTTTTTGCTAAAACCAATGTGATATAATGTACCCAGTTGAATGGATTCATGCCTTTAAATAGATGGTAAAAATGTCATGTAAGATTTGTTTATTTGTCAACCACTTATTAAATATATTTACAATTGCACAGTAAATTTTATGAAATATACTAAAACTGAGTGTAGTATTTCCTATTTTATAGGAGACTTTGCCTTTAGTGACGTTAGATTGATAAGCTACAAGAAAACTGCAGATGTCTTAAAACAGTCACACTGCTATTCCAGACACATGTAGCACTCCTGTCCGGAGTTATCATTCACCTTGATTACACTGGCATTAAATGGTTCATCTGTTCTAAATCTTCAGTAAAAATATAGCTCTTTCACAGGATGCAACAAAAGGGAGGGAAATCAGTATCAGAAATCTACAATGTTTAGTTCCTTACTAATATATTAAACTCATGGTGTACCTCATTCTGGAGGGGGGGGCGGGGGGAGAAAAAAAAAAAGAAGAAAAAGAAGAAAAAAAAAGAAGGATCATTCTTTCTTTCAGATTTTATGTTTTGGGTTGTGAAATAAAAGCTACCTCATCCAAAGTTCAAATTCTATCTGATAGCTTTGAGCAAACTGTAAATGCTGTCAAACAGAAAAGAAAGCAATATTCCTATCTTCCCATAGGAAGCAGTAAAAATGACGGGCTGACTAGAGGCCGTCTTTATATCTAAAATTAAATACATGTCAAATAGTAAATCAGATGTATAATGTGATTGCAAGTTTCTTTTTGCACATGTATGCCCCTGCATATAGACATGTAAGTACATTAAATATGTGTATTTACACTAATGAAATATGCATAAGTGACTAGTGAACAATTCACATTTTGGTATCCAAACCCAAGCCTCTCAATTTTTTTTTCTTGATGGATGCTTAGTACTTTCAAAGCTCTGTGGGATCCTTCAAAGCGTATCCACTGGAGAACCAGATTCCTGTTTGACATTACAAGAAACATTTGGTACAATGACTTATGATGATCACATGCACTTTTAGCCACAAAGTCACTGCATAGGGCAAAGCTATCAATCACTTGTAGTACAGCGAAGCACAACAGTTCTTCTGGAGCACAACTCATGTCTCTGTAGGGCACTTGGCTTGGAGTGTATTTCCTTCTAGGAATGTGTCTTGGTAGTTGGTAGCAACATAAAATTAGGGCATAGGATCAAGTAATTTAAATTAATTCAGACTATTATTTTTTTATGATTAAAGGTTAACTGTCTATTTGTAGCTGTATGTATCTTTTTGAGTTAGAAGTTACCTAGAAAAAGGATTGTATGATCAACTCACTTTTATGATACTACCTTGCTTGCTGTCATTAAGGAGAAAAAAAAATAAGGTGGTTAGAAGGAATTTTTCTTTCTGAGAAGGTTATTTTAAAGTTCCTTTCCTCAGGGATGTTTCTACTTCATCTAATATACCTAAGTCTGGCTTATTAAATGTTTATTGTTCAATTTACTGACTCTTACATTAATAAAACACTTATTTAAAAAAAAGTGTGATATTAAAAATGTTATGGAAACTTTTTAGAGTTCCTTGTTTGAATAAGTAAGCACCTTGTGAGCAGTTGTCTTTTTTGGGGGTAGTTTGTTTGGTTGTTTTTTTTTTTTTTTTTTTTTAAAGAGGGTTTTAATTAAATAAACAAAGTACAAGGGTAAATCAAGAATATTAAATATGGTTTCTGGACTGATCTCAACAGAACACTTAACAAGTTTATTTTTACTTTTGGTAAATAAGGATAAGTAAAGGAAGAAATGAGAACAATACTCTGGCCACCAACTCCACAAATCAATATGTGTTGAGTGTAAAACCTCAGGAAATAGGAAATCAAATGTTACCTTTTGCAGATTAATGTGGACGCTTATTAATGTGCTTACTCATCTGCAAACCAGCTCATATTTTATCTTATTAGGGTAATAGATAAAACTAGAGTACATATAGAATACTACTGTGACTGATTGTTATTAAAACTTTCTTGTTACTGAAGAGTACTAAGTTTCCCCAGTTGCCACTGAATTTAATGGAAATTGATGGATTATGTCACCTTCCTAGCAGTTTAGATTCAATGGGATTATGCTAGTCAGATACAGTAAATAGATAAACATGTTTGAGCAGTGTGTTTATTTTCTATTTAAACACAGACCTACGGAACACAATTTTTTCATGTGAGCTGAAGTTTTCATGTGAGCAGACTTGTTCATTCTTCATACGAGTGGACTGCTTAGATCGGTTGTGAAGCTGAGCCGGACTGAAGATAGAAGCTAAGTGAATTATCTCCATTGCTGAACATCCAGCATAAGGACTTTGGGTAAAACATGGCTTTGCCCAGGTTGTCAACCGCCCAGGAAGTCAGCAGCTGGAGCCTAAGCAAGCTATTAATTTACTATAACATCAATTCTTGCATGTCACTGGAATAACTACTAGAACAGAAGCTCATGCTTTGAAAAACTTTCCTAAAATATGAAATTTCTGCAAAGTTAATCTGTAATAATTTTATGGAGGTTCTGAAAAGAGTCCTTGATGGAGGTCTGTAGGAGAAGGCAGGTTTGATCTCATGCCAGTTGACATTTTACCTCATGTAGAATAATATTTAACAAAAAGTCCCAATCACATTACTGAATTTTAAGTTTAAGACATTGTGGTAATTCTAAAGCTCCTTCAGACTTGAAGAGAAGCAGATTTTGACTTAGTAGTACAACAGTTTCTGTTTTGCTTAGGAAGATTTTGTAATAGTATCTTACTAAGGCTAATACTAAGCAGTGTTTAGCCTTTCTTCCTAAGAAGTCCAGATGAAACTTCAGAGGCATGCTTTCCCCTACACCCACACCCACTCCCCCCTATTTTACTGAAGGGAAATAAAAGCATTTGGAAAAGAATTGTATTTGACAGCTCAGCTATCTGTCTCCTTATCTAGAGGATGAATTTATTTATTTTTTCATGTCAGAATGTGACATTTTTGCTATCTCAGGATCTAAGCATGTTCTTCAATGCCCTGATGCAGTTCTGGTTATTACTGGGCTACTGCTTTCCAGTTCTCCTAAGCAAAGTACTCTGAAGGCACCCTTTGTTCTTGAATACACTAGGTATCTTGGCGAGAACCACTAAGGTTTCAGTTTATAAGTCAGTAGACTTTCATCCTATTGGCTTGAAGTCACTCTTAACTCAAGGCTGATTAAGGTAAAATGTTTATGAACGATAGAGATTAAAAAAAATTAAAGGGAATCAAGTTATTAATCTACTTCCATTAAGATTAAATCATAAAGGTATCTTTTCTGTTATCTATCTGATGTCCTGACCCCCATCATTCAGAGATTCTGTAATTTCGAAAACCATCTACCTCAGGATGCATCGGTTAGAGGAAAATCTTTTGCAGTGGAGCAGCTATCTTTA
Organism: Aquila chrysaetos chrysaetos; assembly: GCF_900496995.4. Classification (NCBI taxonomy): domain Eukaryota; kingdom Metazoa; phylum Chordata; class Aves; order Accipitriformes; family Accipitridae; genus Aquila; species Aquila chrysaetos. Next base: position 62,651,986 of record NC_044007.1, read on the forward strand.
ATAGATAATTTCTTTTTGAAGTCCCTCCTTTTTGAAGTATTAATTTCTTTCTTTTTTCTTATCTAGGAGATATCAGAAATGGCTAGAATAATTAAAATAAGAATTATTTCCCTTTGAAAATGTCTCTTTGTTAAACCACATGCTGTCTTTTTGAGCAGATAGTTAACACTTTTCATAAAGAAGAGCACCTCTCCTGTGGTACATTTCAGCGTGAAAAAATCCTCTGCATTGAAGTTTTGCTCTACATCAGCCTGTGCAATGGTGGTGCGCTTGATTTCAAAAAAAGAATTAAAAAAAATCATCTGGATGAGCTAAATGCACACTGTTCATTATTGGGTCCTTACTGACATGGTTGTAAATGACCACACGGAGGTAGGAGAGGGGGCTTGGGATAACACTTTCCTTCTGCTTGAGCTACTGGTCATAACACCATTCAAAGATCTGCTTGCAACTGCAAAAGGATGGAGTAAAGCTTGCTTGAGATAAGAGTTGCTTCTGTTTCCCACTCATTTCTTGACTTCCAGAGTGCTCTGGAAAATGAGAGTTCTGGTTAAGTGCTGTTTTCAAACTGTACAGGACATGGGTTTTCTCACTGAGAAAAGAAATGAGACAAACACATTTTCTGCGTGTTGCCCGTGAGAATCTGAGGATGAGAGAACTTGGCAGAGGCTTCAGCTGCACAGAAAAAGAAACCTGAAAGCAAGGAAAGCAATGAGTCTGGAGGCTTCCCAAATGGGAGGTGGTAGGCTAAAATTCCTAAGTTTGTGATTGCCTTTTGAAGCCCCTTATTAAGAAAAGGTAACATCAGTGCTCTAAAACAGTATTGTGTGCTGCACAACAGCACTCAGCCATGTTTAATATTGGTTGAATGAATGGGCTGAATTTGTTAAATAGAGAAGCTGTTCTACCTTGTGGCATTTTGAGGTTAATTTCTGTCTATCTAAACAACGTAACACATCTTAACATTTACCACAAAAAAAAAAAAAAAAGAAAGTCCGAGAAACTCCATGGGGTATGAATCCTGCACACGCAGGTTGTATGTACAGCTGCTATTATATTTATACCTGACTCTGTGATTAAGAAACAGTAAATCCAAGCAGCAGCTTTGTGTAGGTTAATGGGAAGAAGTTGTTTCTTGCATGTGTTCAGTACCTGTATACTTGCACTAAGCTGCTTCTTATATGACCAATTGCATATGCTGACCTTAAACATGTAGATGCGATATTTGTCCTTCATCAGTGTTTGAACACTTACGCTGCCAACACCAGTAATTAGTCCTTTAGGAAAGTTTGCCTAATGTAATTTTTTTGGCTGCATCCAGGAAGAAAAATAAAAGGTGAACTGTTCTAAATCTTACTTCTACTTCGTTTGCTTTTATTTTATTGTCTTTCCAAAAAACTGTTTGGCTTTTTTTGTTTGTTTGTTTTAAAATGTGAATATACACAGATGAAGTGGGTGCTGCTTTCTCAGTATTCCACTGAGAAGAGAATTAATACTCTGTGGTTTGAATTAATACTTTTTACATCAAACTTGAGAGTGGCAGGAGTCCAGGGATTTGTGTTATGGAGAAATATAACATAAGTCATTAATTGCCAACATTTTCAGAAATTAATATTAGAACCTGAAGGCCAAGTTCTCCATGATCCTTTTGTGCCAAGCATGTTCAAACCCAAAGAAAGACAGAAATTACTTTTGATAGTATTTTCTCAACTGCTGAGGCTGTTTTAGTCTGAACTGAAGGCCCTCATGCTGTTAATTTCTGGTCATATGAAGTCAGCAAAAGGAAAGAGGAGGAATTAGTCCAGCATTTCAGAATAAGAGCCTTCAGGTAGATAGACTATAAGAAAGAGAAATCATTAGAAGAGCAATATGAGAGGCAGGGACAAAGAAAAGGTCTGTGTTGGGCAGAAATGATGCATTAGATCAGAAAGACCGACAACAGTTGTTCCCTGGAGTTTTAGTCCTCCATCTCCAATACATTTTCATGAAGATTTTAACTAAGAGCACTCTACAGCTGATATAGTACATGAGCTCAGAACTGTACTTAAACAGTGATTCAGAAAAGCTGCAGTTAGGGACTATTGCACTAATTAGCCTCCTTCCCAGAATCTGGAAGAGAAGCAGCGTTTTGTGGGTTTTGAAACTTTCTCACTTTCAGCAAGAAATTCGCTCCCAAATTGCATATGCAGTTCTCCCAGTGTTTATTTCTGCTTTAGGGAAGGGAAACGAAAAACTGTGGAGAGAGATGAATAATCTTCCAGAAGACAACATGCAGCAGAAGAACATAATTTTTTACAGAGAGCTCTAGTGGGAAGAGCTTATGGTGTGACAGCCTGTCTGTACAGTGCAATTAGGAAAATGTTCTGCCAAAGGGAGAAAGGAAGATGGAAGAAATGTTACCAAGATTTAAAGATTTTATCATGTTAGCCTTCCTGCATGTAGAAAGTAGAGTTTCTTTCCTATTTCTTTCACGTCTTCTTGCTTGAGTTGTGTGACCTGTTATGCTGGTTTCAACGGGAGGTCATAGAACATTTGGGTGAAAGACAGATTTGGTGCACAAACCGGTTTACTATATTCCGTATAACAGTAGGATAGTTTTATTGTCAGCAAACTCTCTGAAATAATCTGTCCTTAATTATATAATTAAAGCAGAAGTTGATTCTCTTCAAATTAGTCTATAATGAGATGGCACGGACAGCATATTCTTTCTGAAAATGCGTACCTTTTCCTTATGATCACCAGCTTTTGGTGTATTGCTAGGATTTCAACAAACTGGAGTCACTGATGGAAGCAAATGAAGAAAATTCAGAATTGTTATGGCAATAGTCTCAGATTACTTCATTCATGTGGGTTATGATTTTCTCACCATCTCTATGCATGTGTGGAATGTCATACAATTACATGAGAATTCACTTTTGTTAAACTTAGCTGTCATTAAAAAAAGGGGAAGAACTGAAGATTTTTGTCTTTAGAGGAGCAATGTTCTGTGAGCGAAAATATAGGTGCTCTACTTCAGTGTTTTTCTATTTCCTTTTTTTTATTTTCTTTCTTTTTTTTTTTTCTTCCCAGTGCCGTCTCTATTACAAGAAAAAGAAAGGTGTTGCTTTATCCCTTTACTCGTTTTGTAAATATTAACTCTGCATCCCTCACAACACTAAATCACCTATGAGAATATTTATTAGGAAAAAAAGGTGCTAATAAAAGCATTCAGAAAAAGTTAGAGAATGTGAAGAAGACATTTAATTTCCTACAGACAGAGTCTGGTTTTATCCACACAATAGTTTAACAAATTTTTGGGGTTGGGGTTCATTTTGGTTTTTTTTTACATCTGGGGAAAAAAAAATCAGCATCTGTCCCACTTTGTCTGAATACATGTTACAAAGAGAAAGTTTACCAGATAATGAAAAAAATGTCTTTTTTCAAAATATTTACTACAAATTAAAGATCTCCTAAGACATGAAATGAGACAAATATGTGCTTAGTCCAGGCTTCTAAAATAAAAATGAGGAAGGTGGAGTAAAAACCCTTCCAAATGGATTTTGTTAAGAAAATGTTCCACAAAGTGTGGGTGGTCTTACAGCAATGGGCTGAACAGCTGGAGAGTATTATATTACACAAGCTCTAGTAAGGGGCTGAATCTGAAAGCTGTATCTGTTTATCCAATAACTCGACTCTCTTCAAGCCAGGTTAAAACTTCGGCATTAGTGTAGCTTTAAAGCAATCTATACTTTTATGCCTGGTCTCCAGGAGACTTGTGATGCCACAGACTTCAATTATCTTTCAAAATGTTTTTGTCCTATTCCCCCTGTGCCCAGACCGTAGTGGCACAGTGTCGGGTAGCATAGTGTGAGCACCTGCCATTCTGTCTGTTCGTCCTTAAAAGAGACTGGTAAGGTTTTCATAAGAACTGCAAGTATTTTTACCACAGTATCTCTGATGAAACCCTCTGATGGCGCAGCTCTTCACCGGTCCCGTTTGAAGTGTGTCGGCGCTACTTCAGCTGGGCAGCAAAGGTGGTCCAGCTGTGCGAGCCCTGAGCAGAGCCCCGCAGAGCGCCTGCGTCCCCTCGGCAGCACCTCTGACAGCTCGGAGCAGCAGATCTGCTGCCTATCAGCCCTCCACCCACTGAGTTTAGAAACCGTGTTCTTTTTTTAGGATGGGTAGGGACAAGTGTATCTGAAAACATCTTGTCACCAAGTTTGAATGGAGGTCGGCACGCTCCTTTTCTAGGTCATTAATAGATAGGGTCTTGGAAACATTTTGTGCTGGCTCACAAAGACAGGATGTCTGCAGGGAGACTGAGAGGACATTCATGTAGTGACTTGCAGAGAAGACTCTGCAGGAAAGAGGTAATTCTTATATCTATTTTCTAACACAGAAGCCAAGGAAGTAAATGGTCTAAGTTTACTGTGTGCTGAGTTAAGGGAAAGTTCAGAGTACGATGATAAAAGTGCTCTTGCAAAGTTTTCGTGGGAGTGCACGGTGCACGTCCAAATGGAGAACTTACCCACGCTTTTACGGCATGTGTTGTTCATACTGGATCAGTTTTGTGCAAAGAAGCAAGCAAGCGTGAATAATTCCAACAATTAGTACTGTAAGAGCACAAGACAAAGAGGAGAAGAATTTCTTGGTCTGCCATTTAATTCATTAAGTTGGATCGATGAGATGCTAATGTTATGATTTTTAATAATATGTATTTTTAGTAGAGTGCATTCTCAGTGAACTTAAAATTCTCATTTGGATACTATTCAGACAGGTAGAGTACAAAACAGAACAAAAAGTCTCACTTTCCTATTCTTTGTGGCTATGCTAATGCATTTGTGTACAGCAGTGACATTTTCTCAGATCACTAATATACATTTTCCTTCATGTGGCATGTAATTGTGTCATGGCATACTCTTCTCATTTTCTGCCTTTATTATGCTCTTCCATGACAAAATGGGTTTTGGAATGATCAAGAAATAGAGGTACATGGAAGACTTACCAATTAAATAGTGTAGCAGGAGGAGAAGAAGAAGTGAAGATATTAAAGAGAAAATACTTTATACCAGTCGTGCCTTGAATCCTAAAATTTCAGTTCTCTTAGTGTCTATTCCTTTAAAGCTTCACCTGGGAGACTTGTAATGGTATCTAGTGAATTTTTTTAAACTGAAATTTTATTTACTTTTGAAAAGAACTTTTTTCATTATGCAAGGATAAATTAAGCATCTGTTAATTGTTCTTCTCCCTGAGTCAATTAAATGTCATAAAGACATTTCATTTCATTATGCTAGGCATTTAAGCTAATAAATTTAAAGACTAGATCCTGCTCCTGTTTATGCTGATTCACTGAGAATTTGACATTCAGGTGTTTGTACCACATCCACTGTATGAACATGGGCCCAGATCCACAGAAAAAACTCATGGTTTTTTCTCATGATGGGGAACAATTAGAAACCCTTTTTATACAGCTGCAAAATTGAAACTATCGTTATAACCATTTTGTGTCTAAGGTAGGCCCTGTCTGGTGATCTATTCGGCCATACTGAGATTTGTATTACGTGACATGAACCCCTTCCTGAAGGTTTCAAAGTAATTTTCTTTCATGACAATGACAGCAGGAGTTTCAACCATTTAACCAATAGTTCTGCGACTCTTAACACCCACCAAGGGCGCAGGTAGGGCAGATTCAAAGGCTGCCTCTCGAGCATGGATTCAGATTCGTATCTTCTGCCTAGCAAAACTACAGGGAATCATGTGGTGGAGCAGCTCTCATTTCTTCCTTGAAGAACTGCAACTTTCAATAGATATTTAAATATTTGTTAGACCAGAGACGGACAGAGAGAGACTATGTTTTCACCGATGTCATGGTTTAACACTCGCCAGCAACTAAGCACCATGCAGCCGCTCACTCACTTCCCTGCCCACCCAGTGGGATGGGGGAGAGAATTGGAAAAAAAAAAGTAAGACTCTTGGGTTGAGATAAGAACAGTTTAATAGAACAGAAAGGAAGAAACTAATAATTATGATAATAACAATAATAAAATTACAATAATAATAAAAGGATTGGAATATACAAAACAAGTGATGTACAATGCAATTGCTCACCACTAGCCGATCAATGCCCAGTTAGTTCCCGAGCAACGATCTTCCCCCCAGGCCAGGTCCCCACAGTTTATCTACTGGGCATGACGTCACATAGTATGGAATACCCCTTTGGGCAGTTTGGGTCAGCTGCCCCGGCTGTGTTCCCTCCCAACTTCTTGTGCCCCTCCAGCCTTCTTGCTGGCTGGGCATGAGAAGCTGAAAAATCCTTGACTTTAGACTAAACATTAATTAGCAACAACTGAAAACATCAGTGTGTTATCAACACTCTTCTCATACTATATCCAAAACATAACACTAAACCAGCTATGAGGAAGACAATTAACTTGATCCCAGCCAAAACCAGAACAACCAAGCAGAAAGATGTTTTTGCTTGGTGATTGGAAGGGGAGTGACCAGTGTTCCCATTTATTTTTCTACTGACTGTTCAAAAATCTTCATTGCCTCCACTCATAGAATCATAGAATGGTTTGGGTTGGAAGGGGATTTAATTTTTGCTCAGGAGACATTAATTTGATTTGTGGCCTTTCTTTAATGGTAGAGTACTGTAGCAGTATAAGGGTTTTTTTTTCCCCTAATCTTAAAACAAAACAAAGCAACACATGCTCCTCTCCCCGCCTGCTCCTCCCCAATTCTACAAATACTAGTAATGAGTACCTCTGCAATAAGTGTCAGTGCCACCAGTTATGCCAATCACTGAATGGAAATCTAGATAAGGAATGTGGTTACCTTCCTAAACTTCCCTTTAAAATCTGAAGCATCCTTTAAATATCTGTTCTAAACTGCAATTTTGGATATTTCTTTAAATTCGTATGTCAGAAAGACTTCCTTAGGTATTAGTAAATGTGTTTAAAGATAAAGGGAAGCAACTCCTAGATAACAGTCAATGACATGTTCAGCTAGTTTTCATTACAGTTTGATTTCTTTTGTGATTAAAAAATCCAAATCTGCCCATGAGAAAAAAAAAACCAACAGTGTTTTGATTTCTGCTTTTAGTATTCTAAATGAGCAGTGCCTTGCTAAAAATATTTAGTCACAGTGATGTTGAGATGCTTCAGATTTTTTGTCATTCTTTAGTCTGCCATTTTCCATGTTCTTCCATACATCTCTCATTTTCTTTCTTTTCTTCCCTTCATTATTCCTGGGGATGGGGGGTGGTGGTGGGGGCAGGTGGGAAATAGTGATGGCTGACTGCTTGGTCTGATCAGTAGACCTCATTCTGAGAAATCTAGATATTTCATAGTTTTAAAGAACAGGAGATTTGCAATTTCTTCCATCCATATAGATATCTTGCATGGTATGTTTTAGTTCCCAAGAAGATAAGGTATTTCTGGTATCTAGGAATCTCTACAATAAACCTTTCCTTTTGGAAAAATCTGGAAACTTCTGTCAGCACTCACTTTATGGTCCGGTACTTCAATCTGTATTCCATCTGTGCTCATGCATCATTTTCAGTGACTCCAGTGGGAATGTCACTGCAGCACAAGAGCTGAAGGAGAAGATGCTATGAGCTCAGTCTAATATTCACTGAAGTTGGTCAGAAGCTTCATACTGACCTCGGAGTGCAGCACTAGGCAAAACCAACTGTCCTCCACTGCAGTGTTTGTATTTCATAATACAAAGCCTTGTATAAACAAATAAATAGAGTACTGGTAATACCCACTCTGGTCGTGTGCATTCATAATAAGCTTCATTTAAAAATTCATTTTTTATGATCGACCCAGCACTGCTTGACCAGTGTATTTATGTAGTCCAATTGCACTTACTGTGGTTTGAAAGGCACAATTGTTATTGCTCAATGCCTCTCCTGCGGCTGCAGTCCTGGTCCGTGTTTTCTGTTATTGAAGCATCTGAAAGGCCACTACAGTTCTGTGCCATTCTCACTTCAATTGGCTGGCTTAAAAATCCATTGCCACTGCAAGGGTATTTATCAGTTTTCAAACACTTAAGAGTTCCTAGAACTGGTAGGGATCAATGTATGATCAATAATGATGTGTGTTAAATAATGAATATTGATGGTTATATACCTGTGTAAGGCTTGAAAGCATTCACTCTGCTTATTTTAATAACTGTCTTTGCACACATGAAAAGGTACTTGTATATGCACAGAGTGAGTCTGCAAAGCCTAAGTGTCTTCTCACCATTGTTGGAAAAAGGACCACGCTGGCAGGAAAGCTTGTGTCAGTTCTTCTTCCATTTTGTCCATTTTTGCTGCACAAGCCTCATCTCTCAAGTAGCATCAGGGAGATTTATCTGCATCTTGGCATTAAAGGTACAGGTGTTTGGTTACTTGATATGACTGCAAAAAGTATATTGCACAATATAGGCAAACTTCAAATGAGCATAGATGCATGGCAGGAGAGGGCAATGTTTGCACTAGCAGCAAACTGCTGGAGTACCCCAGCACTGCCTCCTTACACTGACAAAGCCACCAGCAGGAGAGGACCTTTAGCCCATCAGAAGCAGGGGGCACAAACTCTTCTGGAGCAGGAGAAGCAATGATGCAACTCTGCTTCCTTGTGACATATAGGAGCAACAGAACAGGAGTGTAAGATTAAGATGTTATCTGTTTTAATTTTGATGGTATGTGCACAATTTAACAGCTCTGTAAGCTATGGCTAGCAGCTGTGAATGAGGGCTTCCTGAGCTGAAAATTGCTTTTAGAAGCATTTTTTCCTTACAAGGAACTTTAGCTGCTGTTTTCCAAAGGCCAAATATAGTGTTGGAGTGACCTCTTGCTTATCTTGCTTATTATCTCCATATTTATTATTTGTTTTCTCATCCCCTTAAGTCTTGTGTCTTAGGGACCAAAGACGGAGGGGAGGACTAGATGCACGATGCACCCAAGATTGCTAAAGAAAAGGACGAGGAAAAGGTAGAGGTTTTTGTTTTGTTTTGTTTTTATGACAGTTCACCCCACTGTGATACCAAATGAGCTAGATGATGAGTTATATTTAACCAAATAGTACAATTTAAGAAGGAAGGAGTATATTTTATTTTTCTTCAGTATGACTGCTGCCTGCTGCTTGGTCAAATTTGATTATTATTGTCCCAAGAGTGACTTGGAGAGGTATTATTGTAGATGACCCTGATTGATTCCCTGCAAAGAGGGACAGTGTCTTCTAACTCCATCGACCTTTTGTGCAAAAGAACATTCAGACCCAGTACCACTCTTAAGAAGAGCAGCAGCAGGAAAATTTCAATTGTCAGAAGTTAATGCAGGTTCTTTTTGAAAGACATGAGTGCTGTTGCCATGCTGGTGTATATTGTTATCTTTAAGCTGTTCATGAAGAATGAGTTCTTACACAAACAAGACAAAAACCAAGCTCCTTTATTTTATACCCTTCACTTATAAATAATTACAGAACACCTTTATAATTGTTCCGTTGTCTGAATATTTACAGACCTTATTCTATACTACCTCCTGGATGTCTTTCATATTCTAGAAGATTTCATTTTGCAACCTGTAGAACGGACAATTCGTAAGCAGGTAATAAAACGTAGTTTGCGTGGGCAGAATAAAAATATTTGGTCTACATGTGAATGTATAATCACAAATAGAGCACCATATACCAGGCACGCAGACCACAAGGTGTGTTTAGATTGTAGATTGCCACATACAATGTCAATTTATACTACAGCTTAATTTTTACAGAACTACCAAGTGATGGAGCATGAATATGCACTGCAAACTAACTTTCCAAACCTGAAATAAACTCCACTGAAGTGAACACCAGTCACATTAAGTGTCTTTCAATAGTGGAACCCAAGTGATTCTGAGATACCATGCACTCAGGTAATTTTGTTCTTGGTTTTGTTTTTTTTTTTTTCCCAATCATCCAATGCTCTTTGTACAAATTTCTCAAAAGAATCCTTAAACATTAACTCATTTCCCTTATACAGCAAATATTACATTTTTCACTATTATTTACTTCTACAGAAGAATGCAAAGGAATAAGACAAAATATACATGACTCGCTCAAAGATGCAATGAAATTATCTTACACAACAGAGATGAAAACAGCTTGTTTGTTACACCTTAGACAATTAATCATACTAACCTGTTCAAGTCTGTTGTATCGTTTAGTGGATGAAAGAAGGGGCTGTAAGTGGTACATAATGAAAGCAATATTTTTTTATTACACCTCTTGGAAATGTCTTGGTGACATTTAGCAATCTTCAGAATGAAAACAATTTCTTGCTTTACCTGGGAGTTCCAGCCTTTGTAACTTGGAGTTCTTGATTTGCTCAGAAATAACATGAACACTCAGTTCAGATTTTAGGAAGTTCTAGGTGTTTAAAAAGCATGGAGACCAATTTCCTACTCATCAAAAGCCCTTTTGACCAGTTTTGGACCATTTTTACTATCCCTTTATCCAGTTTGTTTAGCTTGGAACTTGTCAGTTCAAGAAGAATAAAAGGACTAAAATTTTGGGAGTGGGAACTAAATGATCCATAGAGGAGTAAGGCTCTCATTTGGAACACTCTGATGATTGTCCACATACACATCAATTCATTCTACCAAAGCAACAATGATTGCACAAACATTACTGATTAACTATTTCGTATTTGATTTTCATTATTTTTTTTAAGACTTGAAAACAGCTTTGGCCACATGGCGTTCCACCCCACCCCATTCCCATCAGCTGATCTAATAAAAGGTATTATTGCCATTGGCAAACTTCTATTGCTTAAGTAACCAGGATGATTACTCCAGACATCTGCATCCCTTTGGCTTCTCTCTTTTGCAAGACCACAAATTACAACTACTTCTAGACCACACTACCAAAAAAGGGGTCAAAACAATGTCCTTACATTCAGAGCTGCCACGTATCTTTGCCCTGGGGGAAGGGAAGGGCCAATATGTATTTTTCTGTAATTAGAGCACTGGATCATCTGCTCACTGTCACACTGTAATATTTTACTGTTGGGTCACTGACAGTATTACTAGAAGAGATCACAATCTGGGAAATGTGTTTCAGGTAGATGGCATGTATGTTTTTGCAGCTTGCAGCTGATAAATGTTCTTTCTGTGCAGCATGTAGATGATGATTACTACACTGGTAAGGCTATTTTTGGTCAAGCTGGCAATAATACACAAAAATTTTCTTTGAGCACTCATTTCTGAAGCAGTTTGCTTTGTCAAGTAATAGCAACAAGATCTCTGGGAGAGCAGTGTTCAACATTCTAGTTCAAATATTATTGTATATTTTGAACAGGTAAAATGATTTTTAGAACTCTGTACCTCATTAATAACCTAATTAGAATTCATTATTTTGCCTCTGGTGTTTTCTTCTTTTCTCAAAGTGCCTTTGAATTACATATAGGTCTGAATGGTCAGATACTTTTTAAAACTAAATTAAGACAAACAGGATTTCCCTTTCTCCTTTGGATATATGCCTAAAATATGTGGGTTAGACTTCCCATGTTTAAACTGAGACGATTTATATTCTGCATTAAGATTGCATGATCACCAGTCAAGACGTCTATCTATGCAACCTAGGCAGTGCATGCAAGCAATATGAAAAACACTAACATAATCAATCTCCCTGTTGTATGACATGAATAGGGAAATGAAAGATTGAGCTATAAGCAGAAAACACATCATAGCTAACATATGTTTTGCAAGCAGTTTAACTCCGGGCAGGTATGGATAAAAGCATTGGTAAGGCTAAAGAAAATGAACTCTGGAGATGGTATGCAGAATTTTATGGAAATATTTGACTTCAGAGATGAACAAGAATTTTTAGAACTCCTTTCATTATGTGAGATGTCATTTAGGTCAGTAAATGTATCCTTTTGCACCACTAAAAATTATTTTCAACAACTGAATTAATTCCTCTAATTAGATCTTACCTAATGCCCATAATTCCTGTGATAACTCAGTGTTAAGAAAAAGCTTCTGTCAAGCCATCCATATTCACTAGGTCTGATTACTGAAAGTAGATCAGAAGCACCTCTGTAGAAGATACTGGATTTACATTAATATACACTCAGTATCTGAAGGAAAATCAGGCTCTATCATACTGCATTATTTTGGATGACACATAGTAAATATCATGAAGCTTTCATTTAAATCTGATACTAAGTATGAATCTGGAAAGTAATAAGACTTCAGGTTTAGAATCTTTTTTTTATTTAAACAAATGTCTTATTTATTCAACCTGAAAAATCCATAAAGCTACATTACACAATTTATCTGTCCTAGGTAGCATTGTGAGAATTCTCTATGAGATATTCAGTGTGCTAAAATGAAATAAATACACTCTTTAATGTTCAGTATGACTGAAATACAAAAAAGCCCATTAATGAAATAGTGATAAGTACAAATTAAAATAAATATTAAATATTGTTCCAACAATAAACATGGAAATTCAGAATGGCAGCTAATGTCCTGAATGGAATTGCCTTAATATTAAAAAACATTAGTAAAATAAAATTAGAAATGGCAGTTTTCTGCCTTGCTGAAGAATAATTTATGTGACCTCAGCAGAGACATTTTGAACTAAACAGTACCAGTTAAATACAGAATTGCAAACAAACTGCCAGAGCATTTTTGCAAAAGCAACTGAGTTGATATTTTGTTGTTGTAATTAAGGGCACCTGAGAAATTATTTCTGTTAAAAAAATCCCTCTTAGAAATCTTTCAATTGCCAGAGCTTGCATTTGTATGAAATATAAATCTTTCTTTTTGTACCAACTCTTTATATGTTTCTTTCTTCCATTCTTTTTTGCCTGTATCCTTTTTCATTTTCATTTTTATTTTTGTACTTGGGCTTTTTTTTTCCCCTCCAAGAAATTCTGAAGTTTAAACATTTGTCTTAAGTTTGGATGAAAGAACCAAATGTTGAAACTCTTTGCTGAAAGATATGCCCTCAAATACCCTATTCTGACACTGTGCTATCAACTGACTTTTCCAAATTATATCTCTTTGTTCTCAGATGTTCTTGACTTCCACAGCAGGTATTGCAGTTTGTTTGTCCTTCCCTGGGAGCAAGCCATATCCTTCCTGTGATGCACTTTTGTCTCTTCCTTTGGCTAAAGTGCGGTGATGGTGCAAGAGGAAGGAAATATCCTGAAATTATATAATATTTAATTTTTTCAGGTGTTTCTTTCCAAATGAAATACAAAATATTTCAATACTGTTTTTTTTTTTCTAATGGAAAAAGACAATATTTATCCTATTAGTCATTCAGGCTATTGCTCTTCTTCCTACTACCCTTTTCTGATGGGAGAAAAAAATTAAGTGTAATATTTGATATAAGGTCTGAAAACTTTTGATTGGTGACTGTGATATTCCAAAATATAAAATGCTTGTTCTCATTACATAGTGAAATAATTCTAGACTGAAAGAATTTTGCAATACTTACTCATGTGAATAATGCTATTGACTTTTAAGCATTCTTAATAACTTAATGTTATCAGTAGAAAAAAAAAATCATTTTCTGAAAGGTTGATTTTTTTCATAACTAATATGACAGATAGTCCTGAAAAGATATTTGTAGTCAGCAAATTTGAGCCTGTGTAGTACATCACAAGCAATGAAACCATTTTAGCAGTGCCAAGCCCTTGAAGAGGGAGGAGAGAGAAAGATATATTTTTCATTAAGACAAAGTGACTCTGTTGCTCTAGTTGCACAGTGTGGATTTTCTCACAAAGGCAAAGAGCCCAAACTAAATTTTTTTTCATTTGATGTCTAGCTAGACTTGAGACTCTCTCTTCCGTGAATGTTTTTAGCACTGTTTAAACAAGGAGTCAGAAACCTCTACAGATGTAAGCATGTTGTTTAAAACAGTTACAAATAGGAAAAATATTATTGTAATAATATTTTATGCTCTAAGTTTTAAATCAGTCAGAGACCCATGTCATGATAGGTATATGGTGAGATTCCAACCTCTCTTAAATATTTTATTTCAACCATTGTTTGAGTGTAAGCGTGGATCTGATGGATTTAGCTTTGCCACTCTTGTTAAAATTACTCTGCAGTGAAACTAAAAAATTAAGGTGACTGTTATAAAGGTTTTAATGTAGCTCCATCTCCTCTGTGCAAGAATTAAGATTCACTTTGCAACATACCTGGTGCTTTACAATATGCAATTGTTTCTCTTAATCTCATTGTTGTTTTCCAGATGTCCCATGCCTGCAAAATCCCACGAAGACAATTAGAACTTCTGATATTTCATGCTCTCAGGCAGACCTGAAGTATTTCTATTTCTTACTTTCCATCTATTTCTGTTCAGGGCACAGACAAAATGGGATTGTATTGGGTTTGTGTGGCAAGGTTTTGGTAGCTGAGGTGGCTTCTGTGAGAAGCTGCTGGAAGCTTCCCCTATGTCCAACAGAGCCAATGCCAGCAGGCTCCAAGTCAGACCTGCCACTGGCCAAGGCTGAGCTCATCAGCGACGGGGGTAGCACCTCTGGGAGAAGAGATTTAAGAAGGGAAAAAAAAATTGCAGGGGGCACAGAAACAGCAGCCAGAGAGAGGAGTGAGAATATGTAAGAGAAACAGCCCTGCAGAACCCCCAGGTCAGTGAAGAAGGAGGGGGAGGAGGTGCTCCAGGCATCAGAGCAGAGATTCCCCTGCAGCCCGTGGGAAGACCACGGTGAGGCAGGCTGTCCCCCTGCAGCCCAGGGAGGTCCATGGTGGAGCAGATCTCCACCTGCAGCCAGGGGAGGACCCCACGCTGGAGCAGGGGGATGCCCGAAAGAGACTGTGACCCTGTGGGAAGCTCGCGCTGGAGCAGGCTTCTGGCAGGACCTGTGTCCCCATGAAGAGAGGAGCCCACGCTGGAGCAGGTTTGCTGGCAGGACTTGTGACCCCGGGGGGGGACCCACTCTGGAGCAATCTGTGCCTGAAGGACTGCACCCCGTGGGAGGGACCCATGCTGGAGCAGTGCATGCCTGAAGGATGGCAGCCCGTGGGAAGGACTCACATTGGAGAAGTTCATGGAGGACTGACTCCCGTGGGAGGGACCCCACGCTGAAGCAGGGGAAGAGTGTGATGAGTCCTGCCCCTGAAAAGGATGAAACGGCAGAGATAATGTGTGATGAACTGACTCCAACCCTCATTCCCCGTCCCCCTGCGCCGCTGGGGGAGGGGGTAGGTAGAGAATTCAGGAGTGAAGCTGTGCCTGGGAAAAAGGGAGGGGTGGAGGGAACGTGTTTTGAGATTTGGTTTTATTTCTCATTGCCCTACTCTGGTTGATTGGCAATAAATTAAGTTAATTTTCCCCAAGTTGAGTGTGTTTTGCCCGTGACTGTAATTGGTTGAGTGATCTCTCTGTGTCCTTATCTCGACCCACGAGCCATTTTTTATATTTTCTCCCTGCTGTCCAGCTGAGGCGGGGGTGTGATTGAATGGCTTTGGTGGGCACCTGACTTCCAGCCAGGGTTAATCCACCACAGTCTTTTTTGGTTCCCTGACCAGGAAAGCTGCTGTCATGCAGCTCTTCACTCTTTAGCTATGTTCAGTCCATGTTTTGCCCATTACCTCTCTCAGTTACTATCCTTATCTCGAATTCCTCACACTCCTGGGTTTTGGCACCAAAAAGACCTCCCTGGGCTGCAGGGAGACAGCCTGCCTCACCATGGTCTTCCCCACAGGCTGCAGGGGAATCTCTGCTCCGGCACCTGGAGCACCTCCTCCCCCTCCTTCTTCACTGACCTGGGGGTCTGCAGGGCTGTTTCTCTCACATGTTCTCACTCCTCTCTCTGGCTGCTGTTTCTGTGCCCCCTGCAAATTTTTTTCCCTTCTTAAATCTCTTCTCCCAGAGGTGCTACCCCCGTTGCTGATGAGCTCAGCCTTGGCCAGTGGCAGGTCTGACTTGGAGCCTGCTGGCATTGGCTCTGTTGGACATAGGGGAAGCTTCCAGCAGCTTCTCACAGAAGCCACCCCTGTAGCCCCCCCTGTTACCAAAACCTTGCCATGCAAACCCAATACAGGGATAAATCAGGAAACTACTTAGAAATGTATATATATATGCACACATTTTGGGAAAGTTGTGTTTCTGTCTTATTTATGGTGGATTCAGCCATCTCCACACAACTTTGTTTCTTCATTCAGCTTCTGATCAAGTGTTACAACCATTCCACGCTGTGTCCAATATAATTAAAAAGACATTGAGACAGTATTATTATGAACATACTCATATGAAAATAAATGCTTGAACAAGTGAAGAAACACTAGACAGTATGAATGGTGGTGACATTCTGAAAAGCATTGCTGAGTGGCAATGACTTTACAAAGAAAAGGCTGTGCTTTGCCTAGCTAGCTTTTATGAAGCTGACACTGTTGCTAGCATACTGTCAAAGCTTTGAGAGCAAGTCAGTGTAATGAAACCTATATTTAAGTTTCTAATTCTCCCACAGTGCTTTTTGGTAGAATTTCTGGATGGTCTGTTGAAGTGCTACCAGTCATAAACTGTTTCATTTCTTAATTTAAGAGCCTTTCTTTTTTTTTTTTTTTTTAAATTGTAATTAAAGTTGAGGGGTTTTTAAATTTTAAATAGCAGCTTTGGTGTAGGTTTTGGTTTTTTTTTTTTTAATTATTCAGAAGGAAGCCCCTAGATGCCATTCAACATCCTTCTTGTTCTCCTGATATTCATTGCCATTCATTTAATCTGTGATCTGCATAGTGCTCCTGCCTGTTTTCCTGACAAGCTGTGACTGGTGGAGGATCTCATGAGTCACTGGGTTAGGAGTACCAGATTTCTTTTCAAATTTCCCATCATCTTGTGTGGCAGAAGCCTAGGACTATAGTTGTGACATCCTCACATCTATAGCTGCCTTGGTTAAAATGGTGTATGGCGTACCATATAGATATAGCACCAAATCTTCTTGCCTAAGGAGGCTGGGACACATTGCCAATGAAAATAAAAAAATTGTGAAATGTGAAGTGGAAAGTGAACTTAGACCTATGAATGTTGACTGACATATCTGTGTTTTTTATGACTTTCTAAGATGTTACACAATGTCACTTAGTGGTTAAAAAAAAAAATAGGATGCTGTTATTGCCAAAAAATAATTTATTAATCTTAACTTACATTAATAAATTTCATTTGTTAATCATTGGTAAGAAAAATTCTGTGAATGAGCATTCTCTAAAATAACACTCTACAATGAATCTGAAAAAACAGATTGTCGTGGTTTAACCCCAGCCAGCAACTAAGCACCACGCAGCCGCTCACTCACTGCCCCCCCACCCAGTGGGATGGGGGAGAAAATCGGGAAAAAGAAGCAAAACACACGGGTTGAGGTAAGAACAGTTTAATAGAACAGAAAAGAAGAAACGAATAATGATAATGATAACACTAATAAAATGACAACAGCAATAATGAAAGGATTGGAATGTACAAATGATGCGCAGTGCAATTGCTCACCACCCGCCGACCGGCACCCAGCTAGTCCCCGAGCGGTGATTCCCCGCCCCCACTTCCCAATTCCTATACTAGATGTGACGTCACATGGTATGGAATACCCTGTTGGTCAGTTTGGGTCAGCTGCCCTGGCTGTGTCCTGTGCCAACTTCTTGTGCCCCTCCAGCTTTCTCGCTGGCTGGGCTTGAGAAGCTGAAAAATCCTTGACATTAGTCTAAACACTACTAGCAGCAGCTGAAAACATCAGTGTTATCAACATTCTTCACATACTGAACTCAAAACATAGCACCGTACCAGCTACTAGGAAGACAGTTAACTCTATCCCAGCTGAAACTAGGATACAGATTTATTGGCAACCTGGGTTAGCATGTCTACATCAAGACAGGTTTTGTAGCTAGAGGTAGGACTGATATCACATTCATCCACCTTTGACAGCCCAGAAAAGGTATTCAGACGCTCACGTGTTGATTGATTTGTTGTTTGGAGTAAGATTCAAGCTAAGACCCCTGGTTCACTAGCAAAATGTCTTCTCTGTTCTCCTTTTCTCTATCAGGGAGAAGCTGGGGGGTTTTTGTTACCTGGAAGTGTGAGTAAGAGTAGACTGAGGCAAGGAGAAAATATGCTAGCCTGCTGTAAACAGCATGCAATGTAATATTTAAACAGCCAAATACAAAGCATATATGTAACACATCCCTTGAGCTGCTGTGAGATGGGTAAGCAGGTTCTCTGTATTAATTATTTTAATTCCACAGATCTTTAAAAATTCATCAGAGACAATAAACTTGTTTTTGAAAGATTAATATTTCCAACAAAAAATGCAGAAGTGTAAGATTTTATTTGAGTATTATGAGGTATTATTACATTTAAGAAACTTGAGAATGTAGCTGTGATTTTGTTATGATTGCTAATATGGAAAAAAAAAATCAGAAAAAAAAGTAGAATACAAAAGTGATAATATGAGAGTAGAAGGATTTCAGTCGCTGGTGTTACAGGTAATTTTGCCTCTGGGTCCAGAATTTTGTTCTGTGGGTATTTTGTAGAGTAATCCAGTAAAATATTTTTTTTATAAGATGACAATATTTGGAAGATTTTTATCATATTCTGATCATACCTGTGCTTCTGCATCCTTATCTTTGATGGTTTTGCACCTTTAAGTGGAATTGTGTCTTTAACAGGCCACCAGTAAAGTACATTAAATTTAAGACTCTCAAAGTCTTTCAGTGAATGACATCAGTAGTAGTAGCGCAGTCTTCTGCAAGAAACCTACCATCACCGGCTTATCATTACCTTTCATTCAGATTATCTATCTGCTGTTATTTTTGCTAACAACAGATATGACAGTCAGGGCTCAGAACTAACAATAATTTGTATCCTAGACTGTACCCGGTAAAGAGTTTCCATAGTGGGCTACCAGACAGCCATCACACTATGCTAGATTTACTAGGGGAAGAGAAAAATGTTAGGGAATGTTTGCATTTCTTACCCAATTATACTAATAAAGCAAATGAGCTTGATTTATAGCAAATAAGGGGTCTTGTAAAACAGAAGAGTCCAAATAAAATTTCCTTGCAGCTCTGTGGGCACAACACAGACTGGTGTCATATGTTGTGTTGTCTTTCTCTGTTTAAATTTCTAACTCCTAGGAAGGATTTTCATCCTGGAGCAAGGCTTGAATATAAAGCATTCTCATATAAAAAGCAATTTATGTGGGGTCATAATCTTTCCCCAAGCATAGCCTATATTTCTGGTATGCGTTCTGTAGAGATTTGCTAGAGCTGAGTATGAACCCTAAATCAAGAGTACTGGAAGAGTGATAACAAAAAGCACAGCCTCAGAGATGCACTGCTTGCTGCAGTCTTCTCTCTCCTAGGAAGGACCACTACGTCTACCATTATGAATCCAATATAGATTACAAACACTGAACATGAAAGTGCAAATAAACCCTAAAGAATTCAGTTGTTTCTGCTGCCACCAGATTTTTTTTGGTGTTTGTGCCCTGGATCTCGTAATCATTGAAACAGAAAAGTTTTTTGTTTGTTATTAACACACTCTACTAGGAGTACTATTCAGGAATTGGGACACATGGCTTTCCTAGAAATCTGTTGTAGGTCTCTTTTTTTTTTTGCCTTAAAACAATTAATTTGGGCAAGTAATTTCTCTCTGCCTTTCTTCCCAAAGTCTATCCTGGGGATTCTGTTTCCACCTTGTTTAGCAGAAGCCTGAATGCTGAGGTGATAAATGCCACATAAGATCCTGCACAGAACAAAAAATTTAAGAGCACTGTTTTGTCCTCTTCAGCATTTAGAACAAATGCTTACACTCTTGAATATGGATCTGGGGAACCCTATAGTACATGTTTCTCCCTCCAATTCTCTTGATGTCCTCAAACAGAATAGATTTTCAAGAACAATGGGAGAAATACAGCTAGAGAAGGAAAACCTTTCTTTCTCTCTCAAAAGTAATTGATGTTAAGTCACTTCTAAATTTTTTGTCTCTGTCTTTTTCAACTCTTTGCTTGTTCATAGCAAATAATTTCTTGATTTACTTTTGGTATATAATGTTGCAAGTAGGAGAGGGCAATTACATGTGTGCAAGATAATGAAGAATGTCCATGTAACACCAATACAGACTTGGTCTCCAGACTATTACTTTTTAATGCTTCAACATTTAAAACATATTATATGTTCTCTTGTTTTCCTTGGTAACTTATAAAGAAATGCTTTTAATGTTTTAGCTAAAAAATGAAAAGAACTTTACAGAAGGACACTTACTATGGGATACAGTAAG
The DNA here is from genome assembly GCF_900496995.4 of Aquila chrysaetos chrysaetos. NCBI lineage: Eukaryota > Metazoa > Chordata > Aves > Accipitriformes > Accipitridae > Aquila > Aquila chrysaetos. The sequence continues at coordinate 62,672,232 of NC_044007.1, forward strand.
ATACAACATTTCACCAAGTTTTTCTTTATGGAGGAAGGGGCTGAATAATGAAGGAAGGAATGCAACTCGTACACTTCCTCCCCCCTCCCCCACCTTTCAGTTTAATAATCCAAAGGTAAACTACCTAAATATTTAATCACCTATGGCTTCTACAGAGTAAATAGAGATATGTTCTTGTACAGAAAGGCACATCATCTACCTTAGGCATGTGTCTTAGAATGATATAACCCTCAGGGACAACTCTCTCTCTGTTGACTGTGGAAAGCCTACAGTGTCATTTTGGACAGGACAGCGCATGATAGCTTAAATGAACGGTGCCCTGAATGTATAATGGTGAAATTGTATTTCGTCTTAAAATAAACTGCTGTGGAACATGAAACTACTGTGTTCAGCCAAAATTTGTGGAGTAGACTCTTTACCGTGGCAGTTGCAGAACGGCTTTTTTCAGCTGTCGCTTTCATAGAGACCTTCATAACACTACTAAATAAAAAAGCATCTCTTGGTTCTGTAGGAAATTTATTAGGAACTATGCAAAGCTCTAAGTGGTGGAAGATGATGAATCATATGTCAGGTTTTGAAAGTGTCCTTTACAGAAAAAGCAGCAGTACATGTTTCTCTGTACTTTACTTTAGCTAATGTGTCATTTAGAGAAAAGCTAAAATTGGAAGACTGAGAAAAACATAGGACTTCAAACAGCTGTTCTCTGGAAGATTTATTTTTTAGGTGTCTTTTTGAAAGTTTTTTAGCAAATACATCTTCTACAACATCATACAAAAAGCTGCTCTGTAGACTAGAGAGGCTTCACCAAAGCCTGGAAATAAAATACAATTCTGTTCTAAGAGTACCACACCCATCTCCGAAACTTAACTTTGAAAATATAGGTTATATCTTGATCTTGCGTGGAACCTTACATTGAAAGAACATCGTCAAGGTTACTAGGTCATGTAATCAGGAGTTAAAAAAAATCATAAAATTTAGTTCTTTCTGAGAGTTGCACTCAGTTCTCCAGCTAGAATGAGATTCTCATACCTTCCTTACTATGGGTTTTGTTGTTTTATTCACTACTCGGGTTTCAGATTCTGAAAATACGCAAACTAAAGATCTGAGAAAGACCTGGTCTTGTTTGGGTTTTTTTACAACATAATGCAGAATCTCCTCTTTTCCCCATGATCTGGTCAAGACTAGGACACCATGGAAAAAATAACAGGCAATCATGAAATTAAACTTCAGGACATACCTTACAGACCTTAGGTCAAACAGCTAAGCAGCCTGTAGCTCTGTTTGGGACACAACTACAAGAGGAAGGAAACCTGGCAGGGATTCAGAACACACAAGCTATCTTGCATTAATTCCCTGTGTAGACAAGTGTTAATGCACAGTCAAAACGAAGCAGCTTACCCCATCTTTCAAAAGTGTAAGTTATGGTTATGCTCAGCAATGTCAGAGGAAGTGCAGTGCACTTAGGTGAAACACACTGGAGCTGTAAGAAAATGGCAAGTGCTCTGTGAGGATATATTACTCTGTGTGGATGTATTTGCAAACTACTCATCCATAGGAACTCTGAGGGTAAAGAAAATTATCAGAGAAGTTCCCTATAATCTCTGAAGTGTCCCAAGGAAAAAAAAAACCACCCTCCTTGTGTCTCAATAAATTAATTTTTAAAGTTTATTATTTGAAGACATATTCTGCATTTTTATTCGTTTTGCACAAGAAGTGTCATGACACTGATGTGACTTCTTCTTGAAGTCTAGTTCCTTGAACAAGGCAAAGCACTGAATTTTGTCAAAGATAAGGTTGCCAGAATTTTGTAATGAGAAAAAGGTTGCATTTGTGCTCCATACTTCTAGCAATAATGAACCATTTTACTTGTTTCATATTTTGTTTTTAAAGATTTCTCAGGCAGACACTAAATCTGAAAGATAGTTAAATAGTTTGAATTATGTGGAGTTGAAGTAAATGAAAATTGATTCTTATACTGGAAAATGTCTCTCAATAGCAGTGACAAAGGATGCCATTTGTATTACTGATGACATAAAGGAATATGGGGCGGGGGGGAACCTAAAAGATCTAGTATTCTCTCTTTTTTTAGTTTAGAAGTATATAACTGAGAATTATAACATGATTTTTTTTCCCATTGATCCAGTTTAGACTTAATTGCAGGGCTGGTGCCAGTAACATAACATACAGTAGCAGCTCTATATGGGACTATCTGTAGGAGGCAAATCCGTATGTTAATGGAGATTCCTAATAACTTAGCATGCTTTCCTTGGAGTTTCAGGTAAAGAATAAAAAATCCCAAACTATTTGCTAATGTGGTTGAGAGACTTGACAAAAATCAACTCAAAATCTAGTGTGAACATTGTGGAAGCAAATATCCATGTTGTTTTATAAAGAATTTAATTCATGCAGTTTAATAGACCTTTTACAGTTAAGTAACTGTGTGTACTAATAGAAAAACAGAGACCATTTGCATCTGGATTTTTAAATGAATATTAAGGTATGTGCACTAGAAAGTGTTATACACTCTTCCATCCAGGAAATAAATGTGAAATGCTGATTTTTTTTTGGCTTATTAGAGCCAATAAACTCATTCTGAATTTGTAATATCATTGCTAAGTTGGGCTTTGTGATAAACTCCATGCTGTTATATGAGAAAAAAGGGGCTAAGAAATTTGAGTCATGGTGAGAACACATACATTTGTGGCCCATTAGCAGCTTCACAAGACAAGGACAATAGTTTTTAATTCAGTTGAATGGTGGAAGGACCGAAGGGAGACTTGGGTAACTACAAGGCATTTTTTTTTTCCCTGTGTTCCTGCCCCAGTTGTAGGAAGGGAGATGCAGGCAGAATTGAAGATGGCTCAAAATTAAGAGATTAATTGAGCATAAGACTTGCGATCATAGGCTCAAAACCCTTTCTTTTACTGCCAGGGACAGTCATCAGCTCCTGGGAAGGAAAAGAGTGAATAATCAAATGTCTGCTCTCTTGTCATGGTTTAACCCCAGCCAGCAACTAAGCACCACACAGCTGCTCACTCACTCCCCCCCCCCCCCCCCCCCCCAGTGGGATGGGGGAGAAAATCAGGAAAAGAAGTAAAACTCGCGGGTTGAGGTAAGAACAGTTTAATAGAACAGAAAAGAAGAAACTAATAATGATAATGATAACACTAATAAAATGACAACAGCAATAATGAAAGGATTGGAATGTACAAATGATGCGCAGTGCAATTGCTCACCACCCGCCGACTGACACCCAGTTAGTCCCCGAGTGGCGATACCCCCCACCCCCACTCCCCCCAGTTTATACACTAGATGTGACATCACATGGTATGGAATACCCTGTTGGCCAGTTTGGGTCAGGTGCCCTGGCTGTGTCCTGTGCCAACTTCTTGTGCCCCTCCAGCCTTCTCACTGGGTGGGCATGAGAAGCTGAAAAATCCTTGACTTCAGACTAAACACTACTTAGCAACAACTGAAAACATCAGTGTTACCAACATTCTTCTCATACTGAACTCAAAACATAACACCGTACCAGCTACTAGGAAGACAATTAACTCTATCCCAGCTGAAACCAGGACATCTCTTTTCAAGTACAATGTGAAAAATACTCTCAGAAAGCTCCCTGGTATAATTTAAGGAACAGAAAAGGGAAAAGGGAAAAGGGAAAAGGAAAAGGGGAAAGGGGAAAAGGCAAAAGGTAAAATGGGAGTGGAAGGAATAGAGGAGAGGAGAGCAGAGGAGAGGAGAGGAGAGGAGAAGGGAGTATGATCTCAGAAAAATTAATGTTCTCCAATAGCCCAGCAGTGGACATTTTGTATTTTGATCACTGTTAACTCAGTACACTCAGCTTAAGTAGAAAGTGAACTCACAAGAAACCTGCAATTTATGTTGTCACTTGTGAAACAAATAAATGTCTGGTTTATAAGAACTTTTGAGGAATGAGAAGTCATGCACTAAAATGTAGATTTTTTTGTAAATTCACCAGGATTCGATGGAACAAAACAGTGCAACACATGTGATAACTGCTAGAGCAGAAGTCAGGGCTCCAAAGAAGCTTCAAGGTGTTATTTCTTTGAAAAGAAACCCTTTGTGCTAGAAGTGAGGCAACATAATAGGACACTTCATGCATTTGATTTGGAATTTTAAATGGTTCAATTTAAGAAATGAAAATTTGTTTCTTTAAAGACATGAATAATCTATATTTGTATAAAACCTGTTTCTGAAAATAACCTGTGATCAATTTATTTTAATGAAGAGTTTTACTGAACCTGATGATGTTACTCTCCTGAGTAAATTCAGCTATGAGCATTTTCACAATCAACTATTAGTTGAAAGGAGTGTAGATAAGTTGTTGCATGATTGAATTTTTATGCTAGAATTGCAGACAGCAGTATTTGGTAATGTCAAAAAGTACACGTTTCAGACATGCCCTTTCTAAGTTTTTCTGTCAGTTATGTGTACTATACAGTATTAAAAGGCTTTAAATGGACAGGAATTATGACCAGAGGTCCAAAAGAAGAGACTACACTACAGTCCTGAAGATGTGGAGGGAGATGACTAGAAATTAAAACTAGAGGAAGGGAAAAAAAAAAAAGCCAGAGCATGAATACAGGGGAAATGAGCAAAAGAAAAAAAAAAAAACCAATGACTTGAATTTGCTCATTCTTTATTATAAAGCAAATCCTTACAAGACTCATTTTAAAATCAGTTGTCTCCATTTCTGTCATTGAAGAACTACATCAGTAGCAACTGGAACTTCTACCTAGAGAAAATAAGGGCAAAGGATGATCAAAGGTCTTGAACAGCAGAAGTAGCAATCTTCAGAAAACTGTAGGGGCAGTATTGTGCATTCAAGCATCCATTGTGGCTTTTAGTTAAATAAACCATTTCAATTTTACAAAATGTTCACTTACTTTGGAAAAAATACAACATGAAACTTTCAACAAAATGCTTGCTTTGATTCTTTTAGGGAAAAATAGTAATCTTTTCATCTTTCTCACTTCTTCAGTAAAACTTTTGCTGGTGACCTAAGTTTTTCCCTCCAGTTTTTAATATACAGTTTCAATGTTCTTTTTTAAAATGTTCATTTTTCTTTGCCATTATTCCTTTTCTTCTTGTTCTTCCTACAGATTTCATTTTATTACTATTTGACTGTTCAGTGTTCCTGTTCCCCTGATCCTCTGTTATTTTCTTTAGCCATTGCATGTTTCTAAAGAAGAGTTCAGCTGTACAGAGACACTATCAGTGCCACAAATGTGTATAGGGCAAGAGCTAGACAGAGCTTTTGCTTTCTCTTGATCTTTTGTGCACACAGAAATGTTCTTACTGCTTCACTAGAGCCAGAAACTTTCCATATTTTGTGTGTACATCTTACTTTTCTGAAGTCTAAAGACTTAAATTTGGTGCTTGAACAGCTGTGCTTCATTTCTAGCTGGGGTAGTAAGTACGTAAGTACAGCCACAAATGCAGTCCAGTGAAAAATAAGCAATACTTTAGCTCAGTCACAGACCTATAGAAAATGGTGCCCAGTATTCTGACTTATATCCAGACTTGTTCACTGAGATGTTGTGAGCAGGCTGTCCCTGCTTGACCATCATGGCAAATATTAATTCATGGGGGTACTATGTGGGCTCCACCACTGTTGGACACTTTTTTTGTCTGTTTTTAGCTTTCCCAGATATCCCCTGACCTAACACAGAGATTTCAAATTTCATGAGATGACTTAGGCAATTTGAAGTGTTTCTTCCCAATTGCTTCAAGCAGACATAAAAAGTAACATAATGGATAAGCCTAGGCAATATCAGGATCCTGTCTCTGTGTCAGTCTACTATAATGCAGTTTCAGGGTCCTTAGCTCTTTTCTGCTGTGGTAGGAGTTTCCCTGTTAAAAGGGAGGATGTTGCAAACTCTCTTCTCCTTGTTCTTCAGCTATCACTTGCACCCTTGTCACAGCAGTCTGTCCTTGCCTTCTCTGTCTCCTGGCTAAGCTCTGGACTGGACTGGATATGGGGCCTTGGGAATATGTTGGCAGTGATGTCTTCTTGACTAGTCTGTGCTTGTTGAGTTGGTCACATTTATCAGTTTATTAATCAGAGAGGGATTTTTCATTCTGGATTATCTAGCATTAGGTTACTGTGCTATATGTGGCAAAGATACTTGTTGAGAGCTCATCATGTATACTGAATGTTCCTGAAAGCAATGTATGGTCAAATGTTAATAAGGATGGTAATTTTCATGACCATCCTAAAAGATTAAGGATCCTGGCTTCAGCTTCTGCTCTCCAGGAAAAAAAACAAATGAAAAAAATCGAAATAAATTCTGATTTCAAATATACAGTCACCTTACATTGCTTTTCTAAGGTTTACTTTATCAGCACAAAGTAATTTTGGGACAGAAGTTTCAGCGGGTTTCATAAAAATCAACAGATTTGGTTTGGGGCAAAAAAAGATACAAAAGAGCCTGAGGTTTGTTTAGGTTTTCTCACTTTACTGCCTGTAATCAGTCCAGTCTGAATAGAAAAAAAACACAATTGCTTTGTCCCTGTCGCACTTCATCCAGGCAGGATTCAGTGGTAGTGTCACATCATTCCTTTATAAAATAAAAGATTATCTGCTATCTCTTAGATAAGTAATACCTTAAATTTTATTTCCAGATTCATCTTGCCTCCATACTGTGTTATCAAGACCTGCCTCCTGCCAGGCCATAGATGATAAAAACTCCGCTGATGAAAGTAGGGGACATAACTTCAGCACCGAGGCTTCACTGAAGAGCTATATGGGTGAAGGGAAGAGCAGTCTATAAGTGATGGTAAAAATGTGACTGTAACTATTTTGCTTGTGTGACCTGCTTGATAACGGGGAAGGTGTCAGCACAGTGGACAAGGAGGATGCTTTGGCATGTACAGTCTGCATTTCGTATTTTAGCATAGTGTGCCCATGATCCTGCAGACAAGCTATGGTGCAAGACTGTAGCCCTTACACACCTGTAACTCCCACAGAAATCAATTAAAGATTAGGATGGATGAGAACTGCAAGATTGTGCCATTTTGTATTAGTTAGACGAGGATAAAATCAGAGATTCATTTGGTTAAAACAAATCAGAAAATGAAGGAATCTGAACGTTGAGAAAATTGAAATAATATGTGTGATTTTTCTCAAATATTTACACTGTTAGCTGTAAGGAGACAAACAGCAGGACAGCTTCTGTAAAGCTTTTCTCTTTGTCAAATTGTGAATGTAAGCTGAAAACACAGGTAGGGCATTTTCCTCTTTTAAATTTTGAGTTAATCAGCATGGGTATTGGAATCAAGTTTTATTTATATAGTAACACTTTTCCAAGATGGTTATTGAGACAGAAAATACAGTTTAGTACTCATTAGTTAATAGAAGTTTTTGGAGGGAAAGTGAAATATATAGCTCCCTTCACATTTGGATATTCAGATATTGGAAGCTGAGCCTAAAACTGAAAAGAGAGGTTAAATTCCTGATCTTATCCCTGTGGTCAAAGTATTCAAGTGATGACTATGGCTGACTTTCACATGCTTGGACAGTAACTTTTTTTTTTCTTTTAGCACTCATTAAACAGTGCACATTCATAAAGAAGGAGCTACAAAGAGGTGCAGTATTTCAAACATGCTTGTTAAACTCTTTCTCTCCATAGTGATGATCTTCAAAACCTTTGGTGACATTTTGTGTGATGATAAAATAGTTTCCATAAAGATATGGGATTAGTGCCTTTCTCTCTAACACTGTTAGTAGAGATAAATAAACTGAATTAAATGAGGATACTCAAGACTTACATTTTATTCTACAGACAATTCTTTTAAAAAAAATATTTTCATAGACTTCAGGACCTTCATGACATAGGTTGCTTATTTAGCTTATATTTTTACATAATGCCTAGCAGAATGGAACCCTATTTATTATTTGCACAGAAATGTGATAGACATGTATGGGATTTCTTTTGATCTTCCTACACTGCTTGACTCTCATTGTCTGAACAGCTATGGATTAACAGTAAAGTAGCCATTGTATTTCACAGAGAGGTAAGACCTAGCATAAACCTTGCCCTTGTCTTCCACCTACTTTCTTGAAGGCTGTGGGTCAGGATAACTTGCATTTCTTCGCATGTTCTGAATCCTACTGAAATGGGAAGCAGAAGTTCTGAAGTATTAGAAACTGTTCCTATTATCCGTAACGGTTTGGATGATTAATTTGCTGTTTACAGGGGCCTAGATCATAAAGCTCAGAAAGAGACTTACATTTCAGGGGGGGGGCAGGTTTGAATACACTCAAATCAAGAATTATGATCTGGGAGGAATATAGGCAGAAATCACCCACATAATTCTAAAAGTTTATGAGTTTGGTTTTATAGGATCATGGCTGCAAAGCTTTAAAATAGTCAATCTTTTTTTTCCTTCTCCCTTCAATCTATACCGAGGCCTGTAAGTCAATTCAGAATTTGGTTTCTTATCTGATCCAAAACCTCAAAGCCTATTAAGTGTGGGTCCAGCATAGAAAACAAAGATTGCTGTAGTAAATTTATTGTCAGTTGTTTGTGGTAGGTTTCTCATCTTCAGCTAGTTGTGCATTTCTATTGCATGGTTTTGGTTTGTCATGCAAGTATAATGCAGTACCTGGATCATCTCTGATAATACTTCACTATGGCAAGTGCTGTTGAATGTAATCCTGGATTTGAAGAAAAGTAGAGGAATAACAAATATAATCTATAGAAAAATTGCCATAATTATTCAGAAACAACATGGCAATGTTGATTTTAATTGTGTTACTGATAAAGTCAACAGTGGCAAGAGGATGATTTTTTTTATGGTAGCTGATATTCATGTTTTCCCAAGAGAACAAAATAGCTTCAGCAAGCAACTGAAATAAAAGACTGGCTGATGAACAGTGTTACATTTAGCTGCTGCAGTTGGCAAATCCTTCCTTCCATCTGTGTAACTGACTTTTACAGCAACAACAGCAAAGATGGTAGAATGGGCACTATGTCTGCTTTTTTTGTGCTGAAGCTTAACATGACTTCCAGGGGTTCACCTCTTTGTGAACTGAGGCCTAGTGTCATGCAGCATAGCTTCGTGTGACTGTAACTTACTTTTATGGAGAAAATTCCTGATGAAGTGGCAAAAAGTACAGGAACTAAAGCCAAGTAAGATAAGACAAATAAAAACAATCAGAAGTTTAACAGCTAAAGTGGAGATAGTTAGGAGCTCAGAGATTCAAGAGGGAAAATGCTGACATGAAAAGGTTTAAAACCTTAATAAATAAAAGGGGAGATTCAGAAGGTAGTAACTTGGCATTGTCAGGATCAGCCTGCACTATGGAGCACCCAAGGCTGACTCTTGCCCACCTCAAGTGCAACTACCTGGCTAGAAAAGTTCCACTGGGTGTCTCAAGAGAACAGGGAGAATATATATTCACACTGAATGTATCGCTTGCTGGTCCTAGCCCTTCATGTGTGTTGGCCAACAGATAACTGCTTTACGCTCTTAACTTGTGTGTATCCTGCTCTTAGAGTCTCTTCTTTTATGGTAAGAGTTACCTAGAGGAAAAGTACCCAGAGAATGAGTGTTGCAAAAATTTATACTCTGATGTACTAACTTCAGCCATTTCCTTCACATCTATCTAAATTAATATATCTGATTGTGAACTACAGTGTGCACAGATTCCAGACATTCTGATGTATTTGCTTGGAGTGTGATTAAGGTGGTTTCAGTAAAAAATATAAATGTGATAGACCTAGTAAAACAAGTTGGTTTTGGTTTTTTTTTTTTATTCTTTCTCTTAAAAGGTGGGTACAGTTGATTGTACAGTCCAAGTTAGTGTATCACGGACAAGAATTCTATGTAGTTGAGTCAATAAATTATTACTAAAATTTGTAAAGCTGTCAGCTATGCTTTCTAACACAAGACTATGCTCTCATACAAAGCTCTCTAAAATTTTCTCCGTCACACAAAAGAAACAAGGCTTACATCAAAACAAAGTTATTTGCATTAAAATATTATAGAAAATAAACAAAATATAGTGACAACTGCAAATTCTACTTCTGCTTCTTCTGAAGAAGAGTGGAGTATATTTAGTTCTAGCAAGAAGATAAAAGTTATTAATACTCTTCAGCTTCAACAGAATAAATTGTACAAATTTTGGCCAAGACACTTCTGTCAGACTCACTTTATATATATACAAAGTATTGCATACATAATTAACTATTGTGTGTGTGTGTATATACATACTTCTGTGTATGCATATATGTATATGTATACATGCATAAAATACACAGTCTGGATATCTACTTGAAAGAGAAAAAGGAGCCCAAAAGGAATATATAGACTGTTGCCAGATTGTCATAATACCTTAGCTAGTAACATCATCACATTACAAAAGCATAATTTATAATTTAATAATTCACGTTAGATTTCACCAACAAAACATGTGGATAAAAATGTTCATTAATAACAAAATGCAGCTTCAGGATTCAAGCCAAGTGCATGAATGAGGGCGATGTTCTGATGAAATCCCACAAGTATTCTGAATAAATGCATTTGCTGTGCATTGTGTTGCCCTAGCTGGTGAGCAAGCCTATGGTGACAGATGCCTTCTGCAGAGCCACAGTCTGGAGAAAAAAACTCAGAAACAAAAGAAAAGAAAAAGCACCTACAAGAATTACTCTTTTCAACTGTAATAGCAGTTCTGGTCTGTGGACAGCCAACATTAGAGTCTAAAGAGGAAAAACCAAACCACAGCATGAAGCAGAAATGAAGAAAGTGCTATACATATATGCTTACTCAAAGATAATGTATATTTATGAACATTTGTGTATGCCAGTGAGTAGGAGACTCTTAAAATTATTATGTAAGTAAAAATAATTATTTTCAGGCACGTAAGCATGAAACCATGATGAACCTCAATATTTCGCTAAGGTTTTACATTGAGATGAGAGGTGCAATGCACATGGAGGTAAATGTGCGTGCCTGTTCAGCTGGAGTGTACACTGATATCCTCTATACATATATTACTTGGCTTAGATTTTTTTGTTGTTGTTGCTTTCTCTCCTCATAGCAATAAGAGTTAGGAGGTTTAATAAAGCAATTGGTAGGTAGAACCCGTGTAAAATTTTTTACCTGAATTTATAGTAGCCCTTCATGTATGAACCTATGCAAAAATGACTCATGGAATTACATAGATCATCTCCAATCTAAATCTAATATCTGATCCATGTGAGTTAAATTCATTCAAATTTCAAACACCTATTGATTCCAGTGGGGCAGAAGTTCATCTTTTCGGCAAAAGAATAGTTTATTCTGTCAATGCAGTCAAAATGAACAAATGACTGTCATTAAAGAGAATTCATCTTTCTAGTGTGTCACATACAACAAAGAGTTTTATTTTATTGTTGCAACATGTCATACAAGCTTGGGGAAAACAGGCAGGTGGGGGGCTCCATTGTTTGTTTTTGTCAATAACAAGGACAACAACTCCTATACAGAGATAGGAAATTCTAAAATATTATTATTGAACTGATTACTACCTATGTTACTTACAAAAGTATGACAATGCTGCTATCATTATTGCAGAGGAGCAGTTTCATCATCAAAGGGTATCATTGCTTTTACTGGATAATTACCTCTAAATACATTCTGTGAAAGATTGGACTGTGAAAATATGCAACTCTTCAATTTTATATGCTTGACTAAGCAAGGTAAAAAATCAATAGCTAATGTATGATTAGAAGATACTCATAAATAAACTTATTAACTGTTAGCAGGTTAAGATACTTTAATAAACCCACACTGTTCTTGCTAATTCTATTTTCACTTAAGGCGTGTCTGCACTTTGCAATGAACATGCCGTGCAGTTTAGCATTGGCTACATATACAGGAAGGATAACTCTCTGTTTAGAAAGTATTCTTGGGAATGTGTAGAGTTGTGCATAAGATAACAGGAGCATCTTTAACCACTGTTTTCTACAGTCAGGAGTCACAGCAAATACAGACAAGCAGGTCTCTAATTGCTGGGGAACAAGGAAAACAGTGTGCAAGACCTTTCATATATCTGACTTGGAGAGTAGGTCAGGGACTCAGGCAAAACAGGCAGGGAATCTAAGTCTAAAGCTATTTTCTGTGACCTTATGGAAGTCACACAAATCCTCTATGTTGTGACAAATGCATCTACACTAATTAAAGGCTCTTAGATGACATCTCCTGGTTTTGTGTTTTTTGTTTTTTGGTGTTTTGTTTTTTTTTTTTTAATTATGTTTTTGCACCTGAAGTGACTGGACTTCAGCAAGATTTTACATGTTTCATTTCAGGAATTTCATTTGCATTCACAAACACAAGTTGATTGGCACATATTCCCAAAGTATGTACTATTTTGTAATGCAAGCTACAATAAAATGTATCTATTTTTTAACTTGAACTTTGAAATCTGGAGATGGTCTTCCATTTCTAATGTGTAATCAAACTTTATACCAACAATTTTACACTTCCTGTATTGTCTGGACCCCAAAACAGAAAAAGCTGTGGCAAAAGCACACACCTGTGTTTGATAAGCACACACCTGTGTCAGATAAGCAAAAGCATCAGAACAGCATCTGTCAGCTATATTAGCAATATAGTTTGTGCGATCTCTATGACAAGCTAAAGGTGAGCTATAAATGGAAATAAAAATGTGCAGTGAGTATTTCTGAGAAATATTATGGAGAATGAATGATCACCATCCCTAAATTTTATTTAAGGAAAATATTGCAAGCTATTATTGATGCACTAATTAAGGAATACAGTTAGAGATTCTGGTTGGGGGAGAGGGTAAAAGGGGGAAAGAGAAATGGAAACTGGAAAAAAAAAAATTCCAGAAAACAGGCAAAAAGAAAGCCAAGTTGCGACAGCCATATTTGATGAGAAAGCTGTGTTCAGGTATGAATTCTTTTTACAAAAACCCCCATACAGAATACTGATAAAGGAAAGACAGGTGAGAGACAAGAAGGAGCATTTTGAAAGGCAGCAGCATAAAATAACTCGGATAACTCCCCAGTGTGGGCTAGATTTGAAGGACAAAGCTGACTTGTTAAAAGAAGAGCTCCATCTTTGGGTACTAGAGTAGTGCTTTTTTCATTTTTTTCTTTTGTAAGAATGTTTTAGTTACATAGTCAATAATTTATTTTACCAAAGTAAATTATAAGTCTAGGATGGGGACTTTGAAATTTGCCTGGTTTAAACTAAATTCTAAGCAATATGACATACTTGAAAAAGTTTAGTGGCAGTAGTAGATCCACATAAGTGATGAAGACAAACTCACTGTGGTCGGTGGCCCAAGGGAAGTTTGGCAGTCTTCATTGCTGGGATTTGTTTCCTAAACTACAGAAAGGTAAGCAAAAACTGCAAAAAACAAAGGCTTGTTAGTTATTCCCTGGAATGTTCCTTCCAAAGCAGAAGAAAACTCATTGGTCACGGGCATTTTCCAGTCTCTTCTGTGAAGAGGAAAGCAATATACAGACAAGCTGAACATTACAAAATATTGTTAGCTCTTCCTCACGCTTCAGTGATTTAATTGTGTTTCTTAATGTGGGAGATTTTCAGACCACTTCACAAGGTGGAGAAATACGGTAAGATATGTAAAGGCCCATGGCTTCCGTTAATCAGAAAAGCTAAAGGAATCAGCTCAGCATTGTGACAGAGATGAAAAAAATAATTTGTCACATTCTCTCTCTCTCTCACACACACACACACAAATAAAAACACACAGAAAAAAGATGCTTTATGATTCTTGATGGGTTGGTTCTTGTGGCTCCCCTTCCCCAGTTATCTTTTGGCTGAACTTCTGTTCTATTTCTGTTAAGTCACACAACTTTGCTTTAATTGGAGAGCTCTTGATCTCATTAATACTAATAATTTCTATAAACTTAATGATAAATAAAAAAACAATATTTACAGTGAAATTATATTAATATTTTTTAAAGTCACTTCTCAATAAAACAGTAGTCTCTGTGAATCAGGCTGCTGGCCAAAGACATTTTGTGTTTAATATCTTGAAAACAAAATATAGATCTTTAGACTTATTCAGGTTAAAGCATATATAGTACAGAAATGTCAAAAGTGAGTATTTTTTTCCAAATGATCCTGAGTTAAAATAGGATTTAAAAAAAATTTTTTTAAGAAAGTCTACTTCAAATAATTCAAGAAGGCTGAATAAGAACTGCGACGGTCCATGACAACTGGCTTGAGAAGCACTTCAAAGACTTTATAGCTAGTAGGTCTTTCTGTTGCTGTTAAAATTGTTCAGTTGTTTTAAGCCAGTGTCTTGAAATTAACCTTTGCATGTACTTAAGAAACCCTTCCTCTTTCCCAAGCATTTTGCTCAGACATTGCTACTCTATCAGCACTCTATTGCTTCCCTGGTTCTTTTTCTTCAGAGGTGCCATGTTTATAAGGGGCTGGTTTTACATAAAAAATTAGGAGGTACGCTTTGTAGCCATGAAATTTAATCGTAACTGTGATAAATCATTCTAGACTAGTTTCCTGACCAAATTTACCACATCTGAGGAGATATGTATACAACAACTCATTCTATGTAGATTTGGAGGCTTCAGTATGCAGTTCTGTTGTGTGAAATGAATCAGATCATTTTCTTCTGTGGGTCTTGGTGACATACTACTTCTGAGCTTCAAGCTTATTAAAATTCTAAATTCAGAGTAATTGTTCAATGGTTCATATTACTGAACACCATCAAAATGGAAAATATTACTTCATTTTGATGATGAATTCTGAATGAATTCACAAGTTCTTTGCAAATGGCTTTAGATTTACTCACAGGTGGAATCCTGACTTGTACCTTTTGGATTCTGTGACTGATATTGCCATTAGATTTAATCACTAGGAAATGCATTTTGTTTGTGGTCATATATATTGTGATTCAGTAAAGCAAGTGTTAGTTCCTTGACTAGTCTACAAAATACTTGGATACTTATTCTAGTGCTTTACACATAATTGCTTACATTTTTCTATTTGAAAATACCAAAATAAAAACTGAAAATATTTTGAATGAAGAGAAATATCTAGCATGCTAGCTAGGCTACACATTTGCAATGCATCACATACGCTGCATCCTCTGTCAGAGGAAACAAATATTGTTGTGCTGTAATTTAATGTTTTTGCTACCAGAGAGAGCAGGAAGCTTCGAAAACCATGTTTTGTTTTTGTCTCAAAGGCCGAATTTATTCTGTCAAACCATTTAACTTTATCAAAACCTTCTGCTGAATTCTGTATTAATATGCAAAGAGAGTTCCACAAGAGTTATGGCCTGTCATATTTTCAACAATACCCTACATAATGGCTTCAATATGCCTGTCATAAGCTTATCTTGTCTTGGCAATGTCTACAATAATGCAGAACTCAGCCCTTTTAAATAATTAGATAAATGTGTATTTTTGACAGGAGCTGCTGGTTCTAACTTTCAGAAGTAACTACTATAACACATAATCTCTATTGACTGTCTTCTACACACGTATATCTTGCTCCACTTTCTATATGCTTTCATTATTAATATGATATATTTGTTGTTGGTAACATGCTATGCAAAGCTATATATTTTGTTATATGGTATATGCATTGTATACTTATGGAGAATGCCAGAAGTCTTCCTACTGGAATTTATGACATCATTCCTTTTGATTTCGATGGAAACTGAAGCAGACCATTGTTTAGTAGGCTTCTGTAGATGTGTGCTAGGAGATACAGCAAGATGTGGTGCTACTCTGAAAGAGCGTGGTTAGGTACAAGAACAGTATAGTTGCATCAGCCTGGCATTCTGCTAATATGCTGAATTGGCTTTTCTAGGCTAGCTTTTACCCCAGATAGAACTCAAAATCTGTTGGGTACTAAGGAGATTTTGGTGTCCAGCTGACCTTATCCACAACTAGCTCAGGTGTCACCATGAAGCACAAACAGAAGCCAGATTTATTATGAAGTAACCATCCTTCTTAGCACTGCCTGGTGCAATGTACATGTTTGAATCATGCAAATTAATAACATGGATTCACTTTTATAAGATTGAGTCTCACTGCAAGTTCATTTGCCGTATAAACATGTAGGTATAATGACTGTAATGGTGTTGACATGAAATGGAAGATTTTTATCCCTTCTATTCTACTCTGAGACGGGAGGGAGGAAATTTATGAATGCAACTGTGGAGAAAATGTCTAGCAAAATTTTTCCCAATACTTTGGATAGGTACTAGCTCTCTAAAGAGTATGCCACTGCTTGAATAAGCATACATATATTAATCTCAGCACTGTAGCTGAGTTCCAGCCTTTTATGAACAAGTAGGCCCACACATCTGAATTTTTTTCATGTTCATACCGACCACCATCTAGATTGTGGAGTGGGATTTCTCTCATCAAACTTCATTGTGCATATAAGCTAGTTATTTAGTCTCCCTTAAAAATCATAGGAGTTGCTTGAAAGATGTGTTTCGTCCCAACCTGAGGTAAATATCTGAGACAGGTCAGATGATTAACTTCTCTCCATTGATTTTAAAAGGAAGTCTAGGCAACTAATTCAGGCATAGATACCACTGTTGGAAACATCGAAAATTAGGTGATATGTCACTCTAAGAGTCTTTCAGTGTGGATAGCTTGAAAAAACTGAAAGCTTTTTGTAGGGTAAAATATATATTCTTTTTAAAACCAATACCAGTGCCCCATCTTCTTTAAACAAACATATCCAATGACTTAGCTCTCTCTCTTGTCATTTGTCTTGCGTTTGGTTATGGATTCCAAAGGGCTTTATTTCTTTAACAAAAAACTACAGTACTATAAATGTTGGAACCTTTCTTATAGTTCTGCCCAATCTGCCCAACCTTCTATGCAGTTAAGGAAAGTTCAAGATTTATTTTTTTTTAACTATTGCATTCCTTATAACATTTTAAATGCTTGTAGTTACAATGAATAACTAAATAATCATTGTGAAACATCTTCAATGCAATATGAGAGGCTAGATAGTGGAGCCAACAGCTACTGAGAAGAATAATTAAGTTATGTAGGATTTTTGCTTTTGTAGGAGGACAGGGAAGAAGATGGTGGTTTAAGTATGATTTGGAGGAAGAAGACTTTTACCACAAATTTTACAGAGCTATAAAGATGTAGAGAAATTCTACTTTTCCATTTGAAAGTCCAAGAATGGAAGCAGCCTATCTATCTAACTTTTGATGAGCTACAGGAACTGCAGTTATTTAAGTTTTTAATATCAATTAATAGTGTATCTCCAGACACATACTCTCCCTAGTGCCTCTGTCTCCCCTTAAGCTAATAGTTCTTGTGTTGTGAAAGTAAAAAGGGAAGACCAACAAAGAGAGGAGAATGAGGCATGCATTTACCAGCTAGTCATGTGGTACAAAAAATATTCCATAAAGACTAACATAATCTATTGCTCACAGTAGCAGTGGATGGTGAGCCCTTGGGAGCAGAGACAATAACATTATTTATCAGTTATGGATTTTGGAAGAAAAAGCTAGAGCTTCTCCAAACCCATTAAGATTCATTGTCTTCAGAGGCAAACAGTGGCAGGATAGTTATGTTAGAAGCACTGGTCTATTTTTCCTGCTGTACAAATCAACCCTTCCCACTATCTCATTCAGTTCACACACATAATTTCAAAGCATCTATTATTTTGGTATTTAAAATACTCAAGCAATTTATTTAATATGTAGGTACCTTTCCTTATCATTATCAGGAATTCTTTCTCTGCTGCTTCTTTTTTTTTTCTCTCTGACATCAAATATGATGGTATTAATAGAAAATTAGCTTGCTGAGATCATATGCTTCCATACCACATCAACAGGTTCATTCAGGAGACAGGCTGGTAATTTGCCTGTGGTATGCATCTAAAAAAGTATTTTTTTCCTCCAGAAGTGTTTGTCATAGCTTTCTGCAAATCTCCAAACTGGCAAATTCATTGTGTTCAGAATCTGTTACGAATATGAGAAGATGTTCGGCTAATAGTGATGGTAACTACAACAAATTCTGCAGAGATTTATTTAGTCTTGATGCTTGTGATGAGAAAATAGGGACATGTAAATCACAAGGGTACTAATTTCTTCAGCTTCTAAGTTACAAATTAATGGCAATGTAAAACATGAAAAATTCAATTAAACAAGAATAAAGATAAATCATAGCTACCCTGGAGCCTTTTCTGAAAAAAATTCTTGTGAAAGGAAGATGATCTGATTTTCTGTACTTGAATCCTTGTTTACACTCCTGTTGTGATAATGTTTTCTGATCAAGCACAGAAAGAAGATAGTTTTGTATGCAGTCTTTTAAAATACACAAATACAATACTTTAATGGGTAATGAAGGAAAAGAGAATGCTGTATCTGTAGTATGAATATGAATGTAGTATGGGTAGTTTGAATTTTTCAAATTTCAAACTTCAGAGGGAAAACACTGTGCTAATTTGTGTGTGCAAAACCCAAAACATACCAATATAGGCACTTTTTTGGAATTTATGATCAGTTATCTGAAAGTTTGGAAATGAGCTCTGTTTGAAAGCAGAACAGAAAATCTTTTTTAAAAAAAACAAAGTTAAAGCTGACTTGGGAATATGAGACTGTCTCTGTAGGACTGAGAAGATATTGCAATTTTAATACCAAAGAAGCAACATCTTATTGACTAGTCTATTTTCTGTAGACTCAGAGTAAACATGGTCTTGTGTATGTCCATTCCCGTGCTTGTGGAGGTTTGAGAAAGAGGCACGTACAATTGGAGGTAGATAATGTTTGTGGAATATTTCTAGAATTACTAAAAATAGGTATAAAAAGAGCCACAAAGCATAATGATGTGACAAAAAAAGCAAGGAGAATATGAAAGGAACTGAAGCAAGATAGTATACACATAACCAGTAGAAGTTTGAGTAATAAGGAGGGCAGCAAAAGAGATTGCAGCAGGACATCGTCTTTCTAGAACTGTTTGTAATAATGAAACTTATGGAAAGGGAAAATAAATGTTAAAGAGCCAGTGTTATCCTTGTTACCCAAGAGATCCTTGAACTTTTAGGAATATTTTTTTCCCAGTATCTCACAGAGCACATCATGCAAATGTATAATGAGCTCCAGGGCACCTAAAGAGACCAACTAGAGCAGTTTCATCCTAGACATAATCTATCACATTCTTCCTGGGCTTTGAGTCCCTGCAAAGGATCCTAGGAATTGCAATAGAGATCAGCCATTTCACTGAATTATTGTGTCTAGGGATCATTGATAGGGATCATCATTAGGGTTACAGACTATGTTGAAAGCCTGGAAATGGAGATATAAAAAAATGTGGCTTTTTTCCCTGTTCTCATGACCCTTCTGTGTCTATGGATGGAGATAAAAAGCCTTTGTTTCCCTCTGAGGAGGGAGTATTTGCACAGTCTAACATTCAAAAGCAGAAAAAAGATACCTCTTTCCTCAATGTGGCATAAAGAATGTGGCATTCACAGTTCTGGAAGTTACATGGTTATTTGGTCTTCAGTAGCACCTGTATGTTTTCTGTGGAAACTACCTAATAACTAAAAGTCTTCTCACTCTTTATTGGGAAAGATTTGCTGAGATGTTGTCCTTAGTAGCTCCCACAGGGAGGTGGGGGGTTGGATAAAAGGAGTGTTGTTATTTCTGTTACTCTAGTGTTTATGAGTCTGTATAAATGGATCCCAACATATTCCTTTCCTCTGTCTCCTCAGGTTGGTTCTGTCTCAGAACCAGCTGTGGAAGCTCCCACTAACCATTAGAATCTTGATTAGTAAAGCCAGCTTTTGCACTGTTTGCTGTTAGATGTTAAGTCTTGTTAGTTAATTACATTGTGTGCATAATTGATTGTGACTTTAATAACTCTAAAGAATTTCAGCAGACATTAAAAAAGCCTCTGAGTGTTAGGAATTTGGACATAAAAAACATGTCACAAATCTGTAGACACCTTTCTCTTCCTGTACAGAAGCCTACACGTAAACTACCTATTTAAACTTTTCTTTATTTCTATCTAAACATTTCATTGTATAAGGAACCATGGAGAAAACAGGTTGGTTGGTTGATGAGGGAGTCAAGTTTCATATTGTGTAATAGTTCTCCAGATAGACAATATGATTTTTTTTCCAAGATGTGTATTTCTTTCAGTGTAACTCTACATTTAAGTTTTAGAAAAGTAATCAAAACTTTATCATCTATGCGAAGCTGACCTTTTTCGTAACTGAACTGCTTAATCTCCCAGAATGATTTGTCCCTGCACTGTAATTATTTATCCTTAATATTTTGGGGACTTTAAGGTTGAAATAGAAAAATCAATATCCCTCTTTTATATGAAAACTAAAACCCAGAAGTAGTTGATTCCTGGAATACCTTAAAAAGTTGCATCTAACATTTTGCAGTATAATTACTGTCTTGATCTTTCCCATCTTTCCTAGCAAAAGATTCATTAAAACTTAGGGCAAGAAAGGATCTCAGGATGCCTAAAGTTGGAAATGTACATTCTTAGAAAAGATGTTTCCTTGGGAAATTTCTGATATTCAGGATCAAATCAAGCATTCTATCTCACTGTCAAGAAAAGTCTGTAATGTTTTATCTGAGTATTGTTACAGTTACAGCTCTTATTTTCTGCCCTGTCAAGACCAGACAAGCAAAATAGTAGAGTCCTACAACAGTCCTATCTATACATTTATATACATAGACAAAATCACAAACACATGCAACTTGTGTGTCTGACAACAGTTAGCAAGTCTCCCACAGGTGTTTTTTCTTCCAGTGGAACAGCCACACTTGTTTAATACTTTTTCATAGGTCTTCTTTTCTAGACCTTTGTTCATATAGCAGAATTACTCAATCCATCATGCAGTCTGCTGCTTTGATCCTGCAAGAAATTTGCCCTGTCCTAACTTCATTATACAGGTGACTTGTGTTTAGCTTGATTCACTTCAACTTTCACATCTTTCTTTACCTTGATCTAACCAATTAATTTCTCTTCTCTACTTGTACAAAAGATGTTTCTCATGAAGGTAAACCATGTGGACCTTCAGAGGCCCAGGCATTGACTCTGGGTTTGCTGGATTTAGGGCACAGACATGGAACGGTTTTGTCCCTCAGCTCAAAGGAGGCAGACATGGGAGCAGTGAACAAGCCCTGTGTACTTGCTTGCTTTTGCATGTTGTGCACTTGATCCTTGCAGAGGAGTATGAGATGTAACATGCACCTATTTGCGCAGTAATCCTGTGTGCCACAGGATTTAGAATCAACTACACACATATGGTGATTCAATCACAAAGTAGAAATGAATCTCAGATTTGTTCATTTAATGACTTTAACTGTAAGGTATTTCTCCTATTCAGCTATTACTTGACGTGTAACCTAGCTTTTTTATTACTGAATATGATTCTTCTACAAGACTATCTCTCCAAATCAACAAAATTATTTAAACTCTTATTCCAACTTCTAATGTACTTATAAACTTTACCAATTTTGTCAACTGCAAATTTAGTGAGAATACTCTCTTTTTCTCATTTGAGAGTGCTGAGTCAGTAGGCTCAGACATAGAGGAGACTCTGTGAAGCCACTGGAGATAGATGCTCCTTTTATTTTTACACAGAGTGTTCTAGTTGTTCACCTGTGCCTTAGTATTTAATCTATTTAGTTTAACTTGGACTCTCCTGTGTGGGGAAAAAAAACCAACCAAACAAACCAGAAAAAGAAAAAAAAAAAATCTCTTCACAAATAGGACATGAATTTAAATGTTATATCTGAGAGTTTATAGAGCTCTACTCCTACTTTTCTATCTCCCAAATTGTGAAAAGATAACAAGTTATGTGTTTCATTAATCACTATAAGTTTTTGAATAAAAAAAAGAAACAGAAGGTGTCCTGGTTTCAGCTGGAATAGAGTTAATTGTCTTCCTAGCAGCTGGTACAGTGCCATGTTTTTTAGTTTGGTATGAGAAGAATGTTGATAACGCTGATGTTTTCAGTTGTTGCTAAGTAATGTTTAGGCTAGGTCGATTTTTCAGCTTCTCATGCCCAGCCAGGAAGAAGGCTGGAGGGGCACAAGAAGTTGGGAGGGGACACAGCCAGGGCAGCTGACCCAAAGTGGCCAACAGGGTATTCCATACCATGTGATGTCACATCTAGTATAGAAACTGGAGGGAGTGGGGGCAGGGAGCTTGCCGCTGGGGGACTAACTGGGTGTCGATCAGCAGGTGGTGAGCAATTGTGTTGTGCATCACTTGCATATTCTAATCATTTTATTATATTATTGTCATTTTATAAGTGTTATTATCATTATTAGTTTCTTCTTTTCTGTTCTATTAAACTGTTCTTATCTCAACCCACGAGTTTTACTTCTTTTCCCCAATTTTCTCCCCCATCCCACTGGGTGGGGGGGGAGTGAGTGAGCGGCTGCGTGGTGCTTAGTTGTTGGCTGGGGTTAAACCACGACAGAAGGTATAGTATTTTGCATGCTATTCGGTATTCTTGTACACCTGAAGTTATTACTCTTCTTAGTGTGCAAACTGAAAGTTAAAAGCAAATTGTATTGAAATAACTTTATTGTAATAGTTACTCAAGAGGAACCAATTTTAAATCTTAAAGCAATTAATCATGATGTATCTTCTACATAATTACATGAGACTGATACACACAAAATTGACAGCTCACATGTTTTCAATTAGAACATTATGTTCTTTCTGCAGAATTGCCATATTCAATTAGATCAATACATCTTTAATACTTTACAGTAAGGAAAGCAGAGAAATCCCAACTATGGCAATGTTCACATGTGTGTGTATATACATAAACATATAAAACACATGTATACATGTAAGTGTGTATATGTATGTGCAGGTATGTATATATGTAAGTATATAAAGAATAACTTCTGTTTCAGACTGAACTGGTAATGCAAAGTTGTTCTTCATATTTATTTACAACTCTAGCATAAATTCATAAATTAAATCAATTTCTTGAGATTTAATTCCATTTTTGGAATTATAAGATTGTATTATTTTTTAGTCCAAATATTCCGAGTAATTGCAAAGTTCCATTACACGTATTTTTGCTGGGTGTAGGTGGCAAGATTTTGCTGACTGGGGTGCTGCAGGGAAGAGAAGGGGCCAGGGCCTGCCCCATGCCAGACACAGCCAGTTCCAACCAACTCCAGTGGACCCACTGCAGGTCACACCTGAGCCCCTCAGGCAAGATGGTGGCATCTCTGGGAAAATGTGTTTAGGAAAGGGTAAAAAACATGCTGTACAGCAGTTGAGAGAGAGGACTGAGAAAAAATTGTGAGAGAAACAACCCTGCAGACACCAAGGTGAAAGAAAAAGGAAAGGGAGGAGGTGTCCCAGGTGCCAGAGCAGAGACTCCCTTTCAGCCTGTGGAGAAAACCATGTCAGAGCAGATATCCACACCGCAGCCCATGGAGAGGACCCCGTGCTGGAGTAGATGGATGTTTCCTGAAGGACTGCAGCCCATGGAGGACACATGCAAAAGTAGGAGAAAAGTGTGAGGAGGAATGAGTGGCAGAGAAGAACTGTTACGGACTTACCGCAACCCCCCCATTCCCCATCCACCTGCTCTGCTTGCCGGGGGTGAGGTAGAGGAGTCAGGAATGAGGGAGTTCAGCCAGGGAATAAGTAGCAGGGGGAAGGTCTTTTTAGGTTTTTCCTTTGTTTCTTACCATCCTACTCTATTTTTTATTGGCCATAAATTAAACAGATCTTCCCCAAGTTGAGTCTGTTTTACTCATGATGGTAGTTGGTAACTGATTTCCCTGTCTTTATCTTGACCCATCAGCTTTTCCATCTTATTTTCTCCCTCTGTCTTGAGAGCAGCTGGGTGGGTGTCTCACAGCCCACCAGGGTCAACCCACCACAATATTTTCAGCCACTGAAGCATGGTTAATAAACAGTATTCTGAACTAGTAATTTCAGCTAAGCTGAAATCTGTCCTTCTGATATCACTACAAGTTTTTCAGCTGAGTGTAGTGGATACAGAATTGCAGACTATTAAGCATGAGTGTCTCTATCAATGCTTTATACATAATACTGTAGCTGCAATTTATCCCAAATCATATTTCTTTAAGGATAATTATTGGCATTCTTTCTAATACTTTATATCACTAATACCTAATAGTTATTTAAATTACAAGGAGTTGACTGAAAAATTCTAGATCTGAAAAGCAAAAAGTGAGGAGTTAATCATATTTCCTTTTTCCATAATTCAATGAACATAGTAATTTAAGTCCTGTTTGCTGGCATAAACATCTGGAATTACAATACCAAAACTGATCTTCCTTAACAACAAATGTTAAAAGATAGTAAAATCTATTATTATTTTGTGTATGATAGTAGGGAATATTTTGTGAGGCTTTTTACAAGCATACAATAAATTGCATTCTCTACTTCAAAGTGAATATTCAATATTTTGTTAAAATTGTGTTTTCAGGGACTCCACTGATAAACTTCTTTATTACGTTTCTGTAGAGTAAATACAACAATGAAAAAGGATCATTCTTCATATTTCTGGCATATTTTCTTGAGAAATACTACAGCATGACGTTTCTCTTGATTCACTAGGGCCTGGCTTAGAATAAAAGCCAAAATAACTACTATATTCAGTTAAATGAGGTATGGAAATAGTAAAAAATTGATCAAATCAAAGGAAATTAAATCAAGTATTTCATAATCTTTTACAAGATGTAAGACCTGAGAACTAAAGCTTTCTATTTTCTTCCTATTTATCATTATCTACACAAATCTACCCAGCAATAGCCTCTATTTTAAATACTTCATACAACTTTTGTACTCTCAGAGTATTGCTATGGTCCTTTTCACTTTTGAAATGTAATTTCCTCTGTATGTTAAACTTCTGTTGATGTTTTTTGTGCTCATTAAGTTGAAAGCTGTATGTGTTCAAGCTGCAAGCAGTAATAATACACATTTCCAAATACCCAATAATAACCAGTTGCATTGTTTAATTATACTGTTTCCAACTGGTTGTTTGCTAATGTGTCTTGCTAAATATGATAAAGTTCTAGCTATTTTCTTATTTACTTTTAGACTTATCTCCAACCCAAATACACAGTATTCTTGGATAGACATGACACATTTCCAGGCAATGAAGACATTGTAATTTAGTATCTGTAAAAAATGAAATTAAAAGTATGATTCCTTCAGTAATTTTTTATGTCATTTGAATTCACTATCATAACTATTTGTACAAAATGAGAAAGACAGGAACATACAAAAAAGAGGTGGAAAGAAGTTAATAATGGAAGCCCTTATTTGTGATGAAGACTTTTACTTGATCTTTTTTTGCAAGTGAGATGCACACATTGTAACTTATGCAGACAGATTAATGCAGCAGGGATAAGCCAGACCAATGGTTCAGAAGGCTCAGTAAGAACAGCCGGGAAACTGTCTCAGATATGAGCATAAAACAGTGCTGTCTTTCTCCCTACCATGTCATTGACCCAGAGCTGCTTAGAGGAGTTCTAACATTTGACCTCAAAAAAAAAAAAAAAAAAAAAGAAAAGACTAAAAACCAGCCTTCTACAAAAAACGACCAGATATGATATCTGCAATCTTTTTACTAGCTTTCTCTGGTTGAATTTCTTTTCTAATGACAGGTGGGTGCACCTGCTTCCTCAGATCTCCCACTTTGTCTCTCCCTGTTCCTTCATTCTAATTTCCTTCTACACTTTCCCTGCTTTTTCGGGGGGGGGAACTTTCAACTCTTGTCCCTTCACGATTTTTTTTTTTTTTATTTTACCTTATCTTCTCCAAATCAGGAGAAACCATAGCAACAAAACTAATTGTGAAGCTTATTTGAATTTTTATTCCACCACCTTTTATCATCAGTCTATTATCACATGTATCTGTCTTGCTCGCTTGCACCACCCTTTTTTAAACACTGATACTCTTTATTCTGTGAGCAGCAGATAGCAAAGCAAGGTTTGTACATCCTTCCATAAAAAATACATCGTAATAGTTATAACAACTGTATAATTTGTTGATAATGACAACATATAAAATATATAAAACTGATAAGTAGATAGCAGCAATAATTTAATTTTATCATAACTTGCCCATTGGCTCAGCTCAGTGTAGGACAAGGAGGGAAGTGCAATATCTGACTTTTTATTTTACTGCATTGTCTGCCATCTTATATGAAAATTATTTGAGCAGCCCTATTAAGAATAAGCCCCCACAGGTGATAATATGTGTAGTCTTACCAAAAAAGGTCTGAGTCTCAAAATCTTAATTGAAATATATTCCATATTCTGTCAATTAGATCTTCTGATGTTACCATACGTATTTTAAGAGCACTGATCAAGGAGAAGTTCAGTAAAAATACTATCCCTAAATTAAACAAACCTATGTCCTTGCTTTAATGAGGTTAGAGTTTGGTCCTGATGACATCAGGAAAACAGAAATACATCTGAATGGGAGTAACATGTTAAGTTGTTCTTTTATCTAATCAACTGATAGTGAATGTAATATTACCAGATAATGGACTTTTTAATATATCAAAATACCTAAAAATACAGGTATCTGCTTGATTCTGCCTGGTACAAGTTACCTGAATCTAGCAGACTTCGTAGTCTGTCATTGCTTATTATTCTGGAAAGATCAGCAATGATTTTGTGACCGAGACACTAGCATCTCTAACTTATTAACAATGTAAGAATTAGTAACTCAATGCAGGGATGCAATTCTAATTAGGATCACACACACATATACCCATTTATTGCAATAGCTATTTTTGCCTTGAAAGATTAATCAAATTTGTGTTCCTTCTTCTGTAGGAAAAGAAATTGTCAATAGTAGACAAATATATGAGTTGTCCACACCAGAGGTTCATCAAGCCCAATTATAACTCTACTGGTGAGTACAAGCAGATGCCCGGAGAACAGCATAAGAAAGCAGCTTCAGTGGCACTTCCCAGGAATCACATGATCACCATAGATACTTGTTTAACATCCAAAACAAAGGCTTTCAAGAAGTTCTGTGGTTTAGCTACACACCAGATGAAGTACTTTGATTTGTTTTGAACTGAGTCCTGATAGTTTTGTTGGTTTTTTTTTTTTTATATCCCCTAGTTCTGGTATTAGAAAATTTACTAACATTCATTTCCTATTTACTCTTTCCCTGTTAGTCATGTTTTTATTTGCTATTATCTCATGTCTCTTCTACAGCTTCAGAAGTTTTCGTCCATTTAGTTGTTACCTGAATAGAAGTTTACACTATCTGTGCATTCCTTGTCACGGGCTGCGGTTCTTCATGAACTGCTCCAGCATGAGTCCTCCCCATGGGAGACAGTTCTCCACAAACTGCTCCAGCATGGATCCCTTCCACGGGCTGCAGTCCTTCAGGCACAGACTGCTCCAGCGTGGGTCCCCCGTGGGGTCACAAGTCCTGACAGAAAACCTGCTCCAGTGTGGGCTCCTCTCCCCACGGGCCCACAGGTCCTGCCAGGAGCCTGCTCCAGTGCAGGCTTCCCACGGGGTCACAGCCTCCTTTGGGCACCCACCTGCTCTGGCCTGGGGTCCTCCACGGGCTGCAGGTGGAGATCTCCTCCACCGTGGACCTCCACGGGCTGCAGGGGGACAGCCTGCCTCACCATGGTCTTCCCCACGGGCTACAGGGGAATCTCTGCTCCGGCGCCTGGAGCACCTCCTCCCCCTCCTTCTTCACTGACCTGGGGGTCTGCAGAGTTGTTTCTCTTACATATTCCCACTCCTTTCTCTGGCTGCAGTTGCTGTTGCGGACTTTTCCCCCCTTTTTAAATCTGTTCTCCCAGAGGTGCTACCCCCGTTGCTGATGGGCTCGGCCTTGGCCAGCAGTGGGTCCTACTTGGAGCCAGCTGGCGTTGGCTCTGTCAGACATGGGGGAAGCTTCTAGCAGCTTCTCACAGAAGCCACCTCTGCAGCCTCCATGCTACCAAAAACTTACCACGCAAACCCAATACACTATCTTTCTGACAAATGCTGAGATAATCAGAATACAGATAATTCAGTACCCAGGGCTCTGTGTTCTGAAGCCATCACAAATGAATCTTCTTGGTGTCCAACTTCTTTTTAAACTTTGTGATGTACTTGTACATTGAATGCTTTTCCTAACAACAGCTAGCTGGTTAGTTGGTGGAGTTTATTCATCTCTTGTAACTTTCTTTAGTGGAGCTACATTGTTTACTGAAAACAGGTTTTATCCAAATTCTAACAATTTGAAAAAAAAGACCTTTTTTTTCCTGCAGTCAGAAATAGTAATGCTGTACAATGTTTGAGTTCTGGTGGATCAGAATTAAATAAGGTATAATCCTGTGGCAGGCCAGGTGGCTTAGCAGCTGTTCAGAGTATTGTGGAATGGGAAGGTTGGTTTGAAAGCAACCTCATCTATCTTTCTCTCAACCATTCACTTGGCTGGGAAAGCTTGGCCATGCTGATATTGTGAAGGTGATGCAGTTATGTGGCCTGACCTTGGCTCCTGTGCATGATGAGGGCTATAAGTAGAGGAGCAGGCGAAGTGACAGCTGCTGAAGGTACGGGTACGTCCTGCTGATCAGCTGATAAAAAGTAACATAGAAGGTACTTGCCTGCTGGTTTTCTTGCTGCGTTTATTTTTCATAGTGGCTAAAACACATACACAATGATTTGCTTCCACTGCAATCCAAAGTCATGTATGTATTAGCAGATGCAGACAAACCTGAGGTTGTACTGCCTATGCTATGCCAGCAGCGAAAACAAGGGATGAAAGGACCTGAGCTCTTTTGCTGTTAGATGCACTATAGTTTTGTTATATGTAATCACTTAAAACACTACAGGCTCTACCCTCTAACTTTTCTTCTAAAAGAACATGTGAAGTCTTTTTTTAGATCTCACTCATTTATGCCTTTAATTTACATCCACATAAGCAGATGACTTTGGAGTTAAAAAACTGTCTAGTGCTGGAAGTCCATACCAAGAAAGAGTTTCTTAGGTGGGTTTTGCAGAAAAATAGAAGTCAGTTTATGAGGAAATGATTAAATTTGTACCTAGTGTATAGGTGAGGAAAGGGGAAGAACTGAGGCTTGTGTGAACACAATATTAGTCCTTCCTGAGACTGACCAAGATAAGTCAACAATCCACTCTGCTGACCTCCTTTCTGGAGACAGTAATGATCTTTGTTATCTGCCTTTCCAGTATTGAGATACAAATAGCTGCAATTTAAAGATAGAAGCATAACTGTGTTTACTAAGAGTATGCAGTGAATTTGGTTGTTTTTTTCTTCATTCCTGTTCATGCATGTGTGAAGAAACACAGCACAACCAGTATGTGTCTGATTCAGTGACTTCAATATTGTGTCTAATTTACAAATAAGAACAATTTTTTAATGGCAGCCTTGCAAATTCAGATAAAATTTGGAAATGAAGCTGGGGTTTCTTTTCTGTCATTAACTCAGAATCTAGTTGATAATGTTGTCAGTGAAAAACATGCACTTGTGTTCTTTCATTGCTAACCAGAAATATTCTTTTGAACTTTGAAGTAAGAAGAGCATATTATATTTAACATAGCATTTTACCAGTTACATGCAAACTATATTATAGAGAAAGATTTAGTCCACCCATATCCACAACATTGGTGCACTTGTCCAGAAAGTCCAAATTTCCCAAACCTTGGAACTGTGGTGGAAATTTCAGTACATTACGAATCTCCACAGGACTCTCATCCATTCTCAGTTAAGCTTCAGAAAAACTGCACCTATGGATCTCCTGTCCAAATAGATGCTTTCTCAGTTAGGCATATCACCTGGTATTGCTGCACATCCTCGAGGCTGACTCCTGTTCAGACACTTTGAAGTGAAAATTTTAGGGTGGGTATCTCCTCACTGTAGGCTGGTTCTTGGTGATTTCGGCTACTGAATACAGCCACGTCCTTGCAGAATTCTGAGGTCTAAGACAGAGCAAGAAGTGAGAAGAGCAAGAATGCTTGTCAGCTGAATTAAGTAATTCCTGAAATAGAAAAACATTAAAAAAAAAAAAAAAAAAGAAAAATACAATTTCACAAGCAATATTCCTATAGAATCACAGAATGGTTTGGGTTGGAAGGGACCTTCAAAGACCATCTAGTCCAAGTCCCCTGCCATGAGCAGGGACATCTTTCACCAGACCGGGTTGCTCAAAGCCCCATCCAACCCAACCTTGAACACTTCCAGGGATGGGGCATCCTCAACTTCTCTGGGCAACCTGTTCCAGTGTCTCACTACCCTCATTGTAAAAATTTTCTTCTTTATGTCCAATCTAAAGCTACTCTCTTTCAGTTTAAAACCATTGCCCCTTGTCCTGTCACTATAGGCCCTGGTAAAATGTCTCTTGCTTTCTTATAAGCCCCCTTCATATAATGAAAGGCTGCAATCAGGTCTCCCCAGAGCCTTCTCTTCTCCAGGCTGAACAACTCCAACTCTCAGCCTTTCTTCATAGGAGAGGTGTTCCAGCCCTCTGATCATTTTCCTGTCCCTCCTCTGTACCAACTCTACCAGGTCCAGGTCTTTGTTGTGCTGGGGGCCCCACAGCTGGATTCAGTACTGCAGGTGGGGTCTCATAAGAGGGGAGTAGAGGGGCAAAATCACCTCCCTCGACCTGCTGACCACAATTCTTTTGACGTATCCCAGGATACAATTGGCTTTCTGGGCTGCAAGTGCACATTGGTGACTCACACCCAGTTTTTCATCCACCAGGAAGTCCAAGTCCTTCTCTGCAGAGCTGCTCTCAATCCATTCACCCCCAATCTGTATTGATACTGGGGATTGCCCTGACTCAGGTGCAGGACCTTGTACTTGGCCTTGTTGAACCCCATAAGGTTCACATGGGTCCAATCCTCAAGCCCATCGAGGTCCCTCTGGATGGCACCCCTTCCCTCTAGCATTATCAACTGTGCCGCTCAGCTTGGTGTCACCTGCAAACTTGCTGAGGGTACATTCAATTCCACTGTTTATGTCACTGATGAGGATATTAAATAGTAATGGTCCCAGTACTGACCCTTGAGGCACACCACTTGTCACAGGTTTACACTTGGGCATTGAGCTGTTGACTGTAACTCTTTGGACACGGCCCGCCAGCCAATTCCTTATCCATTTAACAGTTCGTCCATCAAAGCCTTATCTCTCCAATCTAGTGGCAAGAATGTTATGGGGGACCGTATCAAAGGCGTTAGAGAGGTCTAGGTGTGATGACATCCGTAGCTCTTCCCTTGTCCAGTGATGCAGTCACTCCATCGTAGAAGGCCACTAAGATTAGTGAGGCACAATTTGCCCCTGGTGAAGCTGTGTTGGCTGTCTCTAATCACAGCCCTGTCTTCCATATGTTTTAACATAACTTCCAAGAGGATCTGTTCCCAGATCTTTCTGGGCACAGAGGTAAGGCTGACTGGTTGGTAGTTCCCAGGGTCTATGAGTATGAGTAATGGGTATGAATAATAGAATTTCAAACCATAGTACCCTACCATGCTGCTGTCTCATTAATTCAAGGCATCATGGCTGACACAAAATGTGGCAGGCATGCGCGCGCACACACATATGCACATTATAATTACAAATATATGATGCTTAAGGCATATATGTAGGGTAGATTTACTACCACAGCAGAAACCTCTGCCTTCTGTAAAAAGACCTAGCACAGGGAATTGGTCATTAACAAATGACTTACCAGCAAGTTCCATTACTAAGCTGGTTGATGCTCTATGTTTCAACAACTGTTCATTATTTCAAAGCTGACAAATGGAAACCTTTAGAAAAGTTAGTGTGAATAGATCAGACAGACACATCTGGCAGGACGGGCATGAAGATCACTCTATAGAGAAATTTCAGAAAAATTGTTTATTTAAAAGAAATCACCCTACTACAATCTGTTATTTTTAAATGGAAAAGAGAAAGATAATGCTAATGGAGCAACTGTCAGAACTATAGTGTTAGTATTTATTTTGTAGCCTCCCTTTATACGTCTTTTGGTGTCTCAGTACTGCATAGCCTCTGGGGAACTTTTGTTTTGTTTAAGCTTTTTCAGTGTGTTTACCAATATAGTATATGTATTCGTTACAGATGTCAACAAATTTAGTTTTCCTAGCACTTGCAGAACTATGGAAAGACTTCACTGATTTTCAAAGAATTAGTGGAATCAGAGAAAGAAAGCAAGCAGAAAGAGAGAGAAGAATGAAAAAGATAACCCTAGCTGGAGACCTTGTTTTAGCACTCACTCAGAACAAATCTGATTTCTCTGAAAACTTATTCCCAGCCCTTCTAAAGACATCTTTGTGTGTTTCTTGTGGCTGGTGAAGAAACAAACCTTTTATAGAGTTTTAACTTCTTCATGACCTAAATTTTAATGAGACTAAGCCGTGTCAGTGCAAAAGATGTAGAGATGGCTTCACTTCTGACACCAGATCATCTTCACTCAACCAAATAAAAATGTCCTAATACAGTACCTAGAACAAAATGAGGCACTGAGAATATGTCTGATCTACCTTGCTCTAACTGAATACAGAGTTCAAAACTTCACTAACATTTAAGAGTTTGTACTGCCTAATAGCTTGGATAGTTGTCATATTAGTGCAAAAATGAATTGTAGTCTAGCATCCCTCTGCAGTCATGTAGATAAGAAAGTCAAGCGTAGGTCATGTAAGAACCATGGCTGAGGAATCTGCGCCATGCAAAGGACTGTAAAGTAGATCGTAATAATTAATTAATGGGTAATGTTCCATGTCAGAGCATGAAAGAAACAAAGCAAAACCACTTTGCTATAAAGTATTTATGCTTTTAATCACAATTTTTCTGCCATTTTATAGGTAATACTTTTTTGTTTTAGTCTCCCCTTTATTTGCAATGGCTCCTAAGAAAAAGAAAAATAAATCATTACTAAACACTTTAGCATTCTGTGTTTGCTTGTTAGTTTTCAGTCTGAAATTTCTGAACTTGAAGCTGTTTTCTGGCTTCAAGCAAAATACTGTAACAGAGCAGAACTGTTTATTGTATCACTGTCAGTGTCCACTGGGCCCCAGGGTTTCATTTTGTAAATTGAGTCTGAGTTACTGTAGTAATTCTCGGAAAGCAAATTAGAATTTATTCTTAACACAAGGAAAAGAAAATAAAATAAACCTTTACTGTTATGAAAATAAGGCATATTAGGTAAATATTTTAACGTAATGCAGTGCTGTAGTCAAATTTGATGATACCAATCTTTCAAAAATGGAAAGAAATAATATGTTTGTTATTTTTACTTCTGAAAGTTTGTTCTTGACAAATGTTTCAT
The DNA here is from genome assembly GCF_900496995.4 of Aquila chrysaetos chrysaetos. Classification (NCBI taxonomy): domain Eukaryota; kingdom Metazoa; phylum Chordata; class Aves; order Accipitriformes; family Accipitridae; genus Aquila; species Aquila chrysaetos. Next base: position 62,705,529 of record NC_044007.1, read on the forward strand.
GTCATTATCAAATCATGAGTTGCACTGATGCCTAAGGTGTTATACTTCAAAAAAATTCTGAAAAAAATAATAACTATACTAGGAAGAATTGTATAAGACAGACTCAGGTACTGAATTCTACTCCTTACATTTAAAGTCCTTATATTCGGAAAAGTGAGATGATACAACTAAAAAGATAATTTTATGGCTTCTTAGATGACCACCCAAAAAGGACAAATGCACGTGTTGATTATAGTGCAATGACTGAAATTGTGTTTTAAGAATCAGAACAAACTCAGGAAGGCAAATGAGATTCAGAAAGAGAATTGGACATACCTGCCAATGACAACAGTATCAGTATTGTGTTCTGGATTGGTGGAAATGAGAGAATATCCATTAGAACTAATATCTACCTTTGTGCACTAAGCAATAAAAACCTAGACTGAAAAAATACTGCTGTTATTAGATAGGTTTTGGCAATGCAGTTATATCTCAAAGAGGTTTTTTTAGTTATAGAAAAATATAATATTGTAGTTTAGACCTAGTTTTAAAGTTTTAATCCACTGTACATTCTACTGATGCAGTTGCAAATCCCTTTTTAGACTTGTCAGCTGTCTCATCCTCACAGTCCCCATTTATAATGCATCTCCATTATAAAAGTATCGATAGCAACAAGATTGTTGTCTGTTTTGACCAAATATTAAATACAGACACAGGGAATAAAACTTCTAAGACATCAGTTTTGAAGTTCATAGGCAAGGTATGGAAAGGTAATGCCAGAAAGTTTTGCTAATTACCTGAACTGGATCCTACTACGGTTTCTCTCAGCCAGTCCTATGGACCCTCCTGCCTGGAACAGCCCATGCTGAGTTAAGATGGCTGCCTTAGGGCATGAGAACCTGAGAAACTTTATACAGGTCTCTGTAACAGTCAGCTAGCCTCTCTTTCCTACATCTGCTCTTTCTAAGTTTGAAGCTGTCTGCCTCTCACATTAGCAATCTTTTTTTACTCCTGCTGAAGAAAGTTGCATTTTTTTCCCCCAATGTAATGTCCAGATAGCATAGAAACCTTTCCTTTTTTTTTTTTTTTTTTTTCCCAACACTTGCTCATATGCTATTAATAAAATGGATGTAAACTTTGCTTTGCCTTTCAATGGTATGACTGCAGAGTGCCCAAGCTATTCAGACAAGTCCATAGATATTCTGATCCCCATGATGAAGGTGGCCCATCTCTTCACTGATCTCTTCAAGCTCAAAGAGGAATGCCAAAACCACTACAGAAGCCTTTTGTTCCTGTTGGTCTTTCACAAACTCTGAGTAGCCATCATATCTACAGCCCCTTCCACAATAGGATTCAGGCATGTCTGTTCCTGTGAAAATTCATCAAAGGTCAAGAGTTTGTTCATCTCTGGTAACCAACCTTAGCAAAGAGCTGTCTCATTGCAGCTATGCCAGCTTTTACTCCTTTGCTGCAGTCACAGAGATCAGGGTTTCCAGGTGACAGTGACATCAGTAGACATTACGAAAACACTAAATGGTCAGTTGTGACTGATTTGATCAGTAATTATGCAGGTAAAATGAGATGCATTCTTTATTGGTAGCAGGATAGAATATTTTGCTTCAGAAGTGTTAGGGGTAACTAAAGCAATAGCTTTCAATGCATCTCATATTGTCAAGATGTTTCCAAACATGTATTAATTAACACAACTGACAGTGAGAATGTAATACTATTCCAGTCAGTTTAACGGCTTTTTATTCTGTCATTTCAAGCAACCTGTCTCTCACTCAACTTTCTTCATTCTTCCATCGCCTTTCAGTGTAATCCAACCTGTACTCCTTACAAGACATTACTTGAGAACCACTGAAATCTTTTCTTGTGGTTCTCTTGCTAAAGATAGTGTAGGCAGGTCTTAGTCAGGACTTCTGCTATAAATTGCATGGGAAACTTTTAATTTGTGACATTGCTGACATAATAAAACAGTTTTAACATCAGAGTAGTCTCCTTTATTTTCATAAACACAAGCTTCTTTTAAAGAAGACATAACAAAGAAGTCAGATTTTTAAGGTATTTGGGAATCTAAAATATAGCTAACCCCCTAAATCCCATGGATACCAAAGTAAATTTAGTAACTAAGTATTTTCAAAATTCTCAGTGGCATTTATACCACTTGGCATTTAATCATGCTTGGCACGTATCATTCCTATGTATGAATAAGTAATGTTTGCTGCCGATTCGCTCCAGAAATGAAACATGCAAAAATGTATACAATGGATTTTGGAGATAATAATTTTTCCATTTTAAGGTGAACCTGAAGTTTCACTGATCACCTAGAGGAAAAATTCACCAATTATTTAGTCACTTAGTCTCACTGTGTGACAATCCTAACTTGGATTGATGTAGATATTTCAGTTTTTTTCCTGGGAAGCAGTTGTTTCATCATTTTTAAGAGAACAGAGTAAATAAACGACCTTATATGATACAAAGATGAGAGGCACCTGACTGAGAAAAAGGTTCTCAAAAAATTCAGCATTGTAGAAACTGGTTCATTTAGCTTGTTTGACAGAAGTAACATGAAACTGCAGCAGCATGAGCAGAAACACTGGGAACTTCAAAGACGGGAGAAGTTAACAGCAAAACATTCTTTCATCAAAACAGACAGGGCTTGTGATATGTAGAGAATTGGCTAGAGGAGTAACAAAACTGGATGCCTGGGACTGAGGTGATCAGTATAATGATAACTGTATTCAGGAGTATGGGTCACAAGACCGAGAAGTAGACTAATGCAGTAACTTAGGGTGGAAAGACCACTGGCTTTGACTGTAAATAAATGGATTAACCAAAATGAAAACAAAACAAAACAAAACAAAAAAACCAACAAGCAATAACGATAACAACAACAAAAGGTAAGTGTGCAGTAGTAACCTGAAGTGAAAAGTAGGCTTTTCTGAATTTTGTTTTTCAGGACTATAAGAAAAATCTATTAAAACAGAGAATGCAGTTCAGTAAAATATGGCATTAAACTAAATAAAAGGGTAATCATGACATGAGGAAGTATTTTAACCGATTCTTTGCTATAACTATGAAGAAAAGCAATTTTTATTAATTCATGGAAGCTGTTGTAAATAAAGGCAAATATCTTCTGCAACAAGCTTGCTCATCCAGGGTGTTACCATTTGCAGCATCTCTCCCCTCCCTAACTCATTTTCAGTAAGGATATATTCTTGTCTTCCAGTTACTAGATCTATGTTCTGTCTGTCTTCATTGTGTTTCTTACAGTCTTAATATGAAGCTAGCTTGAAAAATACTTTCTGATTATTCTTACACCAGATTTTTGTGTCCTTGTTGAAATAAAACAGTGCTTTACCAAGTGAAAAATACTAAACTAAGTCAGTGCAATAACTTGGAAAGTAAAAGGAAAGCTGAAATGAATAAAGTAAGCAGACTCTTTTAACCCTTTAAATTTAATGAGTACACAATTTACTACCAGTTTCATTCTGCCCATCTTCAAGCACTTTGGCTTGAAGTACTTTGAATACTTTGAAGTATTGACTTCAAAGACAATACTTTCGAGTATGGATATATGGAAAGTTATATTTTATCAATAATTAACACCAGTTGAACAATCTGATCATTATTTTTTAGACACAAGCAGTTTAGACTTTATTAGTATAAAGCTGGAGGTGTTGTGTTTCCATCTGTTTTCCAGTGTAGCACAGCTACTTTGATGTTCCTTTTACATTTGACATTGTTTTCAATTTACATATCTTGCCGGGCATCCCAGAAAATCAGTCGGATGTCTGACATATCCACATCTAAAGCAATAGCATGGCTTTTATATTTTAGCCCAAAGTGGGCTTTTATTTCCCTTCACGTTATTTCATTTTACTGCACTGATATTAACACTCTCCGAACTCTGACTAGAAGAGGTAATTTTGCAATTTCTTCCATTGTTTCTGATAAACTCAGAAATCTTTAAAAGGGTTAAATTGTCCTCATTTGGCATTAATTCTAATCTTATTTTTTTCTTTTCAATTGTTAGATCACAGATCAGTTTGTCAGTTAGACCACAACAACTGAGATGTAAAAACAAAGTCATGTAAAGCTGCAAATAACCCAGTCCTTGGGTTTTTTTGCTCTCCTGCAAAAATAACATCTCCCACAATATTTATTAAGGGCCAAAGTCCTTACTGTCTGTGAGAATTGTTTTATCCCAGTCTGTAGAATGAAAGGAGCATCTGTTATGGCAGGTAAGCTGTAAAATACCTCATGTCATCAAGTCCTGAGTAATGAAGCAAAAAGCTTTCTTTTTTGTATTAAAAAAAAGAAGTTGGTGATGGTTTACAAGGAATGCATGAAGTGCAAGCGTTTCTGGTGGCTGTCACATTGGCAGTCAAGCAGGTGGACATGAGAGTGTGTCATGTCAGTATAGGTAATGTCTTGCTGTAATGACACCCTGCCAGAAAGGTTGGAGATTCATTGCAGATTCACTTATTTAGTGAATCACCTGTAAGAATAAACTATTATTACTCCTATTCTTACTTTATAGCTCCCTTTAGTACCACCATGTGCACAAAGTATCTATTTACTACTGCTTTGTTCACTTACCATGAGAAACATGCAGTCATTTCTACTTCCACCAAAACTTCCTACTTCTCTGCTTTATACAGAAAAAAACAACCCCCAAACCACAAAAGATAGTGGCTGATGGCACATACTACATGTACACAATACCCTAACACCCCTCCCACTGCAGAGATAGCTACAGTAATGAATATATTTTAGGGGTGATATCACTTCTGATTCAGGATTGGCTCAGTAGGTGTAAAATATAAAAGAAAATTTGCCCTAGGAAAGAATTCACATAAATAAAAAGCATCTGCTTACACTAGGTTGGTCCTTCTCTAATGAAATAACATTAGGTCTTTTCCCTGTTTTCCTCTTACAAGTACATATAAGTTTCTACAGAAGTGTAACTATCCTGGCACTAAATCCTCAGGAGATGGTACTTGCCAAGAGTCTTTAAGAATGTCTGTTGTGAACCAGTGGCACTTTCCAGCTAACAAATAGTTAGCTGTCTATCTAACTAGCTAAGTTACTCTGAGAGTTTCTTCAGGCAATTGGTACGTTCCACTCTGACCTTTTATCAAGAAAACAGAATGCGACAGTTTGTCTCTGATAGTCTATGTAACTGGAAGAGACTAAAGGGACTTTAAAAAGACATGTTTTGTTTGCTAATAATATCCTTTATTCAAGATGTGCAGCCAAATAGCTGTCATCAGCATTGTATGATTTTAAATAAGAGATTTATTTTTTCTTTCAAATAAGATTATTTTATTTTATTTTATTTTTCTTTTCTTTTCTTTTATTTTATTCTCCAAACAGTTGTTTTCCTGGGTTGCAGGGAACCTGATCTATGAAGAAGCTGGAACATCCATGCCAGGCATGGTCCTCCCTCTCAGCTAGAGAGAAAAAGGAAAGGTGCATAGCATCAAGGTCTGTGAATAATAGCACGTCCTCTGAAAATGGGAACAGTTTATCAGTTCTGTTACATGCATGGACCATGAACTGGTATAATTAGGAAGAGTAATACTGAACTGTAAGACCAGATAGCAAGAGAAAAGGCTGAGAATTAAAGGTCATAGTCAGTCTTTTATGATCTGGTAAATCCTTGGAAAACAGGTACATAAGGCTAGGAAACAGTAGACAACTAGCCCAGGGTTCCTTCACGGTTCTGTGTTTGGGCATTTTATAAAAGAGATTAGGTCTGGGGTTCTTGAAGAATCCTATCTATCGAAATGATACAGTGATACCAAAAACCACAAGGAGAACAGGGAAGGGGGGGGGGGGGGGGCGAGACCTTTTGACCCTTGGAGGTGCAGAAATCTGAAGACTCTTGGAGTCTGAGAAAGCAGAGCTTGAGAAGGAAGCCTAAAACTGTAAGACAGGTAACTTGTGTAAATCTGGATGGTTAAGGTATTTCAGCCATTGAACTCTTCTGAATGTGAAGCACAACAGAAGTGATGCGGAGGTGAGGTGGTGGTTTGACCTGAAGCTAGACAGGGTATGACATAAGCAAGAAATTGTCAGTGAATTTTGCCTCAGTGTAGGAGGCCGATGCAGAAACCTATTCAACATAAATTGTCATGAGATTGCAAAAGGAGTACTTTCTGAATATGAATATGAATTTGGAGGTAGGTAGTTGAACAGCAGTGGAATTAGGTGTTGGGGTTTGGCACTCCAATAAAATTTCTCTGTATTTAAAGTCTAAGCAGGCCAATGACCCTGAATCAATGCAAATAAAGTAACCAGTTTCCTGAATGAATATTATTAAATCAGCATTAGTTCAAGCTTGCTACATTTGTACAGTGCTTGGTAGGATAGACACTTGGCTTCTGAGAACATCCACTGCAATTAATAAAAATGAACATGCTAAATATGTCATGGGTATTAATCTCCTTTTCCATATGTGAAAACCATCTGCTATTTCTGTTAGTCAATTGAAGTGCTTGAATTTAATTGTATAGGTAAAATAAACTAAGCAAAGGTTAAAGGAAGCTGATATAGTAATTGTAATTTGACTACATGTTTCTTCAATGTATTGGTTTTAGCTAAAACACAAATAACACACACATGATTCTTGTAAAAAAAAAAAATAAATACTGTGATAATAACTGCAAAAAAGTGAAGGTTGTAGTCCTCACTGTTCGGTTTTGGATCAGTAAGTAATACAGAATGTAGGAAATTTCTCCCTCAAATGGTCACTCACCTGACCTAAGATTGGGTCTGGCACTGTTCCAAGGATCTGCCTTGCTGTCCCTCTCAGCGAGGGTGTCTGTTTTTGCTCTGACATTACCTGGCTTTCTTATATTTAATTTTTTTTAAACATCACAGAGTGTTGAAGGAACTTGTGCTAGTGAGCTAACAGTACCAGCTGAAGAGTCTTTCTTATAGTGATATTTAATAACTGTGGAGAAACAAGAAAGTTAGAAGGGTGGCCGAAGCTGCTGAAATATTCTACGAAGGAAGGATAATGAAACTACCCATGTCACTGTAAGCATGTTCAGAATTAACTGAGGCTGTTCATCCTTATAGATGAAATTGCTGCAATATGAAACTGACTTAAACTTACAAGTGAAGTCCAGAAAGTCTTTTGAAGATTGAATAACTGTCCTAAATTCCCAATGGTTAGGAATAAATGTTATAAAGATTATCGTGAAACTAACAGAAGAATGAATATTTCTTAATTTCCATACATGCAAACTGCTCTGTCTTCTAGGTAGAAATCATGGTTACCCAGTAGAGAGCAGGAGAAAACAGGTCAGAATTGCAGATTCTAAGAGTGTATTTACATTGTATTTCTCGTCTTGACCAAGAGTTGTCTTTTTGAACCAAAATTCTCAATTGTCTCCCTGGTTTGGTTTACACAGTAGATCTGTTTGGATTGGACAAACCATTTTCTTTCTCAATGAAACTAGGCTAGAAGACATGGTGCAGAACTACACTCGCAGAGGCCACTAGCAGACATTCAGTTGACTGGACCACTCTACATCCCGTCTGACCTTAAGCCTCCTGCAATGCTCACAGTGTGGATATACTTACAGTAGAGGAAATATCCACTATTTTACTCTACAGATATGTTCCCAGTGGGTCTCATTGTTTGCTAATGGAGACAAAACCCTGAAGACAATGCCACTTCAAGGAAGAGCTAGAGGGAAAAAGATGTGGGTCTAAGGCTCATCTGTCCTGTGGGTATTGAATAGGAAGGTGACACTGCTGGTTAGGTGTTCAGACAGCCAGAATGCACCTGGGATTATACAATCACCCACTTAGGTACATAAATAGTCCTAAGAGGAGGAACACCTAAAAAGTCCCAACAGTGGGATTTTATATACCTTAAAACAAGTTCCTCATTAAATATATCACTGAACTGGGGGCTACAAAGTGTTTCAGGAATTTTTGTAATTTATTTTTATTTTCATACTCCTCCCTCACCAAACTTCTAAAGAACTTAGGGTACCTTCTGATCCTCCCCTTGAAGGAAGTGTGGTTCCACACGATCCCTTCTGCTGGGAGTAGTTACATGCCACCACCTTGCCCACAGTGTATGAGATGATAGTCTAGGCTTCTGATACATGGGAGAAATGGGCAGCCTAGAAGGCCATGTAGTGACATGTACATACAATCTGGTAATGTCAAGATTTTGTATATATTAGTGATGGGAAAATTGAAGCACTGAATTATCCTTTTATTTTTTTAATATGTTTACAATCAAGAAAAATGTTACATTGTGATACATGGTACTGTAAAAGGAAACATCAACTTGTCAGGAGGAGAAAATCTCGTTAATATAAAATGAGAAAAATTTTGCTGTATCTGAATCAACTGCCTACATAATATATTAACTTCTGCTATAAAACCTTGATAAACTGTAGAGGTAGAAATGTTTCCAGTTAAAAGCTTTATCAAAAGCCCTAGGGCTTGTTGTGGAAACAAAACCCCAAACCAATTGCATTAAACTTTTGTTAAAGAACAAAATACAGTACAAATGCATAAATCACCTTGTTAGTCCAAGCTGAAGTTTTAACTACTGGAAGAAACTCCTTGAGGTCTGAATAAATAATACATTTTCTGAAAGGTAGTTTTTATTTTTGACATTTCAAAACTACAGTAAACCATTTTTTTCTAAAGAAAATCTCTTAAGATATGAAGAAAGCTATTCCTAATTTAAACGTACAAAAGTGTTTATTAGGATATCGTTTCAGTTTTATGTTCCTGCAGATGAACATGAGTAGAGATACACAATCTACTTAATTTTATGGACATACTGTTAATACACTAATAAATTATAAAAATGTATGCATATGAAATAATTATGACCTCAGTTTGCCTTGAAGTGGATAGGATTCCTTTCTTTCTTTCTCGCTGTTACATGAGGCAAATAAATGGTTTTAAAATGGGAAAAAATATGAAATCAAGTATTGTCGTAAATTGGAATACAAATAGCTTAAAATTATGGCTGAGAAGCTGGTTTACAGGGTCAAGCCTCAGTTCCAGAGCCTGGTCCTCCTCCTGCATTATTAACAACCTTACTATTATTTACGTGGGGAGGGCATATATGTTTATTAATAGAGTTTGTAGATGCTCTTAATCATAAATTGCAAGTCCAAACACAACCTATAGCTGAATTTTGTGCCTCAAACCTATTCCAGCTGAAAAAGTTAAATTGTTTGCTTTGTTATGAATATGCACTTATCCTAAGCATATGCATTCTTTCATCTTCAATTCAATTGTTTTATAGGGATTAATGCAGTTGGTGAAATCTTCATACTTAGGTTCTGCACTGATAGAAAAAATAGGCTAATAACCCCTTTTAACATTAGTCATTTCTATGAGCTAATGATCCCTTTCCTTGGAGGAAATCATCTTTTACAAAGTTCTGTCACGGTCTTGAACGACTGCAACTTCAGATCAGGCTGTTAAACACTAATGGATTTACCAATTGCTACACTAATTTTTTTAAAATTGCTTCTCTAACCCTTCTGTCTTCCTTTCATCCTGGATATTCCTAACAAGCTGTTGGAGGAAGGTAGGTATTTTTTAAAACACACCAGTAAACAGTGGAACAGCAACATTTTCTCTTTGCAATATACCCCTTCAGGACGTTTCTGTCTCCAGTCAAGCTAAGTTGGATTAACCACAGCTTAATTATGGAAAAATGGAACAATGTTCAGTTCCTTTGGCAGTGGGGTGTTGGTTTGTCTCCTTTCTTTTTGTTTTGTTTTGTTTAGTTTTATTTTTCCCTTCTGAATTTGGTAAAGACTTTCCAGAAAGGAAAACTGACAATTGCACTTATCATTTGTGCCAAGGATCTGATTCTAAACCCTCAAAGTTTAGAGTCTTCAGGGATGATAATATCTACTATGAGTTAAAATGCATGGAACTTAAGATAGCTCCATGTCACTCCACTGCTCTCAATGGTGTAAATCTGAGACAAGATACCAGCCTTACTATTGAATTTACAGGGATTTTTCAAGAAATTTTTTTTTCTTTCTTTCTGCATGTACATATTTGTCTGTTTGTTTATTTATTTAAGTAGTTTCCATTCTTATAGTTGAACTGGTGGGAGACTTGTAAATACAGAAAGAAAAAGAAGAGAACAAGAAAACAATTATCTAAGGAAGCTTCGTGTTAGGGTCTTTGCTTGTTTTAAGCCATAATAGTTACACAAATACAGGTAGCTGAAACTTAAGCACAACCCCTGGGACATTTGGTAGTGTTTCTGGTAAAATACAGTTAGAACATCTGTTTTAGCTGCCCTGTGCTGGCTCGTGACCCATCTTGGGAGTTAAGTCTTCTAGGGTGGGTTTTGTCTGGTGTTTTTCTACAGGATACAGGCTCCTCTTCTTGGACCTACTGCTCAGCTTGGTTATTCTTTGTCTTCACTAGTCTTTCTATGTCATGTGCCCTTTCCCGCTCTTTTATTTTCACCCTGTTGGGACTCCCTGGTGGGAGGTGTGCTCAAATATTACATACGCTTGCTGTATTTGAACTGCTTAGCTTTATTGACATGCTTTAAACCAGGCAATATAGACATTGAGCAGTGTGTGTGTAGAGGGATCATTTTATGGAAGATTGCACTGCCTGTAATGCTGTGCTGGATGTCTTTAGCAATGGTTATCACAAGTTTTCAGACAAGTCTAAATGGATCTCCAGAGTCTCAGGTTGTCTCAGGTTTTATGCCACAGACCTAATATGAAACTTGTGTTTCATATGGATTTTGCTGTAGTTTTGATTAAAAAAAAAAACCCACACCAAAAAAACCCCACATACCCCCCAACAAAAAAGCCAACAATAATACAGTTCTTCAATGTTGCAAAGAAAATAGAAATCTGTGGAAAAACATCCACAGTAGATAATGCATATTGATCAGAGTAAACCAAAAATAATACTTCTCTTTTTTCCTCACCATTAGACAAATGGAATTCTGAACAACCATAAAATCCAAAAGCTGAGCATAAACACTCCAGTATGATAGCTGACACCATTTTGTGTGAGATATAAAACTGTTTTTATAAAACATTTGCATGCAGAGACAGTGAATCAGTTCTATTACACTAAAACATCACCTTTTTATTCTTTTGCTGCATACACTGTAGCATACAGAACAAAAAAAAGTATCTCCCTCCCACTTCACAAAATTTCTGAACACAGGTACAAGCCAACATGTTAATTATAGACTTATAAAATTGGTATTAATCTTTTTTTTTTCTGATATAGATTCTTTTTTTATTGCCACAAGTTGCCATAAATTGCTCATTAAACTTCAAGCAATGCAATGTAACGCTTGCTACCATTTACAGGCAATGCTCTCCAAAGTATAATTAGAGGGAGTATTATGACACAGAACAATGGAGACAATTATTTCTGAAGTTTATTAATGCTAATTAGCATATGGCATCTAAGACAGCTGCTGATACTTCATTGCTAAATACTGAGGGACTAATTAGTGTTTGATGTTAATTAGCTTCTCCTGCATGTGCATTGTCCTTAGACGCATATGCACTGTCACCACTGGGCTATTAAAAATCTGGCCTAAGCCTTCTTGCAGTGGCAGGATATGGCATTTAGGAGATTTTGCAGACTGTACAATACAGCTCTCTAATGTGCCCTTAATAGCCACTATATGAGCTTTAACAAACCAAACTCACAAATTCTCATTGCAGTACATCACAAAATTTATTTTAAAAGTAGCTGAATAGTGTATAAATTGTTTAAAAATGACAGTTTCTTGCATTTTTATTGATAGAAATAACAACCTGAGAGATTAAAAAATCACATAAAATGAACTGAGGAAGAGGGAAACAATAGAATTTCACAGGCTTACACAATGCTATCTGCTATTTAATCTCTTTAATTCTGAGTATAGATAATGTGCTTTTTTTTGCCTTTTTTTTTTTTTCCTATAGAGATCCCTGTTCTCTGTCTGTTATCAAACATGTCTGTCTTACAAATCATTTTTGGAAGTTGGAATGCTATTTTAAAAAAAAGAAAACAATGAAGTTGTGTTATCTCTAGCTAGCAAGCAGGAAATAAGCATATCTTCTTTGCTTGTTAACAGATTACTGTTGCTTTACACATGAGGTTATTACTTAAGATCAGATTTTTTCCAGGGCATACTAGCATTCTGGTGAGAATTCCCTGTGTCAATCATAAACTGCTTTTTTTTAGTAGTTAATAAGGATTGTCTTTAGTGTGGCCATATTCCTATATAATTAAAGAATGCTCATTTCCTTAAACAGTAGGAAAGGGGTGCAAAAGATTAGATCACAGAGGTGAAAAACAAGCCAAGAAAAGCAAAGTTTGCTACTTAAGTCTTTTGTGTGGGTCAAGGTTGCCCTTTATTTCATTGTGACAGCAAGCATCTTAGTTGAAACCTGAAACAGAGACGAGAGGTGACAAAGGATAGGAGCTAGGAAACTGAGCGCCTACCACATAAGATGCTAAAAAAGAAGTCAAAAGAATAAGGAAAAAACAAAACAAACAAACAAACAAAAAGGATGATAACATAAGACCTCAGTGAAGATGTGAGGGGGATTCTTGGTGATGAGCAGTGGAGAGTTTGAAAATTATGAAAATTGAAGCTTATTGTCACCCTCAACTTGATCATGAGCTAGGTCCACTTCCCCACTCAGTTTCTAGCCCTAGATAAAGACCTTTGATTTATGCAATTATTTTAACACTACAGCTGCCTTGTCAGATATAAAACGAGTCTTTAAATGGCTTAAGTTTGTAGGCAGAAGTTCCACAGCAGCAGCAAGCTCCTTGGCTATGCAGGGATAGTTAATATTAGCTCATACACAGGAAGGATCTTTTTCAGACAGGTTGGGTCTAAAGTGAGTCTTAGAAGTTTTGGGATAAAGAAGCCTGGTTAAGAAAGCATATATTAAATATTGATGAGGACTGTGCTTTGTGTAAAATCCAAAGCCTCTGAGATTTGTTGAATACACAGGATAAAAAAAAGGTAAAATTTTAGATTTCTGATCCATGACTGAAAAATCGGTTTTGCTATTTCAGGTGGATAACTGTGTCTTTGACATAAGATAAGTTTTTGACCGAAATTCAAAAGAAATAAAAATAGCATCCAAGGGGAAGCTTAGTGAGGATGGATGACTCTATTGACATGATCGGAAAAGCAAAATATCAGTCACAACAAAAAGGGACATCTTCCAAAAAGACCAGAGAAATTCAAATTGAAAATCTGACAAAAATAACACAGGGACTAATGGAATGACCATAACAAACAAAGATAATGTGAATGGGAAAGATGCAAGAAATGCAGTAGATCAGCTCCACACCTAAACAGTACAGTTAGAAAGGACTTTACAGTATTTGGCTCTTCATGTATTCTCATACTAATTCCTCCCAGGAAAAATGGATGATGTTGTTGTATAAGAGAAATGATCTGTCAGTCCCAAGCAAAAGTAGTGTATTTGTTTTCAGTTGGACCCTGGTATATACAATAATATGTTGCCATGAACAGTAATAACTACTTTGAAAGCATTAAAGGGATAACATTTAGGCGGTTTTATGGGGTAAGTATATCTCCACAGAAAAACTGTAACTAGGTAGATAAATAGTAAAGTGCAAAGGATAAAATTCATAACAGTCCCAGGGAAAAGAGACCTGCTTATTAGATAATCATATCATACTTCAAGACTAACCAAAAGTTGGACTTACTATACGAGCAAAAGACTAAACTAATACAGAAATATCCTCCATGGAGTGGAGAAGTTCTCAAGGGACATTGGAACAGAGCTGTGATATCCATACTGTCCCAGTTCGAGTCCTTAGGAAAGTTTTCCTAAGGTCATTCTTAGCTGGGAAAGCAAGTTGCTCCTTGATTCATTCATCAGATGGATAAAACCATCAGGAATAGATCCATCGATTACAGAAGCGGGAAGATGGTAATCCTTCCTTATGTATGGTCTAAAGAGAGTTAAAGAAAAAGGGAGTATTTTCTTATGGATGGTGTGGTGATGCAAGAGTTCTCAACTAGAAAAGTCACACCTGTGCTTCTTATCTCAGTTCTTCATGGAAAAGGAAGAAAGTTGGGCTTATGCCCCTCTAAAATATCACTTGAGCAGTTAGGGTGCACGGGGCTGTCTTCTACCTGTATTCATTGCTTGCCTCATCTGTTGGCACCGGCAGCCAGGCACGCAGACAGATTTGCCAATTCATTTCTCTCCGCGCGTGTGTGGGATTAGGCTCTGAACAAAACCTGCGTAGGGAAGGATTTTGCCTGCTGCTTTTAACCAGTACTTGACACCAGTGACTTTTCTACCTGCTGTGTCGCTGCTCATGCTGCCGGGTCAGAGGGGCACACAGGATGGGTGATCTCTCCCATTGCACAAGTCCCATCTTTCTGGGATCATAATAATTCATAGAGGCAGCAGATAGGGAGAGGGAATTAGAGTGTACCTCTGTCATGAAGCAATAAGGGTATTCTGAAAGAGAGAGGTGCTATTTTCTCTGCCTGTTTCAATGAATATATTTACATATTTTTATAAAAGACAAAAAGCTTGTAACTTTCATGTTCACTGAGGAAAATTTGTCAACGTATTCTTCAAGGATCCTGAAAGATTCAGAAGACATACGGCACATATAAAAAGCCAAACACTTTTCACTTGTCTTCCTAAATTTTCAAGTCCATCTTTTGATTTTTTGAGGACCTCACAGATGTCTTTTGATATCTTTGGTTTCTTTCACCCTAGAAAAAAGATGACTGAGGAAGGACATGACAGAAATGACATGACAAAATCTCATGAAAATAATGCAGAAGGTGAAAAGCGATCAACTATTCCTGTCCTTTTTGACACAAAAAGTTGCTAGTGAATGAAGCTGGAGAGAGACAAGACTGGGTTCTTTATGCAAAGTGTAAATGAGTAAATTAGATGGCGTAGGACATTCAAAGTCATACAAAAGAATAGTTGTCTACTGCTTGCCCCAGCATGATACCCCTGTTGTCATCTTGTTCTGTCAAGCCAAAGTCCTTGTGAAGATGGGATGACAAGTTAAAAGTTGCAAGCAATGCTTTGCTTCATGAGAATGCTTATTTTGTTTTATTGTTGAAACTTGATTCATAGTCAAATATATTATTTTTTATTATAATATTGTTATTGCTAGTGTTCAGAGTCAAGCCTCACAATAGTGCCAAGCATTTGAAAAATTGTATCTATGTTGATCTAATGTAATTGATCTCATTTGAATTCAAACAAACTAACAAACAAACAACCCCCCACCTCAAAACTATTAGAGAGTCTTTGTTTTTGTGTATTTCAGTATTTGTTTACCCATTGCCTTGTTCTCAGGTTTCAAACATTTGCTGGAAATTAATCCTAACATCCTAAAACTGCCCATAAACTGTTTAGTTTGATTCTGTACTCAGTAGACAGCTTCATATGACAATCAGTGATGGTTTTTCATAATCTGGAGACTACAGTAAATGACTGGTGAACAATTGGGAGACTGTAGCTCAACAGTTAATCTACATGGCATTTTTCATGATTTAACTTTTAAAAATTATGCCCATCTATTTTAGAATTATGCTACATTTATACCTATGTTGTGTGAAAGGTAATATCACACATAAATCTGCTACAGAATTTAAAGGTGAAATAAATAGTTATGTGCTACTGGATCTACCAAGGAATTTAAAACATATTTTTAAGACTCTGAATATCTCTTATTATAGTCTAACACGTTTTTCAGGCCATTTTTCCCTAGAAAAGAGATATGAAAGTCAGGTTACCACTCAGTTTTTAAATGAGGGCTGACAGAAACTGTCCCACTGAGTTATAAAACACTGTGAAAACATAGCCTAAAGAAGGGCTGTCCTGGTGATGATTTAATTTAATTTAGTGGAACTGGCTGTTAAAATCACAGCCCATTCCTAAACTACCCTGACTGCAGCTAGAATCAGTATTTCAGAGACTGGGGACCTGAGGGAGGAGAAATGATCCGCTTGGGATTAGATCCACAAGTCATTCCTGTGTGAACCTCATTATTGTTCCTGGATTTATTTTGCCAATAATCTCATAGCCATTCTGGATTTGGAAAGCTCTGTACCACTCTGAAATGTCAAAGTAAGAAAATACTCAACTCTGACATCCCATTTTGCTTCATTTATGTGAACGCTGTCACCTGGGCTCATGTATACAGTATGCAATCATTACACCAAATCTAAATGTATTGTTACATATGGTAACTGGCACCTACCTAGAACAATAAATGCACAAAATCAGATTTTGCTGATACATTTCAGGCAAAAAGTGCTGAAGCCTAACAATTGCACTTCTGTGGTGTATACCCTGGCGATACCATCAATAAACTGGCAGAACTGTAAAGGGGAATACCCTGAGCTTGAGGATTGCAGCTACTCTGACTATAGTTGAAAACAGAGGGAAGCTTTCAGTTTTGAAGGAAAAAAAGAGTATTGGCAGCTGTGAACTAGTCCTGCAGAGTGCTTTATAGGCAGCTTCTCATATGTCTTTGCAGCTGGAAATAACCAGATAATGGAAAAAGAAGCATAAACCAAGATCTTAGGGGTGTTAAAATGTCCAAGAAAATATAAGTAAAGGTCTTGTAAAACAATGTATCTAAAATTCAAGATTAACTTCTAAAATGAGCATTTGACACGTCTACACAGGTGGTTTTGCTTTTAATGGGGAAGATGCTTTCTTGGTTTTATGGGTCTGGAAGAAGAATACTTCTATTAAAAACTAAGACATGGCTTTAAAAGCCTGAAGGAAGAAAAAAAATTCTAGTTTTTAATAAATAAATCTTATTTTTCTATCCTATTATTTGATTAAATTCACTGAGTCGTATATGTGGACAACATGAGGTGACATCCATATGGTGACTGACAGTGGAAAACAGACAAGAAGATATCTGGCACCTTTGCCAACAAATGTTCCATAACCATTAACTCATTTTCCTCAGGATTTACTTAGCAGCTTCAAGTTGATAGTCCTTTAACAAAGTAAAAAAAAAAAAAAAAAAAAAAAGAATGGGGAGAAAAGACTGCTAGGGAAGACTACGTAGAAGAAGGTAAAGTATTTTTCATGAACAACAAGAAAGCCAGTGTCTAAACTTTTTGCTGGAGTAGTCCTAGGTTTTATCCTATGCTTAATATGGTCATTGTGGCCAGGATGTAAATCAGGAGCAAAGAGCTTGAAATCTCTCTTGGATTTTTCCTTCATCCCATATGTGTAATCCGGTCCATCTGACTGAAACTTGTACTCTGTAAAGTACTCTGAAATGATGGCAAATAATTCCAAAATAAGGTGTCCTCTTACTCTGTCATTCAGCTCAATCACAAATTGCTACCTCTTCTTTTGTGTCTTCTTCTTATTCCCTTTTCACTGTCTTTTTCTCTGCTACTTTTATCTCTATCAGTTGTCTTCCTTGCCACTTTTCTCTGTCCTCTTTATCTTCTAATGCTGACTTGGTCTTCCATCTAAAGTGAGAAAACAGAGCCCAGGGAGGATTGCTTGCAGTAGCTGCAGGTTCTGCTAACAATAGCATAGCAGTCCAAAGCCAGTGAAAGCCAAAATTCTGGGAAACAAGATGGAAGCAAAAAGTTCAGAGAACAGTAGATTGAAGTAAGCACTAAAAGGGTGGCAATTTATATTGGAAGAGGAAGAATGCTTTTTATATTAAGTCTCTAACAAATAACAGACAGGGTTTTTTTTGTTGGTGGGACATCAGCAAGGAAGAAAAGGGTTTTAGAGTGTGCCTTGTCTCTTTCCTGCACATAAACCTATGGTTGTAGCTATATCCCTGATTCTCTTTAGGTGAGCATAAAAGTGGGACTGCCAGAGAGAAATATCGGCACAGGCTGTATTATTACAATTTTTAGCAGCAACTTCACTGAAGTTCTCTGCAGCATAAGTGTAAGTTGTAAGTGGAGACTGACAGGTTGGTATTCAGTGAGATCTCAACACATTCATACATTAACAGGAAACCAACTCTGATTTCAGGATTTTTTGCTTATCCAGTTTCCAGTCACATAGAAGATCGCTTTATTTAAAGAACTGGAAAATGTATTAGGTAAATTTTAACTCTGTAGTCATTACTGCTCCTTCCTCATCCTGATATCAATACTGGGGGCGGTGGGGGGAAGAAGTGTCTGGAATAGAATATTTAATAGAATATATGCTGGAATAGTTTGTAGAGCATGGTACACCCCTGGATAGCCCAATTCATGCTCATCACAAAAGACATTGAACAAATGTTCATAAATTAGCTTGACTTAAAAAGAGGGTCCACATTAGTAAGATAAGCGGTGGAGTTAACCCATTTGCCATTCACAGTACGGAAATACAAATATATACAAAATAACTTGGGTATTGCCTGGAGAACATTGCACTCCCTGTACAGATGTTCTGTTTTGAATGCAGATGTATTCCACAGTTGCAAACAGAGGAGTTGTAATTAACTTTAGTGAAGCTGGTCTGGTAGGGGAGGTTTAGATCATCTGTAATTGTAGATATTTATTAGCATGTTAGGGTCTAGAGGGGGAGGTGAAAGCGTCCCCTGCTCTCAAATTCATCCTTGTTCAATAATAAGTGACAGTGAAGAGGTGTTATCTGATTATTCACAAAAGAATAGTTAAATTATTACTGTCCTCTCCCAAAAGCTAGAGAAGGAAATATAATTTGTCACTCAAGCACTTAAAAGACCTATTTTCAATCATTATATTTTATGACAGATCAAAATTCCCCATTATAACAACTTTTTTCTTGTAGCTTTACTCAGATTGTGCCCCACAGCTGTAAAAAATGAGTTTCAAATCAACTATCTCAATAACAAATCTAATTACAGAAATACCTAAATTTGCCAAGAGTGGTAAATGGCAAAAATGTCTGCAGTTGAGCTTAAAAAAAATATCATTTTTTTACATCAATAAAAACAGAGAAAGATTTGAAAGATACAGTAGTCAACGGAATCAGCAACAGCATAAAATACCTATGGAATGCACCAGCATTCAGCTCTTCAAAGATTTATATTTCCTAGGCAGCCAGTAGTCTGAATTGTTCTGCATATTAAAGGCTGTTTGTAATTTTGTCTTACAGCCTTCTTTATTAAAGTTTTTGTTTGTTTGTTTTTGTTGTTGTTGGTGTTAGTTGGTTTTGTTTTGTTTTATTTTTACCTTAGTTTGGAATAATCAATGAGAAAATAATAAGGCAGGGGGCATACATCCACCACATAAACTTTTCTTGTGTGAGACCTAGTTATTGTACAGTGAGAGTAGGAAACTGTGAGGGGGAGGTTAACTGGCTACTAATCAGAAGTGCAAATGAATAATAAGGAAAAATAGTTCTTTGGGGAGAACATGAAATATTAATTCATCTTCTCAGCATACACATTCCCATCTTGTTCCCATTTTCATTAACTCCATACTGCATCTGAGTTTTCTTCCCAAAGGACATCCTGCTGTCATACTCTTGGATGACCAGTATCTGGTGAGCTAATGTTCTCAGGCAGGCTCATTACTGAATAGTGTCTGACACAAAATTATTCATCTTCCCATTTGGCAATTGACAGAATCAAGGGTAATATCTTGTATTTCATTGCTGTGCTGCTTTTGGCTGGGATAGAGTTAACCAGGACAATAGTAGCTGGTATGAAGCTGTGTTTTGGATTTGTGCTGAGAACAGTGCTGATAACACAGGGATGGGTTCGCTGTTGCCGATCAGTGCTTACCCAGAGCCAAGGGCTGTTCTGCTTCTCAGCCCACCCCACCAGCGAGGAGGCTGGGGGGGCACAAGGAGTTGGGAGGGGACACAGCTGGGACAGCTGACCCCAACTGACCCAAGGGATATCCCAGACCATATGGCATCATGCTCAGCATATAAAGCTGGGGGAAGAAAAAGGAAGGGGGGACATTCGGAGTGATGGTGTTTCTCTTCCAAGTCACCGTTAGGTGTGACGGAGCCCTGCTTTCCTGGAGATGGCTGAACACCTGCCTGCCCATGGGAAGTGGGGAATGGATTCCTTGTTTTGCTTTGCTTGCATGTGTGGCTTTTGCTTTACCTATTAAACTGTCTTTATCTGAGCCCATGAGTTTTCTCACTTTTACCCTTTCAATTCTCTCTCCTATCCCACTGCGGGGGAGTGAGTGAGCAGCTGTGTGGGCCTGAGCTGCCGGCTGCGGTTAAACCACGACAATTGCTCAGAATTTCTTAGTAACAGAAAAAAACAGAATGGACATATTTTTTTCTACCCTGGAAGAAGTGGACTTTTGTCTTAAGATGTTTTGGGGCAATAGGGAAACAGTCTAGAATTGCCTGTGTTCCAGTTTTAGGTTTGAAGGGTACCTGTCAAGGATACAACATAGACTTGTGATTTCTTCCTAAATTGCTTTCATTATTCTGAACTTCTTAAAATAAGAGAAATTAAAATTGTGATCATAGGTATATTTAGGACTTTGTGTAAGTAAATCCAACAAGAAGGCAACAGTAATAACATCCTGAACTTCAGAATTTCATATTTGAAAGAAGAAAAAGAGAAAGTTCAGATAATGTAGAATCAAATAATAATGATAATTTCACAGTTTTGTGACATTTTATGGACAACAATATTAATGCATTATTCTTATAACAGGCTCTAAGTTGCCTCAGAGAAACAATAAGACGGTAGTACTAAGGTGAACATAACACTTATAACACTTTTTGAAGGATAAAAGGATAAAGAATACAATAACCTACCAAATGAGTTAAAGATATACCTTCATTGCAAAATATGGAGTCACTTTTCTCTCTCATGAAAATTAAAATTATTTTGCCATGATATTAACAGAAAAAAAGCCAGGTCTTTAGAGAGTAAATACAAAGGATTAATTGGAAATTACATTTGCTTTGCCAAGGCATTGAGAAGCCAATAAGAACATGTGAGGAGAGGCTGAGAGAGCTGGGACTGTTCAGCCTGGAGAAAGGAAGGCTCAGGGTGATAGGAGGTAACAAACCCAGATGCTTCTCACTAGTGCCTGGTGGCAGGACAAGAGGCAGTGGGCACAAATCAAAACACACAAAATTCCACCTGAACAGAAGAAGACACTTTTTTAGGGTGTAGTCAAACAGTTGGAGCAGGTTTGTGACTATGATTTCACATGGATACTTTTAAAAGCCAAGTATCCGCAGATGAAATGGGCTTTACTGCAATCCCAGAGCACATTAGAGGAGAAAGAGTCAGAAGTAGGATCAATAATTGAAGAAAATACTCCCCTCACTAAAAAAGGGAAAATTTTATTAATTTACAATCCAAAAACTGGTTGGCAATTCTTGAAAGATTCTGATCAACTGACCAGCTGATCTACTGATCAACTATCCTGTGCATTTTATAATTTACTTACTGCTTACCCATGCCTCATTAAGACTATTGAATTTTTATAGAGTAGGGAAGAAGTCTACTTATGTCAACAGATCTGTAGAAGATGATGAAGATTCTGATCCTTGCATAGTTTTGTCTCCTGTGATTAAACTCCTATACCTCAATTTCCTCTTTTGTTAAAATAGTAGAATATTATTGCAGGGTAGTATTTTCCGTGTGTGAATTAGTGATTAATTAATGTTTATACACTTTAGTATCCATGGAAGTATACATAACTTTATAGAATATTTATTATTAGGTAGTTTAGTAGTTTATTTCTGCATCTCAAAGGAATACAAAAATATAACTAACTTTGCAATGCCTTTTCTCTATCTCAGGAAAAGGCAATTCAGAAATATAAATTAAAAGCAGAACTCACCAAACAAGGCGTTCAGCTTTATTTTCATGAAAAATCAATAAAAGGTAATATCTGCACAATAGGAATGGTAGTACCATTTTTGTGTGTGAAGACTGCTTATTAAAATCTTCCACAAAAGCCACCCAGGAAGAAAATTATTTTTATCAGTCTACTAAAATGATGCTGCTTTTAAAGTGGTTAATTATTTTTGTAAGGCCTTAGAACAATAAAGAAAAAACAGGTAGCAGGTAAAAAGCATGCAGAAAACATGACTTATACCAGCATCCGATTCAAATTAGGAATTCAGAGTACTCGGCGTTACTAACAGATTCATATAAAAACAGCAAAATTTGTACTTGTTAGAAATAACTTGATGCTTACAAAAGGCATAACTAAGCCAGCAGCATGGCATTCCTTTCTGTTTCATTAGGATAAAGAATGGTCAACTAGATGCAGAATTTAATCCAGATGTCAGACCTAGGCTGGAAGTACAAGAGTGTCACTTGGTGCATGGAGATGCTGGTTCCTGGTGGCCCAGATTCAGATGCTCACCGGGATGGCAGGGGTTCCCTCCCAGACCGGGCACTCCAATCCCCTTCCTGCTTGACTCCACACATGGCGGGAAAGATGAATCCCATTTCCCCAGCCCAGTGTGCACCCGGGGGGCACCCAAGGTAAATGCTGATGAAAGTAGCAGTGCTCCAAAGTGTGGTTCGGATGTTCACATGCTGCCACTTTGCTAGAGTGTGGTTTCCTCCTCTTCTCTTCTCTTCTCTTCTCTTCTCTTCTCTTCTCTTCTCTTCTCTTCTCTTCTCTTCTCTTCTCTTCTCTTCTCTTCTCTTCTCTTCTCTTCTCTTCTCTTCTCTTCTCTTCTCTTCTCTCTTCTCTTCTTTTTTAGCTGTCTCGTGTAAGTTCATTGGGAGCCTCTTCTCCTGTGCAGTTAAACCATTGAATACACATGTTCACTGACTAAAATAAATCAGAAGGGATACTTTGTGCTAGTTTATATGGAAACAGATTTTCTGAGACTTTCAGTATGTGACACAAAAAGGCGGTGTAGCTTTTGTTGTTCTTTTTGGCATGCCCTGTACTTTGAGGAGAAACCATGATGTAATGAAGTGGGTGAGACGTCACTGCATGGTTATCATAGCAGAGGAAAGTAAAATAGCGATTGACTGTGGCTGAGACAGTCCATCAGGAACTAGGTGTGAAACTTTAAATGTGTGTTAGTGATGTTGTGCAAAAATCTGCAGTATTCCCTAAGGAACCCATTATTTCCATATTCACTTGTAAATCTTTCCTTATGCGTGCAGTTATTTGCAGCTCTAAACACAAGGTTTGTTTGGGTGTGGGGCAACTAAATTGATATCGGGGGATCTTTAGTTGAACTTTCAGTTCAGTCCCTAATAAATACAATACTTTTTTTTTAAATGACAGCACAGGCCTGACACTGCAGTTTTGAGAGTCTGAGTGATTTCACAGCATAAATTAATTACAGAAAAAGGTATTACCTTCTAAGACTAGGAATCATTTTCTTTAGGGATTCTTCTTAGTAACAGACCTGCTTTAAATTCAGGTAGGTTATGGTGCAGACAGAAAGTTGATAAAAGTTTTCAAATTCAAATATAGACATTATTTGCCTTCAGACACTATAAAACTGCTGGGGTTTTTCTTCTTCTTTTTTTCATGTTAAACAGAGCATTAACTGTTTACAAAACTCTTAAGTTCTGGAAATAGTAATTATTTTTATTATTTTTACTTTTCATTTTCCCCCAAATCTAATGCAATGCACACTTCATCTCCAGAGTTAATCAGTTTCTATGTCCTACTGTATTTAGGAATTATTTTTTCCTGTATAATGTTTGAAAAAATAAATACAGATGCTTCTTACCTGATAGTCCCTCCCATGGCCAATTCCTGTGCTTCTGTTTCTGTTCTTGGTCTTAGGTAACTTTGACCTCACTTCTGAGTATCTTTTTTATACACCTACCATCTTACCTCCACCTTCTCAGGATTTTAAAATCCTTTGGCACATGGGGCTTTTTTTCCCAAATTCAGAGTAAGCTAGCAGGTATGTTATAGCTTCTTGTTTGTACTGTCTTTGTTGAAATCATGGTGGAAGCAAAATCCATCATTTTTTTGTTGCTATGATTTATTTTAAAGAATCAAATAAATTAATATCTTAATGCACTAGTTGTAAATCATTTTATTTGTAAGGCACTTTCAGATTTCTCTATGGGTAAACTATTCAGATTGCTTTCTCACTTCTCTCAGTGTTTCTGGGGTTTTTTTGTCTTTGTCTATTTGAGAGCTTTGTATATTTAGGCTAATACTAACATCAGTGAACCTGTTGCTGTCATAGTATTAAAAAAAATTGTCTGTATATCTCTCATTCATTGGATTTTGTACTGACACATTGTAGGAATAAGTAGGTATAAACACAATTTACAGGCATAGTGGTTGCCTTTATTGATTCATTAAATAGAACTTGTTTGAAAAACAAAAGTTACCACAGTCATTTACTCCACCTTTTCTTTTTTTCTCCTATAGCATTTACTAAGGTGAAAATTACCAACCAGCTCCTTCATTCTTGAAACCGATGTTTTCAGTATTTATTGAAATATGGAAAAATTAAAATACCATTTTTGTATGTGATTCAGCTTAGTCAGAAAGAACACCAGAGTTTGATGCAGGAATAGATGATCATAATGGTTTCTTCTGAACTCACAATACTTAAACAATGAGAGAGCAATCATTTTTTCAGACATGTATAATTTGTATTTTTGCCTTCTGTTTTAAATATTAGAAAACTTACTATCTCAGCCTCTTTTTCTAGCAGGTTTTCTTTTTAATGGCATAGAGCAATGGGGTTTTATTTCCATTTTAATGTTGATTTTTCTTTTTCTGAGCTAAGTTACAGAACAGACCATATACCATTGCTATCCCTTCTTTACCTAATCATTTTAAAGTTCCGTTTCTTGATGCAATCAAACTCCTAAGAAAGCTACAGATTCCTGACTCTCCTGTGCTTTTGCAAATTATTTCTGTCCCTAGGGGACAAATGTCTAGCTTTCAAACCTCTCTGGATATTTTAAATAAAAAAATCTGGATAGCTTTACAATGAATCCACAATAAAATCTTGTGTATTTTATATCCAGTTTCCTGGATTTGATCTTTGCTTTAATATCAGTGTTTAATGCCTTGGGATGCTTACATGCTGTCTTCTAATTCATTTGGTCAGCTTTCACTGCTACCTTGCTAGCTTTAAATTCCTTCAGTGCTGCAATTACAGTTCTTCATTTGAGACTAGTCCCGGGGTGGTTTCTTTCTGTATGTGTATGAAAATATTATGTTCAGTTTTGCACCCTGGAGTGTTTTTGGCTGCAACTAATATCACTTATTCTAGACCTTTAAGAGCCCAATTGCATTCACATATTAAGGATGCACAAATCCAATTTCACAGCTGGTAATTGAGAGGACAAAACAGTACCTGCAGTTCAAGGATACAAAAAAGAAGGATATCTTAAAAAACTGCCCCAGGGATCTTGTTATGTAAAACAGTCCATAGGTGGTGTCTGTAGAAACTTCCTTCTGGTCTGGCTTTGATCATTAAAGACACATCTAAAGCACTGTCTAATCTAAATTAGACAGTAAGAAAGGTTATCTAGAAGTTTAGAGAAAAATCTGAGCTGTTAAAATGGACTTGGGAGGATCTTCCAGCAGAGCGTGTGTGTGTGATTAAATCTGTGCTGCAAAGCCTGAGTAAAAGCAGCAGCATTGCTACCCTCCCCTTTAACCCCCTGGGAAGGTGCACTTGGTGTGGAAGGAGAAAGATCAAAACACCCAGCAGAGGCTTTATAAGACTGGGGCAGGAACCTGAAAAGGAAAGATAAAACATGGAACTGAAAGGTGATGAAAGCATTGAGTATTAAACTACAGCCAAAGACTTTTGTGGGAACATGTGACTCAGTAAGTGGCAAAGCAAAATTTCCTCCCCTTCCCTCTCACCTAGGAAGATGTGAAGAAAGATAATGTAGGACAGATGAGAGAAGTGGCTTCAGCAGCCTTTTCTTGTGAATCCTGTTATCCTGGATTCGAGAATAGGCAAACAACACCAATTTTGTGACCTTTCTTCTCCTTTCGTATAGTCAACATTCTTGTTTGTTGTACATTATATGTAACTTGAAAATAAACATGTATATATAACTGAAAAATAAATATAACATCACTGCTGTATCACAATACATGTAAGTAAATAGCTATGCTGTGAATTCTTCTGTGTAACATTTGTTAATTGACCACTCAAAAACCCAACAGTTTCCACGGTTCCTAAGTCCTGTTATGCAAGAAAATTCCTCCAAATAAAATAGTGTGATTCTTTCTCTCATTACAATAATTTCCAAAAGGATGAGAGCTTACCTTACATATGCCAACTGAACTGTCAGTACTGACAACTTGTTTCAGACCATTCCTTCCCATCAGACTCTTTGGCAGTGCAAACAAATAAGGCTTGTGAGAGCGTCATGAGAAACTCGTGAAAGTGAGTTTCCATACCAGTCAGCATCCCTTCACAGCCAGTATTGCCAGGAGGGACAGAATAAGTTCCCATCTGTGGGGTTTTGTGGTTGGGGTTTCTTTTCATGTTCCTTTTTAGTACATTAAGGATGGACAGGGATGTATATTTGTGACCAGTACCCAGAGGTGATGTGGCAAAACTGAAAAGAGTATATGAAGAATTACTCCTTTTACCACAAAGAGAAATGCAGATCATCAGGGAATGACAAGATCATTTGTTCAGTTCTGCTATGGCCAAGCTGCAAACATCAACAATACAATTTTCCGCTTTTATGAAAGAGTAAGAAATTTTGTAAGTTGTGCTTAAATGCCTACATGGTACCAAAAACATCATTGTTGATGTGGAGATAAGAATAAGTCTTCCTCAAGTCCTCTAGCCATATATTCTTCTCCTATTTAGTGTGTGTATATGTTCTGTCTTCACCTAAAGTGCCAGAGGTTAATTTATTTTCTATAAAGAAAATAGAAGAAAGAGGCAAGGGGGGAAGAAGTAGTAATGGGTCTGCCTAAAACTCAAAGCACAACTGTCCAGATGTTGAGATTAGATTCTGCACTATTGAAAGGACATAATGTTTCTTCCAATTGTGCTAATTAATAACTTCATTATCGGGATAATCATAAGCCAAGTGGGAGAATGAT
This sequence comes from Aquila chrysaetos chrysaetos, assembly GCF_900496995.4. NCBI lineage: Eukaryota > Metazoa > Chordata > Aves > Accipitriformes > Accipitridae > Aquila > Aquila chrysaetos. The sequence continues at coordinate 62,732,509 of NC_044007.1, forward strand.
TTTCTTAGTAAGCAGTTTCTTTACTTCTGCCTTCTTTTAATAACTGATACAGTAGATATAGTTCATGGCATAAAGCCAACAATCACATCAATTTCCATTTTATTTTTTTCACAGCATGATTTACATAGAATTACACCATATGTTTTGTCATCTCATGATATTAGACAGTTTTGTATATTTGCCTTTAAATGTATGAATGTAAATACTGTACAGTTTATTAGTTTCATTTTTATATTTACAGCTTGGATGAGAAAAGTGTCCACCTAATCAGAGAGGCTAACTGCTAGGCAGCCATGTGGAAGAGTGAGCATTGACATTCAGTATTTTATGACTTGTTAATTAAAAGGGAATAACAAAAGTGAGAGAAGATATTTGCATGAAGTGTTAACTGTGATGTTAGGGCAGGAAATAAGAAAAATGAAGACAGAAGTTTACTGTCCTTTTTGGAAGACATGATCAGCTGATTGTGTTTAAGAGTCTGCCAACAGTAATGAGAGTCATTGATTTATCGTTGTTGTTGTTTTCGGGGTTTTGGTGAGTTTTGCGGGGGTTTTTGTTTGTTTGTTTTTTATGACATAGTGTATACTTTTAATGGGAGATAACTTTTTTGAACAGCATTTAACATGATGTTTTTGCTGATGACAAAGAATTGGTTACACCAGATAATTTTTACTATGACACTGCTTTTAAAACATTTAAATGATGTTTTGGGCAAGAATTCTCTTGCATTATAAAATATTTGTGCCATCTCTGTTAATTTGGTAAATTTACCTACTTCACATTCTTGTACTTTGGCCTGGGAAAGAGTTCATTGTGAAATATTCTGCATCGTTAAATTAACATCTGTTCTTACAATCAAAAAGTCTGGTTGGGGCTGAAGTAGCTCCTGTAGTCTATAAAGGGTATTCAAATACCTATTAAAAAAGGATATTCTGGTCATGATAAAAACCTGTATGCACTTTTATCTTTCTTTTAAGAAGTTCATATGAATTGTCTTGAACATACTGACTGTATGGGATTTGCATCCTCAATTACTTAAAAAAAAAAGGCAGGGGGAAAGACAACAAAAAAAGGAAGCATGCAATCTACTACATCAGAAGCTTTCCATAATTGCGAAGCTCTCTTACAGACATGGGAAGGCAAGCACACTAAGGAGAATGTTGTGTTACTCCCTTAATATGCAAGCAGTTTCCCTGATTCTAGCTCTGAGGATTCTGGTTGGTTTTCCTTTGCTCTTCATAAAGCATATTTCTTTTTTAAACTTCCTTTAGTGATGTGAGCCATTCTGATTGCCCCTGCAAGAACCACTTTAAACTGACTATGCCCTCCAAAAAATGATTCCTGAGAGGGAATTGAAAAACTTGATAGCAGATCTTTCTTTAGTTTAGACTGTACATGTAAGTTATTTTACCCTGAGAAACTTGACTGTACATTATTCTTATAACCCTGTAGAGCTTTTTTTTTTTTTTTTCCCTAGGAATCCATGTGTTTTTCATATCTGAAATTTGTACCTGTGGTCAGTATTAGCAACATCATGGTTTAAGAGTATGCCACTATCTAAGTTTGGAAAGCTCCCTCAATAAGATATACTAAAACACTGAAAGCCACTCTTAGTACCAGTTTTATCCCTTGTTCACAGTATATCTACAGCAATGATTTGAAGGTCAAAAAGATAATAATTCTGATAAGAATGCTTTGGAAAGAGTATATATCTTCCTCAAGGGAGGCAAAAATCAAAGTTTCTGAACTAAAGAAAACATGAACACTCTGCAACAATTTCAGATCTTACAAATAAACATCAATGAATATACATTTGACACTGGAAAGTTCTATAGAACTTTCTATAGGAAACTTTGTTAACTCTGTTCTCCAAGCAGAATTTTGCACTTAGTGAAATATAGAGGAAAACTCCCTTGACAGGTTTGACACTAATTTGATTATAGTCAATACTATTTGCTTTCATGCTATCTACAAATATCTATGGATACTCCAGATAGGATCCCTTCAAAACCTTCCTAGAGTGAGAATTATGGACTTCATTATCAGTGAGACAGTTCAGTCCCTCTGGAGTTAATACTAACTACTATTCCCTTCTCTTAGTGTATCTCCAAAGAAAGGCTCATCAGAATACACATTACCAAATTCAGCAACACTGGCTCTGTATGTGAGAACTCTATTGAAATTTGAAGCCATTCCCAAAAGCAGGGCTAAAATTTGCTGATCTTGCCATTTGATTTGTCATGTACAAGCAACAGCTAACCTTCCATAGCTTCAGTTGCAAAAAGGACTAAAGACCTTGTGAAATTTATGTGGGCTAAAAATCACAACTTATATGTCTATATCTATATCTATATCTACATCTGAGACCTTACTGTCAGTCAAATTAAGCTATTCGTAATCTGATAAAATAATTACACTAGTTCAGTTATAATGATACTAATATTTGTAGCCCAAATCATCCAAATATTGCCAGCACTCAATAAAAACACAGTGAAACCTGATATTCACAACCTTTCTAATATTTACTGTTTCCCTGAGTCTTACACTTATCCCTCCCGTAAACTACATCTGCAAAAACTGATTGTCTGTTTTCAAAGAATTTTTTATCCACATTTTGGAAAAAAACATAGAATTCTTTTATTATTTTTAAGCATTCTCTTCACTAAGATATAAACTTGTTTAGTGGTGGTCTTATCACTTTTCTTCTTGATTGTTTCCCAATTGACTTGGCTTACCAAAAAGATTTAAATACTCTATATAGAAATTATTAAACAAAACAAGTCTCTCTTCTGAAATAAGGAAAAAGATACATATGGTGGTATCTCAGAGTAATTGATGCTCAGATCTAGAATGAGACTGTAAGAGTAATTCTTGGAATCCTTATCACAGAGGAAGGACTGAAACAAAGTTGTGCACAAACTGTTCACTACTCTTAGGTCCCACAGAAATTATTCTCCTTTTGATTATGTAAGTTTAAAAGGTAACCTGCAAACTGCAGAAGAGCATTGTGGCTTTTTGACAGGTTCAATTCTGACATCGCAGTTATGATTGCAAATGTCTAATCGTTTTCCTGTTCGAGTAACTTTCTCAGTCTTATTTGGTCTATAAAAATATTGTGTTGTGTCATGGTTTAACCCCAGCCAGCAACTAAGCACTATGCAGCTGCTCACTCACTTCCCCCCACACCTCCCAGTGGGATGGAGGAGCGAATAGGGAAAAAAAAGTAAAACTCGTGGGCTGAGATAAGAACAGTTTAATAGAACAGAAAGGAAGAAACTAATAATGATAATAATAACAATAATAAAATGACAATAATAATAAAAGGATTGGAATATACCAAACAAGTGATGCACAATGCAATTGCTCACCACTCACCTATTGATGCCCAGTTAGTTCCTGAGCAGCTATCCTCCCCCAGGCCAACTCCCCCCAGTTTATACACTGGGCATGATGTCACATGGTATGGAATATCCATTTGGCCAGTTTGGGTCAGCTGTCCTGGCTGTGTCCCCTCCCAGCTTCTTGTGCCCCTCCAGCCTTCTTGCTGGCTGGGCATGAGAAGCTGAAAAATCCTTGACTTAGTCTAAACACTGCTCAGCAACAACTGAAAACATCGGTGTGTTATCAACATTCTTCTCATACTAAATCCAAAACACAGCACTGTACCAGCTACCAGAAAGAAAATTAACTCTATCCCAGCTGAAACCAGGACATGTTAGAATATTCCTTGCTAGGCAAGAGCTTTCCAAGAAGATTTTATAAATTAGTTTATTTTAAGCATATTTCAGAAATAAGGCAAATTGTAATTTCATTTCCATTTCCACAGAACAAATAGTCCTTTGGATGTGGGAAACAGTATTTTAAGTTGGATAACAAGTTCTAATCATCATGATTTTGAAAATAAAGGGAGGTAGGGATGATAGTATCCCATTCCTATTATCTAGTAGGATTTGACTTATTGTGAGATGGGACAGATATCTCATTCGCTCTATATCCACATAGCATTAGGCCTACTTTTATCTTCATAGAATCATAGAATCATAGAATGGTTTGGGTTGGAAGGGACCTTCAAAGACCATCTAGTTCCAACCCCCTGCCATGGGCAGGGACACCTTCCACTAGACCAGGTTGCTCAAAGCCCCATCCAACCTGGCCTTGAACACCTCCAGGGATGGGGCATCCACAACCTGCCTGGGCAACCTGTTCCAGTGCCTCACCACCCTCACAGTGGAGAACTTCTTCCTTACAATCACATCACTGGTTTTGTTCTGCAGGTCCTTTTTTAATATCCAGGGATCATATCAGCCTTGTAAGTCACAGGATTGCTCTGTGAGTTCATGTTGAGTTGACTGTGATTTTCTGACTCATTGACTTCCAAGACAAAATATTCTCTGTAGTATATGTAGCCTATATTCTTTGTTTCCAAGCCCCAATTCGATTAGCCTACATTGCATTAAACCAATTTTTTTTTATATTTTGACTTTTGACACATGTGTTCTTAAGAAGTAGAGTGTGGAAAAACCAGCATGGGTAAGCTAAAACACAAAAGATTACAGAAAATTTATAATGCTTGAAGTACTTGTGGTACAAAACTGGTATTTTTAAAAAAAGTTTTATAATCTGAGGTACATAACATGCACAGTAAAGATTATGGATTTTGAGAAAAAGAGAAAGGGAAAAGACAGGAGACAACTTTACCAAAGTAATATTCTATATTTTCTTTCTTTGGTTCCATATATGGAAGAGGGATATAAACCAAGGAAAAGGAAAAACCTTTATTTAACCAGCTGGCAGTTGCAAAGAAACTTTATCTTTCTCTCTATAGAAGCTCATTCTTGTCAATGTTGGCTTCATCACTCATTTCAGACAACTGTCTTGAAAGAGATGCTATTAGTAATACTGAAATGATTCTGGCTGACCCTTGCTTATATTCTTCACCTTACTGAACACTCTCCCATCCTCCTCCCTTTGTTTCATGTGGTAAAGAGTCCTTCCCACATAGTTGTTTACCTTGCATGCTCTGATCCCTCAAGACAGATTTTCAGATTTTTTAATTTATTTTAATTTTTTTTTTTTTTATGAGGAGGGAAATGGTAGTGCTTAAACTGTGGTTTGAGACTATCTTCTTGCTTCTGTGTGAAGCTATTTGATTCTCTGTCAGGCTACTTAATGAAAAAAATAAAACATTTAAATGTTCCCTGACACATAGTATGAAGATCAATGTTCTAGTTTAAGAATGAAATACTAGTCCATTCTAGTCTTTATTTGTTTCCTATATTTGCAACACTCTCAGTGCTACTCACACAACTAGTCATTCCTAACAACAATCATGTTCCTTGCCCTTTTAATCAGTAAAATAATATATTCATTGTCTTCATTTTTTCCATGCACTTACTTGCAGTACTCCATAGCCTGCATTCTATAATTTGAACCAGAATTCAGTTCTCAAAAGCATTTAAGCAAAGAAGGATAGATCTCAGAATCACAGGAAACAAGTGTTTTTATTATGCATTTTTATTATCATGGATTGTTTGGCTATTTAAATGTAATGATGTTTCTTCTTCCTCAGTGGACAACCACAACATTTTACAGAGGAAAAATATCATATTATAAATAACAAAAAATAAAAAATTTATTTTGTTAAAAAGATCTGATTAAAGAATTGTTTGTGAAAATTTTTGATGTAGTTTCCAGGAAAATTTCCATAAAAACCCCAAGTACTCACCAAAATGTCTGTAAACCACAAAATATTAAGTTCGTTGAATCTACTAATAACATAGCTATTTTCATACCTAATTCTATAACATTAGAAAAACTTTCTTTCTTTCTTAGCAAAATAAATCAACTTTGTAGGGCTCATTTTACTGTAGAAAATATGGTCAAAATAACTAGTGGAACACAGTAAAAATAGTACTTCTCTCTAACTTTAGAGATTTAATAAATTTTACTTTTGCTAATGTTGCTAAGAAAAAGCAATTATTCAAAGCTATCCTATATAATTTTCTATCTAATGCATCACCAGTGCATAATTGTCCAGTAATCCCTGATTGCAAGATTATTGGATAAGAGTGTGGTTTGTTTTTCAGATCTTAGGTCAAAACTGCAGTGCTAACAATCATAGAAATCACCCTTTGACTTACAAAGAAAACAGATGCATTATGGCAGGCTTTGAGAGAAGGATGAATATGGAACCTCATGATGTCATTGTCACTGACTCACTTTTCAAACTACAGCAGTGCTATACTCAACCATAGGTGTCCAAAGAACAAGAGGATGCCTATCACTTGCAGGTATTCTAGAAAACTACAATATATTGCTTCTGTTGTCAGACACATATTACTCTTCTGGTAGGAAATATTTATATTTTTAGAATTATTTTATTATTGAATTCAGCACATATTTCTCTAAAATAGCAGGAAATAATCATAATCATAATCATAATCATAATCATAATCATCATAATAATAGATTAATTCCTGGCAAATCTAAATATAAACCTAAATGCAAATCAAGTCTTATCAAATTAGTGTAACAGTCTTTCTTTTTTTCTATGTGTATCATATGTCAGTTGTTTTTGACATGCTTCTACATAAAAATAATCCATGAATTTCTCAAATTCTAATGATCTGAATAATATTTTTGCTTTAGTGCCATATATGCAGCTACAGATCCTATCTATTGTTCTTTGAAGTGACATTTTGTTGCTATCTCTAAACAAGGATTTATATAGAGTTTGATGCCCATCAGTAAGTAGTATCCACTTGTTTCATCATCTTAGAACCAATAATGGAAGATTACTTATTGTTATTGGAAGAAACACCATGCAAGTCTTGAAAAAGACGACAAAAAGGAATGAAGTGAATAATTTTGGTAATCGACTTATTACTTCTGTTAGACCAAGGATTTCAGTGTATTTCCTAAATTTGCAGAGAAAATGCTTTCAGTTGCCAATATTTGCTGTATAGAGGTACCTCAGACATTGCTGTTTTGAACTGTGCTTTCTTGGACATTGGCAGAAAGAGAGATGGCAGATGGGCAAGCATCTGCTTATTTTAGCTCTTAAACAGGCAAATCAGTGCCATTTTTGAAATATATTAGTTTAAGCCCAAAGTTTTGGCCAGTGAAAACCTCTAAAAATAAACAAAAGATGTTACTCCTTGTTACCATAACTTTCTTCCGCAAAGCTTTGAAATTTTTTCCTTTTTTTTTCCCCCAATTTCCTAGTTTCTATGACAGTCTATTTTAAGGTTATTATGACCCATTGCACTAAGTAGGCCATAATATTTTATCAAATGCTTCGTGCAAACAGCTCATAATTCTTAGAGAATATCTTTCAGAAATATATTCTAAATCAATTTTATATTTTCTTCTGTTTGAAGCTTTTGTCTTGAAACCAGAGAGAACTGTAACAACTTCTTGGGGTTTGTAAATTGCAATTGTTTTAGAGGCAAAAGTAGACAAAGACCAGCATCTCTTGATTGCCACTATTCATATAAACTTTTCAACAAATTATATCAAACTGTTGTGGAATGAATGAAGAAGAGCTCTTATTTGTGCCTGGGCTTTATTCCATGTGTGTGTCACTGGTACTGCTTGAAAAAACATCACCGTTGACTTAAGAATAATCATAAGTTAAGTAACATTGCTCTGGAATACTCTGCAGCTTGGTGTTTGGTCATTTTCTAGAGAAATGGAGACACCTAATTTAAATATCTTCAGGTAGAGAAGGGAACTAGACATAGTTTTCTGTCTTTGCAGATGGTTGTTCTACTACAAGATATTCTACCCTAAAAAACTGAGAGAGTTCATCCGATCCAGTTAAAAAGGCTCTGCTTCACTGTCATGCAGCTCTGTTAGCCCATTTAGGGTATGAATAGTCTTGCCTACTTTTACTTTTTGTTGTGATTTTTGTATAGTGGAGCAATATCAAGAACATGAGAATGAGCATAGACATTGGGCTCCATGAAGTAGAAAGAAGGAAGACAAAGGTGTGAGGACACCAAAATGGAAAAACTGTGGATTTTTGTGTAACAGCAATAACAGTCTGAATGAAGGTTTGATTTTTGTTCCCTACTTGAGCAATAGAAGGTGTTTCCACTTTGAAGAAAATTGTATATCCTAATCCCAAGCCAAAATATAACCCAAGGATTCTCTGAAACATCATTTCCCAGGAGATCCAGGGAAATGTGAAGTAGACAGCAGATCATCCAAGGAATACAGTGACTCTATTTCTGAGGAGAGCTGAATGGCCTGTAAGTGTTTAAATTCATAGAATCATAGAATATCTCAAGTTGGAAGGGACCCATAGGGTTCATCGAATCCAACTCCCTGCTCCTCGCAGGACTACCTAAAACGAAATCGTATGAGTAAGAGTCTCATCGAGATGCTCCTTAAATTCTGACAGGCTTGGTACCATGACCAAATCCCTGGGAGCCTGTTCCAGTGACTGACCACACTCTCAGTGAAGAGACTGTATGATCTCAATGCTGTCTAGTGGTGGCCTGGCTGTAGAAAATGAGTTCTTTGTCTCCTCTTGATGAGCATATCAAACTGGCATACTAGATATACGTGACAGAGAGAATGAGGTTCAAGAATGATCTGAAAACTTAACATAGTAACTGGAGAGAGCACGAATCAGGGAGAGAGGCTACAGGGGAAGATGAAGAATATTTGAAAGGCAGCTTGTTTCCTTTTGGTGACATCCATCTAGGTCCTCCTGAAAATAAAGGATGTCCCTTTGTTAAGCAGAAGGTGACAGTAGCATGCTCAGAAAAGCTCAGACTGCACTGGCTGGAAACACCTCCACGTTTAGACATTTTGCTGGAAGAGATTTTTAGAAAAATAGAAACAATTAAAAAAACAAGTCATAATGATGTTGGAAGAAAAAAACTGTGTCGCAGGAAGAATAAGGAACCTCTTGTTGGAGCTATATAATGCCTTTTCTTGACCTTTATCTCATAGGATGCATTTCCCCCCTAAATTAGCCAAAAGCCTAAATTTAAGTGATCTTAAGCCTTTCATGATTACTAGGCAAGAAATCTGTACTGTTCGCTCTCTGATCTCTAATTTGAGACTAACAGGAAGTTTTAAGACTGTATCCTTTTCTTTCATTCTTTCTGCCAATGTTTAGTATTTTTAAGAGTTCTCCGAACACAGTAAATCACTTCTGTGATTTAATGTTGATCACATTTATTGCCTAGTGTTTCTTTCTGAGGCTTGTAGTGAAAAGAAATTACCTGTAACTGAATATTGGTGAACTTTCTTCCTAAAAATAATATCTGAATTCATGGAGTATATGTGATTTGGGGTACTTAAAACTCATATGCCTTTCTTTTGATTTTTGGTTTCCCAGGTGCTATTAAAATTTCCCCTTCAATGTGCAAGGAAGGCCTCATGACTGTAAACCTCAGGGAACCAGAAGTGGAAGATCTAATATTGGAGGACTCAAGTGTAAGGAGGAAATAGTGCCTCAAGTTTAACAAGTCTTTAAGTGATTTTTGTTCTTATTTGCGTTCACTGTTTTGTCTTATTTTTATAGAAGTGGTGTCACTAAAACCTATGTTAAATGTCTGAATATTTTACCTGGCCAACGTAACTTTTTTTGTTAAATAATTCCATGTCCTGTCTTCACTTTAATTACTCTCAGTAAGTGATTTGATGTTAAGATTAGAAGCACTTAAAATAATTTTATTGCACCATGGGGTGTGAAATGCTGCTTTAAATCTGTACTGCTCAGCTGAGGGCTAACCAATGATTTCAATGTATATTTGCATAGTTTTTTAAAAGATGTACTAAGAAATGCATTCTTCTTACTTCTGGAAACTTGCCCTGAGTAGCATATGATGGCTGGTGTGTCAGCTCTTCACCTGATAGTGAAAGGATAAAATGGATTTTTGCTATATGCAAGCTAGCTCTGTACTTTTTCTTGACTGATTCTGTATAACAGAACACATTGGGTAAAACAGTTCAAGTAATTCTTGAAATGTACATCTACACACCTACACACACACATGCACTATGTGGATGCACAAGCAAGCTTAATTTCCAGAATCTATAGAGGTTGTTTTTTAGTTTCTGGTTGGGTTTTTTTTGTTTGTTTGTTTGTTTTGTTTTGTTTTGTTTTTGTTTTTGTTTTTGTTTTGTTTTGGTTTTGTTTGTTTGTTTTTTTCCTAAATGGTCTGTAGTCCAGTAGCCAAGGAATGACACATAGCCAACTACATGGCTGCATGTCAAAAAGTAGAAATGTTTTAAGGTTTTCCTTTGACCAACTGTATTCTTGTTTCTCTAGGTTTGTTATGGATTTGACTGTGGTTCTGGGCATGGTATCCTTGCTTCTTTTTCCTTGAAACAGGATACAAACATTTCAACCAGATATTTTCAGTACACAATCACAGGTTGGTTTTTTTTTTTTTTTTTTTAAATGAGTTTAGTAATAGTATCTGGCCTGGACTACCACATAAATAACAACTTTGTAACATGCCTAGAAATATTCAAATTGCTTTTATCAAGTATAATTTAAGTGTAGTACTAAGTAACTCAGATGGTTAGCTGTGGCACTACTTGGTAAGACTGTAAAACCTAGGCTAAGAATGTATGCAAGATATTTTAAAAAGAGGAACGTTAATTATTCTATTCAGAAGAGCTTTACATTGAAACTATTCAAACTAAACTAGATCACTGTTAGTGACAACTGACTATATAAACTTGGCAGGAAAAAAATAAGACAGTATAAACAGATGATAATGCAATATAAACTGCCTGTAAACAGTTTTGAAAAACTGAATCTTAATATGTTCTGTTGATGGTCACAGACCACACAGCTGTGGAAGGAAATAAATAAACTTAAAATGTCAAACAATGAACAATTCTATAAGAAAGAAATACTGATAATGTGTGCCAGATTTTTTTCTGCTTTAGTGGTATTAATGTTTTATATGAAATTCACCACAGAGAGAAGCAAGTCTCAGTAGCTTTAATTTTAGCACACAGAAACTTGTCTTTATAGGTGGGGCAAAGTAATGTGAAGGAATTACATCTTGAAGCATGGGCCTTTACCAAACACACACACGCAAAAGGCAAGAAAAAAAAAACCACAACGAAAACATTCCTCCCCCAAACAGCTACCTTGGAGATTATAATCTTTGAGAAAAAAACAGGTTTTCTATGCTAAATTCCTTTCTTCTGAAGCATTTTTTTTCTATCATGCATTTTTTCCACTGGAGATGTTATTTATGTAAAATACATAATTTTATAATATCTTGCCATGTTTATTAATGTATATAGATACTGTACACCTAAACTTTCTTCTAATTTGATCACATGAGCTGTTAGCTTTGTCTTCCAGCAAAGCTATTTTAAAACACAGCAAAGCTATTTTAAAACATTTCCCAGAAACCTAAATGTCATTCTAGAAATCTTCTGATTTAGATCAATTTACTTGTCAGATAAAACGTGGTGTCCAGTCATCTTCCAGTTATCCATGGACAGTTTTACTTCAACTGTTTCAAGATACCATTCAAAATGTTGTTCATCTTCCATTTATCAGTCAATTCTTAGTGTTTAAAAAAAGATGGTATACTATATTTTCCCTATATCTTAGCTTTTACAATTGCTTCTTAATTAAAAAAACTAAAAGCACTGGGTATGAATTACTTATCTAATAACTTAATAACATTAGTTTCCAGTTTATTGTGAGATACTGTTCTTATTTATGGCAAGACTGGAGGAAATGATATATAATATCCGCCATATAACATGATGGACTAGATTAAGTGTAAGAAATGCCTAAAGAGAAAGGAGATCCTGACTGGATATAGAAAATATTGTAGCAGGGTGCCTTTTGGACATGTTGTGTACTCTGGTACCTACCACTGGACTGAGAGAGATTCATACATTTCTTTCCTCAATAAGGAACATTTTATCACCTTCTCTTCCTGATGAAATAGCTGACTCACTTGTTTAAGATAAGAGAAAGGTAACTATCCTGGGGAAAGAAAAGTCTTTACAAGAAGATTCAGGAAATTTGACATCTTCTCATCTCTGCAGCATGTTGCTGGTTCTTGAGTTAGCTTTTCAGCACCAACACCTCAGATAAAAATCAAGATTTCATCTAAAAGAATGAAAGCAATTCTGCAGTGATATTTGCAAATAATTGCATGTATTGAAGATAATAGGATGATAAAAGAGCTACTGCATTCATAGGACAGCTTGCAAATGTTGACTCTTGAATACTGATCCCTACAGCCTGAAAACCTATCTTTGGTTTGGAATGGGTCTGTGCATGTCCACAACATCACTGACGTATCACCAAACAAGGTGATCTTAAAGAGAGAAATGGAGGACAAAAGTTTCTCACTTAGCTCTGCATGAATAGGGCCATTATAGATCTATATATCTGCCTTGACATATGTTCTTTTCTATCCAGACCTCCTCTTGGGATGTGTAGCTTACTACGCATGTACAGACCTGTGGTGTAAGTTATATACTCAGAGTTTATACTTTCCAGATGCACTAGTCATATTGCCCACACTTTGGCACAGACTAGATTCAAAATTTGTGATCACGTATGCTTATTTCTGTGCAGTAAATTTAAGAAGAAAAGACAAGAGGTCTGTATATGTGGTAGTACTGGAAGACATCAATAATTACTCATCAGTTTACATTATAAAAATTCACACTTGAAGTACCAGGCAGGTGAGAAAATTGGCAGAAGCTCTTTTTTTCAAAGCTTTTTTGAAGTCCTTAAGCCCTTCTCATCCTGTCCAGTATCTGAAAGTTCAGGGTTTCGTATCTTGATTGAAAGATAGGAGAGGGATAGATATTATTCAGATTAGAAGAAAAGGTTGAAGTATGAGTGAAAGTAGAGTGGCAGACATTTTTATAATGCTCAGGCTGCTTGTCATTCTGGCTAATTTTTGCACACCAGGAAGAAGAGACTTTTTGCTCTTTCTGAAGTACGTCTTTCATCAAAATAGGTGACGAGTCAGGCAAATTGTCAGCATTCCTTCATAAGCAAATTAATATTCTCATATTGTGTTAAACAGAGGGGAGGATATGAAGTTAATTACTGATCAGCAGGTGACCAGTAAAACATTTAAGATTTTCTTTGCCAAATTATACATTGTAATGTCCTGCAGAGCAGAAAAAAATCATCCAGATTTTCAGTGAAAGGCTTAGAAATCTTCAGCTGAAGTAAGCTGCATGGATTTGCTAACTGTTCCTTTTTCAAAAGGAAAGGTCACACAAGTAATAAAACTAATAAACAAGAAAAGCTTACCTACTGAATTTTAAAAAGGGCCTTCCTACTCATTCAAATTCCCTTCTGAAACAATGGTCAGATATTAAGACTTTTCTTTTTTAGCAGATTCTGCTTGTCAGAGTTTTTTTGCCAGTGTCCTCATATCCCAGTTACTGGGAGATCTGGAGATCCATGTGGGAAACTGGAGTCTGACTCTACAATGGACTAGAAAAACAACAACAACAACAACAACAGAGTCTGTGCATTCTGAAAGATTTATAGTAAAATAAAAAAAGATTACAACATTTACAAAAACTGAATGTGGTCTCTAATGCTGTACAGGACATTTTGCCACAAATTACCACTTGTGGAAAAATAATGTTGTAAATTTATTTTTTATATACTGTAGAACATATGACAATGTGTAGACAACACCATAGAAAGTCGTAAAAAAGGATAAATTAAGAAAAATAAAAGCAGAATGGTCAGGAAGAGTGGCAGTATCAAAAGCAATAATCTTTATTGAGCCATAGCACATGAGCAATAAACTGATTTTTCTCTTTCCTTTACTCCCTTTTTTTAAAAAAAGTTAGTAGCTGTTAAAGAAATGAGTGGGAATTTTCTTGGTATTGAAGATGTTGGATCTTCACTGTGATAAAGACTTTAATGAGCAGTCTTATTCCTAATCCCAAAGTGTGATATTAAAGATAACTGCTAGGGCAAATGAACAGTTCTATGCTACAACTCTCTACAATTTCTTTTTCTCTTTGCTACATCGCAGCAGAAGAGTGTCATCAAGACCAGGAAGTTCCTGGGGAGGCAATGTAGTGATCTGAATTTGGAGGGGGTTGGAATACAGATTCACTCTTTGCTTCCTTGCCCCCATCAAGATACACCATTTTTTAGGGTTGACTAAGCCTGTAAAGTTGTGTGCAGCTTAGAAATTCAAAGTTCTAATGGGCTCTGTTGTTTCATGACTGCATGAAAACTAAGTAAATCATGCTTGTTTACCTTTGAAAGGAATATAAAACACCTCATTCAAAAAAGGGCAAGAAAATTTACACATAATTGCATGAGGAAGAGCTGCAGAGGAAGGGGTATCTGACCTGCTGACATATTTAATGGCTATATTACCCTGTAAGGTATGATACACTGTCTCTCTCACTCTAGGGAAGCTTAAGTAGAAACTTCTATTTGCTAAGCTATGATTTCATCTTTACTTTCTTACAAACATGGGCTCTTTCCTCATGTTTGGAGATGTTGGATGCAGGTGGTAATGGAATGCTAAATTATTGAAAATAAATACACAAAATTAAGACACATTTATCCCTTAGTGCAATATGGATCCTTACTAGAAGAAAACACAATGACCTTCACCATGTGTTGTCACTCACTAGTTGGACCAGGAGTGTGACATGAAAGTTTCTGATCATGGGATAACTGGTAGGAAGGGACCTCAGGAGGTCTCTAGTCCAACCTCTTGCTCAAAACAGGATCAGCTATAGGATCAGACCTTAGTGTTTAGGGTTTAACCTAGCAGATCTCAAAAACCTCCAAGAATGGAGACTGCACAGACCATCTGGGCAACCTTCTCCACTGTTCTGGAAGAGGCCCCTGTGGGGAAGAAGTTTCTCCTTGTATCCACATGAAACCTCCCCTAGTTTATTTTATGCCAATTGTCCCTCATCCTCACACCTTGCAACTTGCATGCACCTTGTGAAAAGCCTGGCTCTGTTTCCTCCATAATCTCCCTGTAGGCACTCATAGGCTGCAGTTACATGCCTCTGAAGCTGTCCCTGCTCCAGGCTGAACAAGTCCCACATCCCTCAGCCTCTCTTCACAGGGCAAGTTCTCCAGCCCCCACTTTTGTGGCACTCTGCTGAACTCTGGTTTATGAATGTGTTTCTTGTATTGGGGCATCCAAAACTGGGCACACTGTTGCAGACATGGTCTAACAAGTGCTGAATAGAGGGGGATAATCACTCATGATCTGGTGGCCATGCTTCTGTTCATATAGTCCACAATGTTGTTGGCTGCGTTCACTGCCAGGTTGTACATCTGGCTCAGGCTCAGTTTGCTGTCCACTGGGCCCCAGCGCCTTTCCCAAAGAATTGATCCCAGCATGTCCATCCCCAGCCTGTGTCATTGCCAGGGCTCCTCTGTCCCACGGGCAGGAGTTTGTGTTTCCCCTTGATGAATTTCATAAGATTCCTATCAACCCATTTCTCCAACCTGCCTAGGTCCCTCTGGATTGTATCCCTATCCTTGAATATATCAACTGGTCCCCCACCCCAAAATTGGTGTCATCTTTAAACTTGATGAGCATGCACTCTGTTAGCTCCTCCAGGTCATTGGTAAAGACATTGAACAGGATATGTCTCACTACAGATCTCTGAAGTACTTCATTTGTTACCAGTCTCCAGACAGAACATGACCCATTAACATGAGCCTTTGAGTTCAACTATCCAGTCAGTTTATTCTAGTTGTCCATTACCTGGACTGTACCTTTGAAACAAGAATACTGTGGGAGACAGTGTTGAAAGTCCTGTTAAAATTCACATAAATTATATCCACTTTTCTCTTCCCCAAATCCCATGATTTTATTACTGAGGTCAATCAAGTTGGTCAGGCATCATTTACCTTTTGTCAATTCATACTGACTGTTCCAACCACTTTATTCTCCTTTATGTGCCCAGAAATGCGTTTCAAGAGGACTTGCTCCATTCTGACAAACATCAAGCTCCAGTACGTACACTAATAGATCAGTATGCCTCTGTATCAGCAATGTCTCTGTGCTTTCCGATCTCTGTGCCCTACATGAAGTCACAACTCTGAACATTGGGATTTCAAGAGTCAAGTTGTGGTGCAAATCCTTTTCCGAATTCCACTCTTCTAGAATTTACATGTGACTGAGCTTCAAGTTTCCACTTGCTTTTACTATGACAGGTAGAGTACAAAGAAGGGCAGAGGGACTGGTTGCTTCTGAGCTGAATTTGTCTGAATTAAGGTTTTGGTATGGGGTGATGGGGAAAGTCCATGAACTGTAGGGAAAGTAGTGCCTCTATCTGTTCAAATGGAATAAGTTTATGGGTGCCTTGAACATAATGCCTCATTTCAACACTGCCTACATCAAGAACAATACCCTTGATTGTTAAGCGCTGGCAAGGAATTTCATTTTTGTGGTCAGTGATATCTAAGTGAAAGTCTAGTGTTACTGGGTATCATTTATGAGGGTGAACAAATTTTGACATTTTGTTAAGCTGCATTTTCCCATTTTCTGGGAGTTTCTAATTTCGTGATCTCAACAGCCTTGGAGGGTAAAACTAAATGATGACATAGGCTTACTTGCATTGTCTTTGCTCATCATTAAAGAGTTTAACATCCTTATTCAGTGCAGAAGTTGCTTCTTAGCATATGTTCATACAGCATCTAACACAATGGGATACTTGATTTTAGTTAAAATCATTAAGGCTGCCACAAAGTAAGTAATTGCAGGTTTGTGCTACCCCATAAAACCTAATATGGAAATAGAACTGAAAATGAAAATTTGAAAAGTACTAATGTAAATAACTTATATATAAGGTTTAAATAAGTACATTTATATTGGAATTAAAATCAAATCAATAGTACTCATTCATTACCTACATAAAACCTTTCTTTTGATGTCAAAAGGTCAGGAACTGACTGCATATTGGCTTTAATGTAGTTTAGATGCAGTCTTTTCAGGATATGATTTACCATAATTTTGATGATCTGGTACAAGTGCATAAAACATCTGCCTGTAAATACTATCATACTGTTAGAAAATTCTGGAATACTGTATATTCCTTATAAATAGCTTATTTTCATTCCTAGAAACATTTTACAAAATTATTTTTTTCTTGGTACATGACCTCTTATGAAAAAGTCCTAGAATATTTCACATGCATGATATCAAATGGCCATTGTTACAAGAAGGTATTTTCATAAAGATATGTAGTATTTTAACGAAGTCTTTTATTTCTACTGAAAATTCCATTGTTGATCTTTAAATTTTTGTTGAAAACCTAAAGTTGCAGTGGAATATTCTATTACCCATTAATTTCTTTTTGTGTTTTTCATTTTTGTTAAACTAACATTGTTTATTCTCAGAGTGTGTTCGTGCTTTGTGAAAACAGTGCTGCCCATAGCAGCAAACTGAAAGTGCATAGGACTATTCGCTAGCACTGAGAAATTTTATACGATAAGGGTGGTGAGACACTGGAACAGGTTGCCCAGAGAAGTTGTGGATGTCCCATCATTAGAAGTGTTCAAAGTCAGGTTGGATGGAGCTTTGAGCAGGAGCAGCCTCATCTAGTGAAAGATGGCAGAGGGGTTGGACTAGATGGTCTTTGAAGGTCCCTTTCAACCCTAACCATTCTGTGATTCTATATGATTCTGTGATCCTGTGTACATGCCAAGGAAGATATACCCTGAAGCTCCTTGAGTTCTGTCAAAGCTCCCTGCAAATCTGACCCGGGCCATGGTTCCACACTTCGAGTAGTATCAAGTCATATCCATGATTTCTCTCTGATATGTAACCATATCAGGTTGCATGCATTGACTGCAAGAACACTGCATTACAGCTAAATGTTATCACAAAATCTTCTGCCTTATGCTGCACCCAATAGATGAACTTCCACAAAAGTCACGTGGTAATCCCCCCTTCTACAGAGTTAAGTTGCTTTTCAGAAGTCAGTTGAAGAGGAAATATTTTATTACTTTAACATATAGCTACTTTACACTAAGATTAGAGTGAGTTGAATCACCTTTGTCTTTCCCTTTATTCCCTTCCCTTGCAATTAAGTTTAAACTTGTTTACATTCTTGTAAATAAGAGTAAATTGAAAATCCATAAGATTTAGTGGCAAGGAGAGGATGAAGCTTTGAGTAATTGTAAGTGCAGGTAAGTATATTGCAAAGCAGCTGAGAGCTGCTTTGGACATTTTTTTAAACAAACTTTAAAAGTAGGATAATATAGACATGCCTTTTACAGTTTTTACACATCATGATGTCTGAGTTTATTCTGGCTTCTCACCATGAATTCAATTTTCAAGATGTCTTGAAGGTAAACCTATAAGCAAATGCAGGAAGGAAAAAATTCTAAAAGAAAACTCCTTCTTTTGAAGTTACTTTGCAACCAATTCACTTGAAGATCAAATGGTTAAAAAAAAAGAGCATAAAACTGATAATGATAGGGATGGCATTAAAGAAAACCATTGTAGTAAAGGTCTGACTTGAGGACTTCGAAGCCAACAGAAGTATTTATGGTGGGAATTCTGGAAAGATGGATGATTAATGGATAGTTGCTCTAAGTTAAATACACCAACAGTACCAGTTATGCCTGTATTCTAGAGAGATAAATGATAGAACTATTTCTGTTATCTTTTCAGAAAAAAAAAAAAAAAAAGAGAAACACTGCTGCAGAGAATCTGTTCCTTCTTTCCCATTTTCAAGTTTATATTATTTTATTGCAATAATTGACTAGAACTTAATCAGTTCCATATCTGTTCTCTCATAATGACAAAATAAGCTCAAAGAAACCACATAAGACATATATTTCATATTTCTTTGCATTAAGAAATGTTCCCTCTTTCTCATAAAGATGAAGACAGTTATAGCAAATATTCCAAAGAAAGTTATGGAAAGGGCTAGCTTTCTCCTCTGCTTGAAATGACTTCAGATGTGCAAGATTCAATTTGGTACTTCTACAATAAAACAATCTGAGAGGGCAAAGGCCTTAACAAAGTGGAAAAAGATTTGCTTGACAGTTTATGAATTACAGTGCAGACACACTTAGAAAAATATATAGCCTCTTTAAAAAACTGTGACTAATCAGGACAAACGGGCCTCACTTGTACAACATGTAGATTATGTGATAAGAAAAATGATGTATAAGTTATATTTGTTGATTATAGTTAAGGCATCATTTACCAACTACAAACTGAACAATAAAAATCTAGAATCTAACAATCAGAGGAACACATGTACTTTTCTATCAAAATATTTTTGGGAAGGCTTTGTCAAGTCCATGGTTTAAAAAACAAAAAAACCCACAAAAGGGGGAAATTATCAGTTTCAGCTGGCCACTAATTATCATTATTTCTGAGAAAGCACACGCATTGTTTTTATGCTTAAAAGTGCACTGGAAACAAGCTGCTGCTGCAGCCTACAAGGAAGTCTAAATATAAAATTGTGATGCTATCACTTTGCTAATGGACACCACTGAATAATTCAACTCCAATAATAATTGCCTTATTATTACTGCAGTTTTGTTTTGAATATCTATGTTATATGTGGGAGTAGTAATTTACTTCTAGCATCTAAGGTAAGCTCTCTTCCTTCCTCCTCCTTAAGAAGATAAAGAGAAGAAAAATCTGTAAGTCAACAACATTCACTATGCCTGAAGAGAAGAAAGATCTGGTGGAATGTCAGAAAAGGATTTAGGCCAGTAAGTGAAAGATTTGTTGATGATTCAATGGCTTCTGTCACACAATATCTGGAGAGATTTCCCAACCTGGAATGACCAAAGTATACATTGGGCTGGGACTTCTAACCCAGGTGGCTAAATGTGAAGAGAAGCAAAAGGTGTTAACTAGGTAACCTTATAAAACAGAAATAGCTGTTTTGATTTTTCTTTTTTTCCAGCCATCTGATAGCTAGTCATTTATGCATGTGTAAACTTAAACTGTCTTCTGGTGTCTTCTGGCTTTTGGAATATTTCTTTCCTTTTTTCCTTCTTTTTTTTTTCCCCTGCCTTTTTTTTTGTTTTTTTTTTTTCCTTTTCTTTCTTCCCTAGTTAGCAGTGAGCAACCTGTGACTTAAGATTCATTGCAAGGAAAAGTTTTCATAGACTATGAAGACAGACCATGGTATATATGTAATACTGATCCTTTAGCTAATATCCCACAGTCTCATTTCTCTTAGTTGAGTATAAAGGCAATACTAAATAGGAAATGCTTTAAAAACATTGTCTTTTATTCCTCTGTTAATGACTCTTAATTATTTTAAAATAATACCTCTGGATCCACAGCGATATAATTATTTTCTGAATTTTAATACAGTGGATTAATAAGTGTAAGGCTCTTGGATAATCTGAGGGGTTTTTTTTGGAGAATTTGTTTACTGACAGAGAAAACACTTTGAAGTAGCACTTTAAAACTGCTTTAAAGTAGCATTAAGAAGAGAATTATTGGTCTCATGTATACGAGGAAAAGTATACACCATATATTTAAGTATTCATTCCTTTAAATTAAACTAGGAAGATTATATTCTTTCACCAAGAAATGCTGCAAGAAAGAAATTCTACAGAACAGAAGTTAGTTTTCTAGTTTCATTTTAAATTGGTGTATGCTTGGACAATTTACTGGTCTAGTATAAGAACCTAAATAGAACAGAATAAGCCTGAGTCATTTTAAAACTTTTGGATTTAAACGTATGTCCTGTCAAATTCAATTAAGAAAAACAAGGTGCTTGTTACACAAGAAAATAAACTATTTTTTTGTCCTACAAAAACGATGGCAATGAGTTAAAGACACAACTGGAAATGTTGCTGATAAGACCATGGATAATTCTGCAAAAAGTAAATAATTTCTTATTCTTTGAATAAAAGTTTAGCAATGCAAACCAAGGCAGTAAAAGCAGGGGAAAACCAGAATAAAAAGCACAGTGAATAAGGATGATCCAAAAAACTTATTATTTTTAAACCAATTAACTTGTATTTTTAAACACGGTATGAAATCCTCTAACTAAACTTTTAGGAGAAAGAAGAAATACCTGCATTTTCCCCTAGTCCATATAGCTATAAATTTCTCATTGACTCTAGTTTAGTTCAGGGATTCTTTGAAACCTAATAGGAATTAAGAGAATAGATGCAAAGCAAGCCAGCTTTCTGTCGTCTTCTTTGGGTATCTTTCCCTAAAAATGAATGTGATTGAAACTCTGTAAGGCATGAGGCATAGCTAATTAAAGGGGAGTGTAATAAGCGCCAGCTGTTATCAACAACTCGGCTGCTGCATGTTATAAGAAACTGTGTACTTATAAGAACTCTAGCTGAATTGGCATTGTCTTTTCAGCTGATGTGGGCTGGAGACCTGAAGTTAAAGCATCAGAAACAAATTGGGTTACAGCACATTTTAAACAGAGAAGGCTTGCTTGCTTTTCAGCTGCAATATTTGTAAAGGAGACCTGGGGAAAAAAAAAAAAAAATTAGAGAGCATGTATGTATAAACAATGATATTCCTGTTTCCCAGACCTAGGAGGTGAAGGAATAAATTAAGATTTTATTATTTTTATTAAATTAATAAAAGAACAGTTGGTATTTAGTAAGGCCTAGTGAGTTCTGGTGAGTTAGCAGCTTTGGTAATTGATATAGATAGAAAGATGTGTGGATGATTTACTGCTGATTTAAGAGGTGACTGGATTGTTAATGAGGTATTAAACTTTGCAATGTGAGAAATTGATAACTTAGGCGAGGTTAATAAAGTTGCTTTGACACCTACGTTTGATAAGATGCTTTATAAGGATAAGTCATTTTAACTTTAAAATATCTCGTGTGTTTGTAAGGTTATGTTATCATTAAATCCATTCTGACACTATGATGTAAATAAAAATGGGGTTACGCTGAATGAGTAAAATATTGTTCCTTAGATTTGTTTTTCAACAAATATTTTAACTGACATGTTAATGCCCAACATCCGTCATGTTTGTCATGCAGCAAACACAAACATGACAGAACTTATTTGTCCTATTGTTCATCATGACTTTGAATTTTAGGAGTAAAGATAGTTGACTTACATTTTTCTTTTGGTTTATATAATTTTTATTTAACCCTATGTAGGGATGAACTAAAGAATTACTTAAAAACTAGCTCTGATCACTGAAAATTGAAAGGGAACCTAATTTCTCAGATCTGATATTATAATAACTTTTTTACTGATAATAAAAACTCTATCAAAGTTAACATGTTTTCACTTATTTTTTAGTTCCAGAAGCTTCCACTACTTACTAGAGACAACACTCCCTTCTTCCTAAGAAATGTGCGTTAGTCAGGCAGAAAAAGACATATGGAGTGAGTTACTTAACTGAAAAAAGCTAGAAACAGCACTACTGACAAAGTAATGTTAACAAAATTTAGGCAAAATTCAGGCAAAATTCAAATTATTAATGTGTGTACTGAACTTCTTTTTTTCCACCTTTGCTATCAGCAGCTTTTGTGTCTCTTCATTATAATTACCCACTAAAATTCTGTCTGTTCCTTTTCTCCCAAATGATTTTTACCTGATTAAAGAAGTCTCTCTGTGACCTGGAGGAAAACTAACTTTAAATTTTGGAGAAAAGTGGGCTCATCTCTATGAAACTGAAGCTAGGGTATACGGAGGAAGATATAAACCAAGAAAATGAGACATCAGACTTGTTTGTTCCTTAAAAAAAGGGACTAAAGAGTGCAACAGCTTGCCTAAGGCTACTAAAACATAGGAAATATACCAGCAAACATCTTTATTTTCCTCCTAGTTTCATAGTTTTTTTCTTCCAGGTTATTTCTTCTTCCAGTAATTTCCTTCAGAAAGCTGAAGGACACATGGAGCTGAATTAACTGATAAATTCTACAAAAAGTCCCTCCATGTTAGCCAAACTTTCTTAGCATTTAAACTCAAGTGTACATTGCTCTTAACCTATGTGCCACATATGTGCTCCCCACCTTTCTTCTATTACATCCATTTTCAGAACCTGATTAATATTTTCTTGCACCTTTTCTAGTCCTAATGTCTTCCCTTTTCTGTTGAAAGGCAATTTGATATGTCCCATCATGGCAGAAAACTGAAAGAATAGGCTGGTATCACTCCTTGGGATGGGGTATTCTTTTTGCTTTCTACACTTCCATTTTTGCAAAATCACCTGATAAATGAAGAGGTCTGAGTTGACTGTGAATGCTACACTGCTCCTGGGAGCAGGACTAGCTTCTCCCCTCCTTCATCTTCCAACTGCAGAAAAGGTCAAAGGCAATGGGAGACATAGTCTTGACTTAAAATAAAGAATAGGAAGAACTGTCACCTAGTGGGCAAATTGTGGCAAAGAAGAAAAAAAATTTAGATGAAAGGTAGATGAGTAATTGAATGTCCTTGACATGCAGATGGGACAGCAAGAAAGGCAACAGTGTGAAATGTACAGCTTGGATGATAAAAGAGAAAATGGCAACTCTCAATTGCATATGGTACAGTAAAAAATACTAAAAACCGATGCACAGTTCTGGCTTCCTCCAGCTGGTCTCTGTACTTGGCCATTTATACTTTAATGGCATTAAATGGGTGGGAGAAAGGAAAATTTCATGCTGTTTTGTGTCTCTCTTCTTCATTTAACTGATTTTCTGTTTCCCTACTGACAGTGTGATAGACAGGGTCTTAGACTTGCCATATGCCTCATCTCTCACACAACAGAGTATGTTACCTTTTTTGAGTCAGTCTTCACTTGAAGTTTGCCAGGGAGGCTGGAGTTTAATGTTTTGCCCCAAAGCTCATTCTAGTCTCTCCTTAGATAAGAGATTGTCTGGCCATTTACTTACTTAGTGGAAAGGTTATTTACCTTCCATAGCTATATAAATGTCACTGTTATACTAAGAATCGTCTCCACATATTCTCCTAGTAAATAACTCCTGGCTGTAAAATGTAAAGCTCCTGCCCATACAGTTTTGGTGACTATGTAATATTCTTCCATGCATAATGCTGCCTTCTGCTGGGCCTTGTGTAGCAGATGGGGTTGATTAAATTCTCAAGGCTGAGACCGACCGTGACAGTTAATAACTCCTTTGAGGTGACAATTAGTAACTCCTTTGATGTAACTAAAAGTCAATTTCTTCCTCATAGTCATTCTGTAAGAGGTTGTCTTTTTTTTTTTTCACGTATACAATAGATTCATGGT
Source organism: Aquila chrysaetos chrysaetos (assembly GCF_900496995.4). Lineage (NCBI taxonomy): Eukaryota > Metazoa > Chordata > Aves > Accipitriformes > Accipitridae > Aquila > Aquila chrysaetos. The sequence goes on from NC_044007.1 coordinate 62,756,680, forward strand.
AGTCAACTAGGGTGATCAAGACATGTTTTAATAATAATAACTAACATTTTTTAAAAGTTCATATTGTAATGTTCTTGTCAGGAGAATGTGGCATTTTTATACAAAGGGAAGAAAGGCACAAGAATATTTAGATAATGACAATATCAGGGGTGTCAGATAATTTTGGGGAGATAATAGTTTCACATGAGGATTTCAATAGCTTGCTAGATCAGCCATAGGATATGCAACTCAGAGGGGAAAAAAAAAAAAAAGAAAATAAAATACTAACAAGTTGCTAACTAAATGAATACTAGCATGTTTAGGGCATCTTACTGATGAAAAGAGGATTATCACAGAATCATAGACAGTTTGGATTGGAAGGCACATTTAAGGATCATTTAATCCAACCCCTCTGCCATCGGCAGGGAAGTCTTTCACTAGACCAAGTTGCTCAAAGCCCCATCCAACCTGGCCTTGAACACTTCCAGGGATGGGGCATCCACAACCTCTCTGGGCAACCTGTCCCAGTGCCTCACCGCCCTCACAGTGAAGAACTTCTTCCTTACATCTAATCTAAATCTGCCCTCTTTCAGTTTAAAACCATTACCCCTTGTCCTGTCACTACAAACCTTAGTAAAAAGTCTTTCTCAATCTTTCTTATAAGTCTCCTTTAAGTATTGAAAGGCTGCAATCAGGTCTTCCCGGAGCCTTCTCTTCTCCAGGCTGAACAACTCCAACTCTCTCAGCCTTTCTTCATAGGAGAGGCATTCCAGCCGACTGATTATTTTCGTGGCTCTCCTCTGTACCAAGTCTATCAGGTCCATGTCTTTCTTGTGCTGGGGGCCCCAGAGCTGAACACAGTACTCCAGGTGGGGTCTCACAAAAGGCGAGTAGAGGGGCACAATCGCCTCCCTTCACCTGCTGGCCACATTTCTTTTGAAGTATCCCAGGACACAATTGGCTTTCTGGGCTGCAAGTGCACATTGGTGACTCACGCCCAGTTTTTCATCCACCAGGAAGTCCAAGTCCTTCTCTGCAGAGCTGCTCTCAATCCATTCACCCATAATCTGTATTGATATTGGGGACTGCCCTGATCATAGTGCAGGACCTTGTACTTGGTCTTGTTGAACTTCATAAGGTTCATATGGGCCCACCCCTCAAGCCCATCGAGGTCCCTCTGGATGGCATCCCTTCCCTCTAGCATTATCAACTGCACTGCTCAGCTTGATGTCATCCACAAAATTGCTGAGGGTGCACTTAATCCCCCTGTCTATGTCAGTGATGAAGATATGTAGTATTGGTCCCTGTATTGGACCCTTGAGGGACACCACTCACTTCAGGTTTCCACTTGGTCATTGAACTGTTGAATGTAACTGTTTGGCCATGGCCATCCAGCCAATTCCTTATCCATCTAACAGTCCATGAATCAAACCCATATCTCTCTCCAATCTAGTGGCAAGAATGTTGCGGGGGACCGTATCAAAGGCCTTAGAGAGCTCCGGGTAGATGACATCCGTAGCTCTTCCCTTGTCTACTGATGCAGTCACTTCATCGTAGAAGGTCCCTAATACCACTATTACTTGCTGGTAATAGTTGCCCAAGGCACTATTTGCTCTTGGTGAAGCCATATGTAATTATATGTTACTATACTACAAATATAAAAGGCATCCTCAAGTTTCTACTACAATTATATATTCTAAGTTTAAAATGGTAACTTATCACAAATGCTTTCATGACCTTAGGATTACTTTCAGAAGTTTTATAAATTTAATATTTAGACACTTTCAGTCAGAAAGGTAACAATGTTTTTTTCTCTAGCCCAGTTGAGAAGAGAAAGTTTAATTCTTTTCTCTGGGCTAGTTAAATATAACTATTGCATAATAAATTTTCTGCGCAATAGCTGAACTCTCTGCGTTGGCCGGATAATATTGTTGGTCTTCTCTTAAGCAAACAGTTGAACACTTTGGGACTCCTTTTTGTAATCAGAGATAAAAATGTCCAGTATTAAAATCTATATTCCAGAAATCCTAATATAGAAAGGTAAGGTATTTGTAAATCCAGGTGAAATTCTGTTATAACTGTCTGTGCTTTCCAATGCTGTGTAAAGCACTCTTCATGTTCTACCCTGCCTATAGAAGGACAGCCACAAGTCTTGCTGGACAAATAAAGACAGTTGCTTAGGAAATGTTCTGGGAACTGAAGCTCAATTATAAAACAGGTGATAAAGGAAGTGGCCAAAGAAGCAAGATGAACAGTCTGGTGACTTCATTTCTGGATAAACATCAGGGGATGGGGTTGGACTTCCTGTTGACATACAAAGACTTCTTTAATTTTTTTTCCATTTCATACTTGTAAATTGGAGATGTGCTAATTTTTCCTCATAGAAATTCCTATAATGTAATGCTAGGCAGAACTACTGTGATCTCACTGATCTGCAAAACACATACTATGAGACTCTTCTAAATGTCTGCATAAGCTTCAGTAATTTCAGTCAAATGAATCTTCAAAAATATCAAGTCTTGATTTTAAAAATGTCCGCATGGCATAATCCTTCATAAATTCCAAAGTAAATTCTAATAAGTGTGTCATATGTATCCTAACCTTTCTGACAATTTTTTCTACTTCAACATTGTTTTTTAAACCTGTGTTTGCCTGCATAAAATAGGCAAAAGTGATTCTAATGTACTCCTTTATTTGTTATCTATATCACAAATGTCGTAATCTTAAATCACTATTATTAATTTTGATATAATCAAACTTGCTAATAAAAGTAAAAAACTGCAATGATTCTGTGAAATATATGTGCTGAAAGTATTATAACCAGGTCAACTAATCAGTTTCAAGATGTAATAATCACTGGTTTTCTTTAATTCAATTGATATATGGTAAATCATGTAGTACCAAGACAGTGTCTGGAAAGCATTGTCTGGGAATATGGAAGCCTAAGTGGTATTGCTTTTACTTTTTTCACTAATACTAAGTTGTTGGTTTTTTTCCCCTAATTTCAAATTAAATTATTGTGACAAGTGTAGACTTGGTTAAATGGCATTAACTGCATCCTCCTTCATTTCTCAGCTAAGGATTTGTGTCAGACTGACATCCTCTAACTGTTCACAAATATTATTCACCCCTTCCAAAAGGACAGTACTATATTACAAGGTTTTTTATCTTCATTTTTCTTTTTTTCCACCCCCCCTTTCATACTTCTTCAGGACTTTATAGTTATAGAAAATTACCATTAATCATTCATGACAATGATATATATGTTTAACAATGTGGAGTACCTTGGGAAACTTGGTTAAGGTATTACTCTTTCTCCAGGTAAGAAGTTGCCTTATCTATTGATACTACTCATTGTTAAAGAAAGCAAGTGGAGTTTGTAAAATGTGTAGAACTGAAAAAGACTGTGCAACAACGTACCCCAAAAAGAGCTAACTTCACTAAGTCAATGTGGAAAACAATTTTTTCAATCAGATTGAGGACTGAGCTTATTGGGGGAAGAAATAGAGTCTTCCTCAATCTTGATTTAATATCAAAACTTGATTTTGATTTAATATTAAAGTGGTAAATAAGCTGTTCCTGAAATGCTTCACTGTGCATCAATACACCAATAAAACTGTCCATTTTTCCAGTAATGATTTGTACTTTACTATTGTTAGTAGCTGCTGTACTAATTATTAAAATACTTATAATTCATAAAAGTGCTGCAATTTGTTATATTGTGGCACAAATGGCCTATTTGTGCAGAGTTTACTTTTCCAGTTGATCAATTCCAGTCTGTTAAAATAACACTAATTTTTACACACAATGTGTAAGGCAAGGCAGATGTTGCTAGAATTTTGTCAATGAGTCATTCTCTCTCATACCTCCAGGTCCTTAGCAAAAGCACTGGCAATATGGTATATAACAAGGCAATCTGCAGTGAGTTAATACATTGGCTTCATCAATGGCTTTCAGAAATTTTCTTCTGCCTGACTGAAAATAAATACCATTAGATTCAAGCCTCAGCATCTTCTCCCAGGCGGCATGTACAGCTGGTACTTGCAGTGATTAAGAATCTTCTGACCTGTGGTTAGGAGAGGCTGGAAAAATGTCTTTAGTTTGGCTACTCAACTTCATTATCAGTGAATGCCTTGAACCAATACTTTGCTTATTAACAAAGATGACTCCCTTTACTTCAACAGTGCTATTGATCTTTGCCACGGATGCAGTGACGCACTTCACTTGTAAAAGAGAAGTAGCAATATGTTTATTGATATAAAACAGCGATTTAAAGTTTGATAGTAGATGCGACACTGGTTTAACAAGATAAGATGGCAAGATTCACTTGGTATTTACTGCATAGAGGACAGGGTCAGACAAAACTCTCAGGGAGACCCTCCCGTTGAATCATGTCAGAAAGGACCCCCTTGCTTTCTAAACTCCTTCTCAGAGAGGAGTATAGGTGCAGCTGGATCCATTTCTAGTCCCAGACTTGGTCAATGGTTTATGTCTAAAGGATTATATAAGCTCAATTAATCCTTTACATCACTTAGCTGAGATTTCAAAGTTTAGCATGCTATTAATCACTTACCAAGAATCTGTTGTGGCAAGGAATCTCTCAACCTTGAGGAGTAACCTTGAGAGGCGTCCCTACTCAAGGGGAGATCCTGGCATGCAGCCCGCTGCTGTGCAGGAGAGCTCAACAGGCCCTGGGCTGTCCACTATTTATGGAGTAAGATGATCGACTCACAGTCCTACTTGCACACCGACTACAGATGTTAATTTCTTCCAAATTTGGCTTCAGTCGGACATTGACCAGCACTGTGGTTAGGTGGGTGCATTGCCCAGATTAGCCCTTGGCTATTGAGTTGTTACCCATCCTCCCCTGAATCCACTTTGAGCAGAATGCAGCCATCACAACCAGACACATCCATTACGAGCACCACTGGTGGTTATCACTTGAGCAGGGTTACGGGAAATACAGGTCAGGTTTGGGGGGTGGGGAGCACACTGCTACAATCATCCTAGTTTAACTAACCTATCTACTACTACACTGATGTTCAATGTAAGTAACTAAAGATAAAAGCACTTCTGTTGGAAACCAAAACTATATTTAATCATTTACTTACTCACTATATATGGGTTAAGTGGGGAGAAAAAACAGATCCAAGAAACAGATTGGCAATGTAATCAAAGCAGAAAGAAACAAAAGCTAAAAAGAGTGGTTTAAATCTTTCTAACTGTAAAGGGCCATTGTTAATGAATAAAATACATGGTATGAATGCAGTGACTGACTCTACTTAAGTTCCAAAAGATCTGACCAAGTGGTCTGTAGCAGTTTTAAACATTTAATCCTGCTATTCAGGTCTGTACATAAGAGAAGAAACTTGTATCTCCAACAGCAGTAACGATGACTAAAATCTATAAAAAATCACTTTTTGTAGAACTTCTGATAAAACACAAAATCTATCTTGATATATTCTCAGTATACTTTGTCTTAACTCTTCTTTTTTTTTTAACATATTAAATGATTATTAACTGTGATGTAGTACTTGAGTTGCTTTGCCATTATTTTAACAGGAGTAAAAACTCGGTTGGAGCTGGTCACATGATGACTAGATTAAGTGTATCTAATGACAGTGTCAAAGGTGTGTGACACTGTATAAGAAAATATGTTCAGTTCCTTAGACCTTTGTCAAACATCTACATTTAAAAGATCTGTCAGATATTTGTCTTAGAGAAATCTTTTTATCGTACATAGTATTTGCTCTTTATCAGTAGACTTCAGCCATACGTGAAAGAAAAGCTGAGAAAAGATGCCTTCTGTCAATATTATAAACTTACAGAAACTTTCGCTGGGTAGTGCTAACATCCAGTTCTTTGGGGCATGAAACTATTCTTTGTGACAGATTTGGTCTGTTAACATCTATGGAAACATCTGACCATATGGTGCCACGTTCTACCTTTTGAACAATTCCACTCTGCATACTTCAGCAGCAGTTTCTTAGTCTCTTATATTCCCATAAGACCCTGTCCATACCTCATGTGCTCCAGTTCCCAACCTCAGATAGATCTAGCTACGAGAAGAAATATTGTTTCTCTATTTGATACTAAGCATTATTGAAAGAGAAGACTATCAGAGCCAAATTTAAGAAGTACTGGAGCTGGGGATGTATGTCCTTGACTAATACGGGCCACAAACAATGAAATAAAGAACCTTCAATCAGAGAGTTTGAAAATGAAATGGGGTCTGATTAACTTGTGCCTGCACAGTGCAAGGAATTTGACAGAACTTTTGGAATTTTCTGGGCAAAAGAAGAGTGGATGAGGAAGAGTGTGTGGGCCTGCAAAACATGGGAAGAACCATTTACTGACTGGGCCAGAAGTACATGGAATGTGGAGCTGGACGTTATGAAGGAACTGGAAATCATTTGCCAAGGAAGCAGAAATTGTGTCCAACAGTCATTTTTTTCTCTCTTTTTGCTCTTATGCCCTGGTTTCCTCTTGGTCGTATTGCATGAATGCATACTAATTTCTCACTTCTCAAGTAAATTCACTAGTTCCTTCCCAGACACAAGGGAGAGATCTTTGTCCTAGGATCTACTCCAAACACTGTGTCAGAATGATCCTGCAAAAAGACTAGTCTTCCAACATGATTCCAGCTTGCTCTGCACCCTAAAATACATCCATGTACCCTCAGGTTATGCCTGAGAACACGGAACAAATACCTGGAGCCATGCTAAAAAAGAAGTCTAGCAGACAGCATCATAGCTGCATTGCTATTTCAGGTCCTCCAAATAGAAAATCCACAAATATTTTTAAAAACCAAGACCATAAGGGCAGCACATAAGACAAAGAGTATCTGACTGTATCTGAGCAGCTGATTGCTATGTATTGTGAAAGCTCTAGTCAGCCCAAGCTGTTCTAAACCTGAACCACTCTGTAATGACTGAAATGAACAGTCATTCTGCTGTGCAGTCCTCAGATATATAGTATAAAATTCAGGTGATGAACTGGGTTATGGAGAAAGCAAGGACAATGTCTGGATTTTGGCAACGAGGAAGAGCAGATGATCCCAAACCTAAAGGAGTTTTCTCCCAGAGTACTAGGTTTCATTCTTCTGTTATCAGCAGTTGTTTATACTGAACTTTACTTTCCTCACTAATACGTCCTTGGGGCCTGACTGGTTGCACCTGCAATTGCTGTGAGAGCTGACTGATGTCACTGCATGGCCTTTTGCAATTGTCTTTGAAAGGTTATGTTGACTGGGAGAGGTTCCTGAAGACTGGAAGAGAGGAAATGCCAGTGTTATCTTCAAGAAGGGCAAGAACAAAGATCCAGGGAACTACAAGCACAGTCAGCTTCACCTATATTCTTGGGAATGTGATGGAGAAAATCCTCCTGGAAACAATTTCCAAAGATGTCCAGGAGATGAAGGTGATTGGGAGTAGTCAGCATGGATTTATCAAAGAGAAATGACATCTGGCCAACCTGATAGCCTTCTGTAACAAGGTGACTGCCTTGATGGAAGAGGGGGAAAGCAATGGACATGGTTTACCTCTACTTTAATAAGATTTTTGACACTGTGTCTCAAAACATCCTTGTAGACAAGCTACCAACATAGAGTTTAGATAAGTGGACAGTGAGGTGAGTTGAAAACTGGTTGAACAGCTGGCCCTAGAGGATTGTGGTCAGTGGCATAAAGCCTAGTTGGAGGCCAGTCACTAGTGGTGTACCCCAGGGGTTGATACTGTTGTCAATACTATTTAACCTCTTCATTAATGACTTGGACACTGGGACAAATTGCATCCTCAGCAAGTTCAGAGATGATGCAAAACTGGGAGGAGTGGCTGATATACCAGAGACTTGTGCTGCCATCCAGAGGGACCTCAAAAGTCTGGAGAATTGGTCTGAGATGAATGTCATAAAGCTCAACAAAGGGAAGCAGAAAGTCCTGCAACTGGAGAGGAATCGCCCCAGGCACCAGTACATGCTGGAGGCCAACTAACTGTAAAACAGCTTTGCAGAAAAGGACCTTTGGACCCTGGTGGGTAACAAGCTGACCATGAGATAGCAATGCACGCTCAGGACAAAGAAGGCTAACAGCATCCAGCATTAGGATGCTGCATGCTAATGCAGTGTGCTGCATTAAGAAGGATATTGCCAGCAGGTCAAGGGAGTGGTCCTTCACTCTACTCAGGATTGTTAAGGCCACTCCTGGAGTGTTGTATTCAGTTCTGGGCTACCCAGTACAGGAAAGATATGAACTTACTGGAATGAGTTTAGCACAGGACCACAAAGATAATTAAAGGGATTGAAGCATCTTTCATATGAGGAAAGGCTGAGGCAGTTGAGACTCTTCAGTCTAGAAAATAGAAGGCTCAGCAAGACCTTACCTTATCAATGTATGGGAGGGAATGAAGAATGGGGCAACCAGTCTCTTCTCAGTAGTGCCCACTGGTGGGAAAAATGGTAGTGGGCACAAATTAAATCACATTAAATTCCATTTGAACACAAGAACAACTTTTTTTTTTTTTTTTTTTTTTTTTTTTTGATGGTGGTCAAATACTGAAGCAGGTTGCTTAGAGAGTTTGTGGAGGATGCATCTGTGGAGATATTTAAAACTCACTGGACATGGTCCTGAGCAACTTGCTCTAGCTGACCCTGCGTGAGTAAGGGAATTGGACTGGATGATCTCAAGAGCTCCCTTCTGGACTCAACAGTTCTGTGATTCCTCAAACCATCTTTGCACCCTACATCACACCAACTATCATAGCAAAGCTTTCCAAGCTCAGAAAGTGTTGGATTTGAGATATTTCTGCAACAATTCAGCTTTTTGTGTATGTACTTCAGTTTGTAATCCCTAATCCATTATTACGTATACATATTCAGTGCAAAGACTAGATATGCTCTAGATATGAATGAAGACTATGTAATGAAATTTCTGTTTGTAGGAATTCTGCTTTGCTTGTTCAGAAAGTTGTAAACAGAATAAGGAAAGGTAGAGATGGAAGAGAGAGAGAACAGTCTTACACACAGCCATTTAAATGGTGCTATGTGGATATAGACTGTCCTTCCTTATGACACTGAATCCTATGTTTCTGGGAAAGTCATGTTGAACAAACTTCTTATGGGTCACCAAACTATCCTTCCTTCACTTTCTGAGAGTCTTAGTGTTTGATTTGTCAAAAGTCTGGGCAGTAAGAAGCAAATGTAATCAGAGCTTTTTATTGAATAGATGAAATTCCATATAATGTCATATGGTATAAAAAAGCATGCCACAATAGGAACTCCAAATTAATGGGTGCATTTGACTTTCTCTGCTTCCCTGTATAAAGGAAATTAACATTTTATTTTCCAAGGGTACTGTAAAAATCAAGTTGTTTGTGCCACAGTGTAATATCAGTGATAAATACTGTAGAAAAGTCTACAAACAAATTAGTTCTGCCTTCAAGGCAGAGTTTGAATAATATTCAGCAAACAAGGCATATGGCCACACACTGAATAATGAAGATAAAGATGCTGTGTAGGAACAGTACAGAGTATGAAAGGTACCCAAATGAGGCAAGGATACTCAGAAAATCGTATGTAAGTAAAACATAATTATACAAGGTATATGTACAAAGGGGCTAAATGAGGACAAAAGCAATATTATTTCTGGTAACTTCTGACTTTTGAGTATTTGCTTTTACACTGTAGCATTCTTAGCATAAATTTGTGAATGTTACATATGTAGAGTTTAAATGTTACAGAATATTGGAACACTAGCTGCTGTTCCTGCCCAACATTAAAATTACAATGTATCTGATGATATACATTTGCTCCTTGGGCTGCTCACAGGTACTGCTGGTTGCCTTCAGGCTAAGGCTTGTAATGAGGTAACCCCTAGCAGAGAGGTATTATCTCACTCACTCATGTCCTGGTTTTGAGGAAATAGATGGGCATAATTGTTACATACATATATGCTGACCCACTGATTCCTGTCTGAGAACTGTTCAGCACCAAAAGAAATTAAAATTGAAACTCAGCAGGTACAGGATTCGGTCCACAGCAGTCTTTATCTACTTGCAAAATGGCAGTAGTTAGATAGTCACCATTTCTTCATTCATAGCCACACTGAGCTAAAATCACTATGAAAGCTAATACCTGTTTAAACTCTGGCAGCAGAGTGACTTTTTTTCAATTGCTTACAGTCCTCACATTATATTGAAGAGAACCAGATCTAAGCAGTGTGCCAGAATGAAAAAAAGGTAGTTCAAATGGCAAAAAAGTGAATCTGCAGTTACGGCCAATTATTTCAGCATGCTGCCTCAGTGGCAATTAAGACATAACTCTCAGGAGCTTGGTGTCAAAACTGGCAATGGCATCCTACTTCTCAATACATTCTATAATCTTTGTAGTATACCTCTTTCCCATTAGTGCTTCATTACAGGTTTTATGTTTTCATTTGGGTAATACATTGTTCATTTATTTACCAATTTCTCTGTTGAATCATACTTTTCCCTTGTACAACCATGAGAACATGGAAGAAGCTATACTGGATCAGGAAAAGATCCATATAGCAGAATTTGTCTCCATCAAAAACACATGGCTAGGAAATATTACAAAAGCAAGCACACAGCGATCCATCTCTAGAAGACTCTTATACTCACCACCACTTCCGAGCTCCCCAGAGTCACAGTGGGTTTGGGGATGGGAGAGGGGGAGAGAAAAGGGTGTTGTGGGTGGGTGTAATAGTCCATGATATAATTTCCTTCTATAAATTTGACCTCATCTGGTGAGTCTGACCTCGGAACTGACCCTGCTTTGGGTAGGAGTGTGGACTATCGACCTCCTGAGCTCCCTTCCGGCCTGAACAGTCCAGTGAGCCTGTGAACCTGCAGCAAGAAATTTCATAGCACTCCGTGAAGACAGAAAGTTCTTTTATTTTGAACCCTCCATCTCCTAGCTTTACTTACCGTATAAGAGGAGAGAGTAAATAATAATTTGCTGTTCAATTTCTGTATGTCTCATTTATTTTATAGATGTCTATCATTATCTGTTCAGTCATTTCTTTTTCAGGCTGAAGGATCTACTCTGTTTAATCATTCTTCATGTGAAACTTCTCTACAGGTGCAATTGTCCTTTTCCAATTTTACAACATGCTTTTTTGAGATGGGACAGGTCTGGGACAAATCTGCTGGTAGTATTCAAAATGTCATTGCACCTTAGATTTATAAAGTTACAGAATGATGCTTCCTGTATTGCTCCCTTATTTTGATTCTTTCTAATAATTTTTACTATTCTGTTTCCTTTCTTGGCAAATATGCATCTCTTCATGTTGAATTTAATTCACCCTTTAGTCACTCAGTATTGTGATGGTCTTCTGCAGTACTTCACAGGTAGCTCTTGCCTTTACTACTCTGAGATATTTGGTATCAAATGGGAACATCATCATTTCACTCTCTCTCACCCTGATCATTTTTCAATATATTACATCTGGCTGATTCCACTACAACCCCTGTGAGTCTCCTCTGATCATATCCATGCTATTTGCAACCTCTGTATACTCTCTCCACAGTTTCTTCACTCATGTGAATAACTCTTTTCTTATCCCATAGCAGTTTCTTTTCTTTAAAAGCATTTGATGAGAGATTTTGTTATGCACTTTTCTTAACTGTATCAACAGAATCCTACATGTCTATGTGCTTTGATTTTTTAATTGGAGGGGAAAAGCAAACAAAGTATAGTGCTTTTTAAGGTTGGAAACACTTAAGGTTGGATTTGTTATGTGTTTGGCTGGCTAGAAATAGTTGAAGGACACAACTGATAATTACAAACATCAGGATTTTTATTTCTTCTAATTCAAAATTCCTAAAGCTCATACTAAATACGTCTCCTGCATCACTAATATGGGATTACCTTTCTGACATTTTGGACTACAGCTGCACACATTTTGTTGCTCAAGACCTGTTAATACATGGAAATAACAATTATTTGTCATGGTGAAAACTTCAGTGATTATGTCTCTACAGGGAATAAAATGAAACTTGCAGTTCTGATAACCTAATGATGCAACTTTGTGTTGTTTGGTTACCTTAGCTGCAATTGATAACATTGTTTTATATTAAAATGGGAAATAGATATCTGTAATATGAACTTAAAGAACAGTATACTTATTATTTAATGAATTCTATGAAACTTTAAGAGATTCTTCCTTTTATTTTGTTTCAGCTGTCAAGCTGTCGTGTACTTCATCAGGGTAGTTAAAGCAGTTGAGCTGCATCATTTAGTTACTCCTACTTCACCCTTCATGTACTGCATTTTTCCTCCAAAGATATTGCATGATTTGCATTTGTGTTGGGATCTTCTTACTATTTGATCCAACACTTCTTAAAATTTGGAACTAAACAAGTTGTTTAAAACTGTCTTCTACTTAATTTATTACTTTTTCAGAAATAAGTTAGAATAACATTTTTTATAGAGACACATTAGATATTTACAGTTGCTTGATTGTGATTTCTGAGCATATGTTATAAAACTCCAATTTCAAGTTAGTATTTATAAAGTTGTGAAGGGTGTGCTTAATACATGGGGATCAAAACATGTACAAGGAAGAAAATTACAAACCATATCTAAGCACATATATTGGCTTTACATAGCAAGGCACTGGCAGCGGGTTCTGCAGGGCGGCCTCTGTGAGGAGAGGCCGGGGCTGCCCCGTGCCGGACACAGCCGGTTCCAGCCGGTTCCAGCCGACCCACCACAGGGCACGGCTGAGCCCCGCAGACAAGATGGTGGCACCACGGGGAAAGTGTATTGAAGAAAGGGTAAAAAAACACTGTGCAGATGCTGTGAGAGAGAAGAGTGAGAAAAATGTGAGTAAAAGAGCCCTGCAGACACCAAGGTGAGAGAAGGAGTGGGAGGAGGTGCTCCAGGCATCAGAGTAGAGATTGCCCTGCAGCACATGGAGGACCACAGTGGAGCAGATATCCACACAGCAGCCTGTGAAGGAACCCACGCCACAGCAGGTGGACATGCCCTGAAGGAAGCTGCAGCCCATGGAGAGCCCCCGCTGGAGCAGGTTTTTCTGGCAGCAGCTGTGGCCTGTGGGGAACCTACAATGGAGCAGTCTGTTCCTGATGGACTGTACCCTGTGGAGAGGACCTATGCTGGAGCAGTTCTTGAAGAACTACAGCCCATAGGAAGGACCCAACCTGGAGCAGTTAATGAAAGACTGTATCCTGTTGGAAGCACCCCAGGCTGGAGCAAGGGAACAGCTTGAGGAGGAAGGAGCAGCAGAGAGGAGCTGTTGTGGACTGACCAGGACCCCCATTCCCCATTGCCCTACACCACTTGGGGCGGGGAGGAGATAGAAGAGTCAGGAATGAAGGAATGAAGTTGAGCCTATGAAGAAGGGAGTAGTAGGGGGAAAGTATTTTAGTTTTTGTCTTTGTTTCTCACCATCCAAAATATTTTAATTAGGAATAAATTAAATTAATTTTCCCCAAGTTGAGTCCATTTTGAACCATGATGCTACTTGGTAAATGATCTCCTTATCTTTATATGGACCCACAAATTTTTCAATCTTATTTTCTCCCCTTGTCCTGTCCAGAGGGGGAGTGAGAGAGCAGCTGGGTGGGCACCTGGCAGAGAGCCAAGGTTAAGCCACCACAACAAAATATACCCAGATAAACATATTTTAGACAGTGAATATATTTGTGCCCCCAAAAGTCAACTTCCATTTAATTGCTCTCTTAAGCAGGTAAAACTATCATATAGCATTCAAAGAAGGATGTCTTTGTTATTCATATTATAATGACAAGGATAAAGAAAACATATTTACATTTGAATATGACTAAGTTTTTTATCTTTTAGAAGTGGCAGTGTGGTCATTGCTCAACATACACTAAGAGCATGCAGTCTTGCCAGTCTGGGATTTGGGGGGTTTTATGCTGTTTTTTGGAAAGGTCAAAAATTAGTTTGACTAAGTATATCTCATTTAGACTAATTAAAAAGACTTGACCAGCCCTACTTCAAGAATTGTTAATATACAACTTACATTTCAAAGAACAAAGTGATATGATTATCAAAACATACATGCAAAAAAGCCAAATGCAAAAAACTGCCACTAGAATATTTAAGTCACTTTCATTAAATGTCAAATAGATTTTCTTAGAGACTTCATGGACCTAAATACCAATCTTACAATGAACTATATTTAAAAACTCATTGAAGTTATGGGATGCCATGAAGAAGCAGGAATTTGTTTTTACTTTGCCTCCTTCCCAGAAAAAAAAAAAAAAAAAAAAAAAAAAAAAGGTAGCAAATGCAACATACGCAATGAGAAAAAAATCATGTTCTCATTGAAAAGTCATGCCTTGCTTGACTTTTATGACTTTTAAAAGGAGGTAGTCTGAACCAAAAGACTATACTTGGCTTTTTTGAGGGAATGAAATTATATTGAGACACGTTTGACTAAGGCTGTATCAGAAATATCAGGCCATGAAAAATAATTAAAGATAATTGTAGACACTCCATCATAACACCTTTAACGCCTGGTTAATTTGCAGGCCTGACTCAGCTGTGAAGTAAATTCCGTTACTCTAAAATCATTTAACTGATTGACTGAAATGTACTGCAAGGAAATAGATAATCTGCTATAGCAGCTCAGCTAACCAACAGTAACTCATTGACCATGACAGCTTCAGTCCATTCCCATGCTGAATCACCAGCTTCCTGGTTAGCAACGGCAGTCAGAGGATTCTCATCCAAATATCTACTCCAATGTAAATACGATGGCTTATAAATAAAAAGATGAATTTGTTTATTCTAACTTATTCATCCAGTTATGCTTTCCTGGGGCTGTGTCAGAGAAATGATACTATATGTATGGACTACAAAAAATGATGCTGATGACTAAAGTCTGAGTTTATTATTACAGAATAAAGTTACTCACCTGGTGGCAATAAAAAAATTGATGACTCAGTAACAGAAATGGCACCTGGAACCGTAATTATGATGGGAATCAAGCACTTCTTGTGTACTCAAGGAGTATATCAAATATGATTACATTTCAAAGTGGTCAGTTTCCTCTTCTTTGCTCTCAGCCACTTCATTCTGTTTCTCATTTATTTCCAAATTTAGAAGTACACCTCAGGTGAGTTAATTACAACAAATGTAATTAACACCAGTTCACAAATGCTTCTGATTACACTTAGTCAGACCTGTTTTTGCAAAGCGAACTGAGCCAGGGGGTTAATGGTAGCACATAGTAAATCTGTCATCATATTGCTGAATGTTGATTATACTTGAGCTTGATAAAAGATACCAGCCACAAGGGATAAGCTATTACAGATGGATACTGTAAGAAGTTCTGTGTATAGTCTTGGAAGAAGTAAGTACTGTCTGGCTAGTTGCATATGGTTCACCACTCTTACTCTGCCATACTTAGACTTACAAACTGGGGGTGGTTTGTGACTTGTCTATCAGGAAGACTCTCAGACCTAAGTCTTAAGAACTAATGAACATCCATGTCTCTCACTGATGACAGGATATTGTCAGGAAAGGAAGCTTAAAATTGGTATGGTTATTCCTCTGTTAGCATAGATCAGCAGAAGCATGACATTTAAAATGGAATACAGCTTTACACAGAACAGCATGGCAATGTTAGAGTCAGAGGTGAGTAACTAACTCTGGTATCTACCTGCAGGAAGTTATTGTGATAGCACATTAAACAAAATATGAATAAAGTGCATGGACTGAACCTCTTCTAGGTGTAGCCAAGCATGAAATAAGCACACATGCTGGCCAGCGTTAACAGTGGCAGACACAGTTCTCCAGGCACTGTCAGTAGAGGGCTGGGACACAGGCAAATCTGGAATTGATTGCCTGTTTCTTTCCAGCAGGGTGGGAACAGATCATCCACTGGTATCTTAAATAAAAATAACCTATCCATCATCCAGTCTTGTGTCATCTCTCTGGGGAACTAACTCGAGAAAACAGTATATTGCTGCCTATCAGCTAAATATAAATTTAGTCCTATGTCTATAAGTGCTATTTGAACTTAGTACTTGGCCCTTTAACTTCTTTGAAACGTATGGTTTCTATTCATGGAGTCAGCCATGTCTGCTCTTTCCATCAGCATTGTGCATTGTGTATATATGTATAGGAACAGTGCATGCATGCACATTTTCAGGGAATCATACTCACAGTAATTGTTTGAACACAATAAAAATGAGGACATATAGCTTCATCAAGAGCAGGATGAGATTCTACTTTATGAACTTGGTCTAACATTTACTCTGTATGAACTACACGCTTACATTTAATCATTCATTTATTCATGAACAATCAGTAGATAAGACCCTTAGTCTGTGCTTCAATTAAAATAAATAAGTGACCATATAATGTGTGTCCTAGAAAACTGAAGACAAATTACTATTCTTCAGAAAGAAACTTTGGAGGGCAATGGAGATTGCAAAGTTGTACTATTGTGTTTAGAGGATGTACTTGTACTAGGCCTCTGAAACTCCGCATACTTTCAGAAATGGATTTAATAGAATCTTTCATTGTTCTGATTTATTAGTGGGCTGACACTGCAAAATGGTATCTCCTCTATTATTTGTGTTCAACTTGGCCAGAATCCCATCATGCAATTACACAGGGAGAGAAAGCATTCCCTTCTCATTCCTTTCGGACATTCTGCCTTCTCCAAGTATTAGCTTTGAATATGTGTGGTTAGAGCTAGTCTAGACAGGTATGCAAGTTGATTGACTGGGTGAATCTAAATTAGAAGGAGAAGATATAAAAATAATAGGATAAGGTCAGAGAAAGGGACAGAATGCCATAGAGAGAAAGTTCTGTGCTATGTGACACACATAGCACTCTTTTTTTCTTGTTTTTTTTTTTTTTTTTTTTCCCCTATAAGCCCTATAAAAATGAATCCATTGTCCTCCTGTTCAGATAATGGACAGCAAAGCAAAAGAGGGGTGGAAACTGCTATTTTAAGTGTTCTGTCACAGCAAAAGTCTGTGGCAGAGGGCATGCCAAAGTTCCTTACTTGGCCACAGTAAAAGGAGTTGTATGGTACCTCTGAACAGACAAGTTACAGTATTTGGGACAGCTCTGGCATAGCTGGCAACAGAAAAGGAATGTGGCACAGTGAGAGAGGGGAACATGAATGTTCAAGATGGCGTTCCCAGCCAGCCACGTCTTTGGATGATCTGGGAGCTGGTGTCCCAGCACAGAGCTGCAGTTAGTGTGAGAGAAGAGACCCTGTCTGAGAGCCGTCCAGAGTTCCTGAGCTCCCAGGTGACCTCAGGACAATTGGGACTTCATGAAGGAAAGTAAGTATATTTTTAAAGTGAGAAAAGTTGAAGTGGGAAAAGGGAATCCATTTATGAATCTTGCCATCCACTGAATCATGCAGCCACCTGAGATACAGTTGAGCCATTTTCCCTACTCTGATGTCTTTGTGTATTTAATTTTTTACCATATTTTCTCTGTAGCCACTCACATATACAAAATATGTTTCTGTGAAGAAAGCCTCTTCTATTTTTTAAAAGCCTTGCTGCTCTCTTTCAGCATTAGACATTGTAATCCTTTTTTCTGCTTCACAGTGGGTTGATATGGAAATGGAATTAGGAGCAGTATTAGTGGACACTTCAGCCGAAAAGTTAGTCTTTGTTTCCCATGTCAACTGTTGTCTTACCATACAGTCTTAGGCAACTCATTTATCTTCATCATGCCCCAATTCACCAGAGATATATTGGCAATACTACACAGCTCAAATTGATTTGAAATGGAGTTACATCACATCCCCTCTCTCCTGATTTTCTAAATAAAATGGATATGTTTCTAAAACAAACCATAATTATCCTCCACAAAAATATGACATTTTTCTTTATGACATTCAAACTGTCCCCAAAAATCACAAACCTAAAGTAGTCTGAATCTGTAATTTTAAACTTCAGTCACATGCTTTTTGTTCACTACCTTCTTTTTGGTTTGTGTTGCCATTAAACAGTAAAATATTTGGAAGATAAGTATGTTGTGTTGCCTAGCACAGTAAAAATAGTAATTCCGGATTTTCACATACAATTGCATGTATCTTCATAAGCCTGGTTAGGTCTCAAGTGGGTGGAAGGAGAATGTGCACTCTTCACTGCAATTTCTTGAAACCAATTTTGAAATGGTTAATCCAAGTATATGGTTTATCTGTGTATTTATTTCCAAGAAGCAGTGATATTAAAGGTGTACAGGATTTGTAGCAGGTAGATTATGTTTGCAAAGATACATTACTGAGATCTTGAGTTGAAAGGTCATCTAACAGCTTGGTAAAACTACACAAGTTACAAGTAATATTCTGCCTGTAAACACTTCTTAAGAGAAGACAACTTCCACACAACTTCTTTTCCTTGTAATTAAGGGTTTTTTTTAAAAAAGAAAACCTATAAAAGCAAAATACTTTTCCCCAAATGGAATAATTTAGAGTCTTCCATGAGATTATCCTGCTTCTTAAGGATTGTGAAACATGTAGTATTTAAGCAGGATAAAATGTCATGCACATATGGTGAAGTGAACTTATCTAGCCATAACAGTGTAGTTGTATTTTGTAAAAGTAAATGTGCACATTTAGACCAGAATGATGTCTCTTTTAGTGTAAGGGGAGTATTCCAAAAGGGATTCTATTCCCCACTTAAGGCTGCTGCACAGGAGGCAGCCAACACTCCGCAAATCCAATGGCATTGTAACCACTCTCACAACCCTACTGGCGAGAGGTCCAGAAGGTTTTAATACTTATGCTGATTGTGTTCATGCTTTTTATCTCCTTCTGTTTGTAAGTCACCATTTAAAGCAGAATTCTCTCAAAATTGTGCGTTTCACATCTGCACTATCTAATAACTAAGTTTGAGTCTCAAACCTGCAAATTCTCCTTTGTCAACTGGAACAAAGTAACTTTGGGGCTTCAGACAGCAGGAAAAAAAGAAAAAAAAAAAGATATTTTCTAAATTTTCCCCAGATGATGGAGTAGGATAATGCAGTTTATGAGAGATACAAGTAACAGCTAATCCTTCTGCTATATATATATGTAACAGATATCGTCATCATTGGACCTCCACTAATCTACATTTGCTGAAAATACAACCTAATTTTTTTATATTACATTATATTTATAATGCATTAACTATCACTCTAGAAGGTTAATTTAAATTAGGAAACATGTTTTGCATTTGTAGGGGAAACCCCCTTTTCAGTTTTAATCAGAAAGTTTTATAATCAGCAATCAACAGGGAGTCTGATTTTCAGTGATGGTCTTGACTTTCCATATGTTGCCATTGAGAAGCAGAATTTTCTTATCCTTTTCTAGGTTTTGTTTGTTTGTTTGTTTATTTGTTTCATTTCATTTCTGGACGTTTGGGGATTTTGAGTGTGTGTGTGAACATAATTATCACATATACTCTGAAAGATATTTAAGTTAATACTGAAAACAATTATCTTCCAAACAATCTATTCAGAGCAATAATTACCTTTTTCTTGAAAAATGTAACTTGTGTTTAAATATGGTACAAAAATTTAAGTTCAAAGAAAAAAAACTCTGACTGTGAACGTGTACAGTTTGGTGTCCTGCAGACTTCAGGATGTATTGGTTTGGGGAGTGGTAAGATAATTTGTTTGGGTATGAAGGAGAGAGATGAGAGCAATGATAAAAAGCACAGGATAGAATAGAAACAATTAATCCAGGCAGTGTAAATGGGTCCTGAAAGGAATCCAAGGAAAACACTATCCAAAAGAAAACTAGGTGAGAGTCTTACCTATTCTTAATAACATTTGCAAGATGATGCTGAATTGTTTCCCATTCCCTCACTACTCTGTTAATATCATACTACTTCTCCCTCTCTTAATCAGTACCTGCCAGAATGGTTGCATTTTTTTTCCATGAGGTGTCACTGGCTTTATTTGTTTTGAATTATTTTTAAGCATAGCAATTCCAAAATATACAAAGGAAGTATAAACTAAAACCTGTTACTTTAAATTTTCAGTTTATACAGTCATACTAGTGTGATCATTGTGCCATAATTATGCTTAACTGTACAGTGAGTTTCAAAGGAAACCTTATAATTTATAAAAGCCTTAATAGAGATACAAATCTAGACATTTATTGTATGTACTTATTTTCTCTGGGGAAAAATAATTTGTGAAACAGAAAGGTAAGGACAGTGGAAAGGCAGGGCTTGCTGCAGGTCATGTTGTTAGACGAATTTTATTTCAAATGTCTTATTTATGCTATTTTAATTGTTAAATAAAGATCTAATATATAAACTATGATCATGTCACTTCCATGATTCACATCTCGCTCAGCTCTCATTATTAACTTTCTGAGGAGAGGTGAGTAGATTCACTATTTGTAGTGGTAAATCCTTTGTAGGACTAAATTACACTGTTAACTTTTTTGTGTGCAAACATGTAGCATTGATGTGATTGAAAATGCAACCCCAAACACTTACAGAAAGGCACAGGATTTATTTAGTTACATAAAATAAACTAGTTTTCAGAACAGGAGATTTCTTTGTGAAACAGTTTACAGCTGTGCTATTTACACTTCCCTTTATTCTCATTTATTTGCATTGCTGTCAGTGGGCTTTCTTCCATTGATACTATTCACCTAATTCATGGAGCTACTGCAGAGCTTGTGCTTAAGAGTTGCAAACATAAAGTACTGCATAATGGTGCTTATATTTTATGTCTGTTATAAAACTTTAAACTCATAAATGGATCCAATAAGCTCTACTGGACAGCTTTGGTGTATGTCCAATAGGTTTTAATGCTATATTAAAAATCTCATGTCAAAGTTCTTCAGTTATTTTTCTCCTACATTTCTCATCTGGGTTGAATTACAATAATATATTTTCATCATATTTTCACATGATCCTGCCTACTTCAGAGCTGAGACCTACATCTGTTATTCTTAAACCTTTTGATAACGTTTTCTGAAGGTCTTTTAGCAAATATTTACAGCTACTGCCTTTGAAACACATTCCACAGCTGCCAGCTCTTACATGTGATAAATGGATATTGCTATGTTAAGCACTTACTTAAAAGCTCTAGACCTAAGGGCCAATATACTTGGCTTTCATTAAAAGCAGCATTACTAGGCTTCCTAGTTTAAAATGTCCATCTTACAGTTACTGTGGTTTCAGGGGGAGGGAAACTGAAATTTCAAATGTGACAAAAAAAGCACATGAAATTATCATCATCATAAATATATCAAGGATTACAGCTATATTGTTATTACTGGTGAGAAGAAATAAGAAGAAGAAAAATGGAGGAGTGGAACAGATGAATGACTTGGAGTAAAAATCACAGTAGTTCAGATAAATCTTGGCCATAAAACAATTTGTGACTTGGCCAGCTCTATGAGAAAATCGAATTTCTTTTAATGATGCATCAATATTAGTTGAATAGGAAGTTAAAACCAACAATCACCATGTGTTCAGTTTCATTGTTTGGGGTTTTGTTTGTTTGTTTGTTTTTGGAAAGCCAAACCCTTCTAACTGAACATCAGAGGCTAATCTTGACAATATTGACAATATATAGAGAAAAATATATGATGTAGAAATGATTAATTTCCTCTCCATTCTCCCAACAGCTCTTCATTAGTCGAGTTTAAAAGCAGGTATTTCGGGGCCTGGCTCCATTGCTCTGAATATAAGACTTTAATACAGTAAAATAGGAAACCTGAATAGTTGTATCTGGATAGGAATTGAATTTATTTTTCTTGTCAATTCTTCCCCAGTGTGCAGAGGAATCATTCCTACTCGAGCCAAATGAGCAAAGGCCGTGAGGGCTGACTGTGTCTCTGAACAAAGAATTTTTTGGTGATTGGACATACTGGGAAATGGAGTGCATAGTTATGTCACAAGCCTTTTGGAGCTGGATTTCTTTTTCATTATCATTGGGTTTTAAGATACAGAATGATTACATTGTAATGTAAGGTTGTCATCTCAGAATTTTCCATGTATGTGCAGTACTTTTCACCTTAGAATCTTGTTGTGACTGGGATTTGTACACACTATTCCAGATCATACAATTGTCACAATAAGTTGTTTGGACATAGCAGAATGAGCAAGAAATTAAATTAATTAATGAGCAAGAAAGAAATTAAGACTTTTTCTCCCAATTTTGACTGCAGCCAGTGATTCAAAAAAGGAAAATTCAGTTTATGTCCAAAGAATTATTAGTGAATGTATGCTGCAATTTGAAAAGCAGAGGTAGTATCTAGATGTGTGTATCTTTCCTAAATGAGCCTAAATATTTAATCTTATTTTTATAAATCCTAATTAATAGTGTATAAAATTGTAATTTGTAAATAGATATTTTTATATAGGAAATTTTATTAAAAACTTTGAAGTTAAAGATGCATGGTATTACATAAATATGCTCTACTGTAAAAATCTTTTCCCAGACTATGGCCAGACAAATAAAAGAGATGTTATCCTTCTCCAAATAAACTCAAGAATTTTCTAATTATAACTGAATGGAAAAGGATTTTTTGAAATCCATGACATTTCAAGATTAAACAGACAAGAGAGAACATTACCCACTTGACTGAAATAAAAGAAGGAAATCAGTCCATACATAAAACTGTAAAGAATCTAGTGATAGGACCACACCATGGATTTAAGTTCCTGACCAATTTTTTTTTTGTTGTTTTTTTTTGTTTCTTTGGGGTTTTTGGTTTTGTTCCCCCCCCCCCACCCGCCCCCCAAACCAGCAGCTTAATTAGCCAGGGGCATAAAGTGCTTATTAGTTATTTTGGAAAGGTCCACTCTTATTTATGAGGAATTATATACAGAACCATTACACACTAATTAAAGTTTTGCTGACATTGGAATATTTCTGTAAAAAAGTTCCAATGAATAAATCTGTTTTGGGGAAAAATTCTGATTGAAAAATTCCTGATTTGTGCCAGCTGATGCTGGTTAGTATCATGCAACGAGAAATGAAGCCATGAGGCTTTGCTTCCAAAAGCAGCTAAAAATTACACAACAGGCTCTACAGATCTGGAACTAAACCAGATTTGAGTAGACTGTCACTGTGTGAACTCACCAGACTGCTCCCAGACCCAAACCAGTTTGGGCTGAATCTGTTCAAGCGTCCTAGTGCTCACACTTGATACTGCTAGCTGCTATGGTAGCTTAAGGTATCTCATATTAAATCAGTTTATGTCAACACGGACAATGGTGAGACTGTCAGTGTCTAACAGCCAGACACTATCCGTATGGCATGTTCTCTTAAATTCCTGGGAAGTGGGATGATCCGGTGTTTTTAGGGGGGAAGAGCTGCTAATATAAAGGAAGGACATGATCTGTAAACAAATGGTGCTATAATAGCCAATGCAGTTCCTTTCTACTGATTTAGACCCTACCTGAATATTTAAAAACTCAACTGCCACTGCAACGTGAATTGCCATTTACTTGACTCTGTTAATTTCAGGACTACACACCATATGGAAAGCAGAGATTTTAGAAGTTAGAAGGAATTAGAAAATTGCGGCTCAGCCTGGGAATTTGATAAATTCATAGAAGCTGCATAATGGCAAATTTAGGACAGAAAGAGTCAGCACATTTCCCAAAGAAAATATCTGTACAGCTTTAAAAAGATTTATCAGGGAAAAGAAAAGCAGAAGAAAAGAAAGCAGAATAGGGGAAAAGATCAATGTTGTTTATTATTATAATTATTATTATTTATCATCATCATCATTATTATTAAAATAATAATTAGTGTCAAAATCATTATTGTTATGATTATAATTTATTTTAAAAGTGAAATATAAATAATATTTACAACTAAGTTTTTATTAAAGGTTCAGTTCAATGAAGACTTTTTACACAACAGTATCTCTGTTGGCAATATATATAGTTTGCGTAATTTGGACAATCACCCATGCTGAACTATTGTATCAGTCCTGTGTGACTGAGACATCATCGGGATATGCAGAGGTACTTTGATTTGTCTGCTAACTAAAGGTATGATCAAAAGCCTTCTGGAGTAAAGCTGTTTCTGTAATCGTGTGATTGCCTTCCTATTAATTAAATATTTGAACGTAGCACTACTGACTACCTCCTGTGTTCATTTAGTAGGTAAAATAAAAAGAAATCTGACAATTTAAAAACAATTTATAAACATTTTAGAACAAATTATTGTTGAATGCACCCTTTTTCTTTTTAAGCCTGCATGAGATGCATGTTTTCTTTGACTTTTTTTAGTGTCAGCTACTTTTTAAGAAAATATAAACATAGGTAACTCTCTTGGAGGAATTTTCCAAATCAAAATATGTGATAGGAAAAGATTTCAATCTACAACAGTAGATTTCCTGTTTGTTACTCTTCCTTTCTAATCAAACACCAGCAAGTCCTTCAACCCTTATATGCCTTTGGGAATTAACTGTGGATCTCACAGATTTTGTCATTGGACTTTGGGGAAAAATGACTTGCAAGATTAGCAGGACTGGAAAAATGAACATCTGTTGGCAAAATGAACAGCTGCTTGGCTGAGTTGCAAGATGAGTAATCTGCTACTAAGCATTTTTCTCACAAGTAGATTTCATTGCAATTAATATATTCTACTATTTAGTGTTCTTTAGAGACTTAAGAATTTTAACTAGAATTTAAAAAAAAACCACTAAAACACAAGGATGCATTTTTCACTATCCGAGTCTTGTATTGCAGTCTTTCATTGTAAAAATAAAATGTATCTTTTTGCACTGCTTATTTAGCATTACTGATATTCTGCTTATTTTCAAGAATTTCATTCATTCTTCATCCCACGATTGCTGACAGCAAATGGATTTACTTATTTTATGTATGCTTCTCAAACTTCCAGTGCAAGAAAGGATGTTCTTCTCCTTCAGGCTAACAAAATAATGAATGACATTTGAGTAAGACAAACATTTGTCTTTAGGTGAACTCTGGAGCTATATGTCAACCTCTGAATTCCCCCAGCCAGAAAAGTTATTCTTTCATCATCTTTCTGTAGCCTCTGGTGAAGAGGGCATCTTGCTGTGAACAGGAAGAGCTGATATGCTACAGAATTATTATCTATTTTTTAAGTTAGAACAACTTGAAGTTAAGAGCAGAGCCAAAGAACAAATCCACACGCCACTTTCAGTGGTTTATTAAAAATCAGCTAGTTACTTCAAAATTTCAAGAAGAATTGGTGGCCTATTTCTTGTTGCATCCATATATTTGGCATGCTCATAATTGTGAGGGGAGGAAAGGATGGCCAATGACATTTATGTATATGAAAAAGAATTCTGTGCACCCATATATCATGCCAGAAAGTGATAGCTTGGACTGCAGATTGGACTTGAAATGTTACTTTCAGAAAAGAGAACGAAGCTTCTATAAGCAGAGGTTTTGCTGTCAGCACCAGTCTTGATTGCCAGCCAACACAAGAACATCTGGTGTTATTTCTCAGATTGTAGGAAATCATATCTAGTCTCCAGTCACTAGCCGAGACTGGGTCTCCTTTAGAGTCTGTGTCTCACTTGGTAGCTATGGAAAGATGGGTAGCACATTGTAGGGCACTTCAAACATCAGCAAAGGCCTCCGATCACACAACAGACCTGTGTCCATGATAACGAATTTAGCACTTAGAAATGTGTACTTATTGGACTGGTTTCAGTTTCCATTAACATGGCATAAAGCCAAGGATCACATAAAGTAAATTTGTTATATGCTCTTGACAGCAAATTTTTCAGGATTTTTCTCCTAGACAACAGATTGCATATGGCAACTGATTTACTTTTCAGTGATGCTAAAGCTGTATACAAGCTTATCTATGCAGGTAGTCCCCTGCTTTGCTATGTTTAAGTATTTATAACACTTATTTAACCTTTTATTGACAGTGCTCTTATGATCTGCTATCCAAAGCATTTAGTATTGGTATCACGATAACTTTTAATTGTAATAGAACAGAGATTTCCATATTTTTATAGTGGCTGCTTTAAAGCAAACAAACAAACAAACAAAAACAACCCACAAAAATCCCCTAAGCAACATCAACAACAAAAGCCCCAAGGTGTTCTTAGCAGTGCATTCAGGCATAATGATTCTTGGTTTTGATTGAGTGATTGAGTATTATTGAGATAAAAGGAGACGTATGTTGATGATAACATTTCATGAAGTGGAAGTCAAAGGATGTTACAGTAGCTAAACTGATAGAATACCTTCATAGTGCCACTGCTTGCATTACTCTTCCTTTTCTTCAGCTTTTATATTTTCTTTTAAGTACCTCTCCCTCATTTATAGCATTACTAGTTTTACTTTCATTCCTCTTCTCAATTTCTTTTCCAGATTTCTGTAAATTCACTGATCCCTTTCTCATACAGAGTACAGTGTACAGAAAACACTGTGCTTTACTACATGAATGTGAAAACCTTGTCATTTTCTCAGACATACTGACAAAATATTGTTTCTATGTTGCATATAAAAGATATCAAAGAGTAGATGGGACATTGAACAGTTCTATTGAGAAGATTCTGCTCAGTTAAGAGATTAGTATCATTACCCAAATATACTGAAATATACCATAAATACTAAAGCAAAAGAGCAAAATGCTACAGCACAAAATGGAGAACTGGTTTTGTGGCTGCTTGTAAATGATGCTATTTCAGTGTAGAGATGGACGCTTCCATTTTGCAAGAGAAGGAACTGGCTGTGTCAGTTCTAAGTGCCCAGACATACGCATTTTGAAACATTGTTAGAAACTCTTAAAATATTCTCGCTTCTCTTACAAACACAAATGAAGATGGTATTGCAGCTGCACATTCATATGGGAAGACAGGAAGAAAAAAAAAAGGTGAAAGAAACAAGACTTATATTTTGGAAATAAGTCTAAAAATGTGCCAGAAGTTTTAGAGAATTAGACTTCACTATGTAATTCAGGCACTCGATTTCTCTAAGAACTGAGCATTAACCTTTATTTAGACTCATGAATTTTCAAGGTGATTGGCTGCTTTAGGAATATTGAGGCAATTGTTCCAAAGGTTCCCCTTGTTTAAAGTGAAATAGATCAGATGGCTCTGAAAAGGATTTTAAAGAAATTTTCAGGTACATTCATCAAAAATTGTGATATTTGTAATACTTAACTGCCTCTATGTCTGAAGGGTAAAAAAAGTTCACTTCTTCATCAACAGTGTAAAACTTCTAAAGCATCTATTTTGTTTCATGCTTAGTTTATACGGATGTTCTTTATGTACTTGTTTATGTACTCTTTTGGTAAAAATGAGTTGAACATAAGCCCAGGCACAATTATATTGAGAATAAGGTCTTTTTTTCCAGAATCTCAACAAAACAAGATTGGATACCTTTAGTGAATGTGGAGAACAGATAATTTAAATATTTGTCTTTAAATTGTATATAAAATGTTATATTTTGTTTCATCCCCCAGGTGCTGACATCAGCTGTTCTTATTTTTCTTTTCACCTCTTGACCAACCTTGTTATGTATTAAGAGAAGAATTCTTACAGTACTCTTGACAGAGGGGAACAAACTATTAAAACCATAGTTGTTTTTCCATCTTTCTCTTTTATTCAGTGTGTAGTAGAGGATAGCTTCTTTTGTGCTGTGCATGGCATTGCCTAAGATATTTATTTGCTTTCTGACCTGAAGCAGAATTTGTCATTTGCAGCTGTTTTTCATAGAAACTTACACTGCATAATTAACAGTTTCTCATCCCTTTAATCATCAAAGTGCTAAATTATTGGGAACTGTGTGCTACAACTTTGTTCTTTGTTTATTGGCATTTGCTAATCGCCATGTGAATGCACAAAGCTTAATTGTCAAGAAATTATGAACATAACCTGGTTTAATAATAGTGACCAAAAAAGAGTCAACTCCTTGAAACTGTTCTAATGATTCAGTTTGTAAAGCTGAAAGTATTCAAGTAATGTTTCCTAAGGCAAAGTTTACCATTTATTTTCATGCTGAAGAAAGTGGGTGCCCTATGAGTGGGATACAAAAATATATTCAGACAAAAACATGCATGTCAGATGGCAGGGCCCTGAGGCTGTCTAGCAACCTGTGAAACTCTCTGGAAGAATTAACATCTGTTTCAAGTACCATTGCTAAAGCTGAAGAAAGTTAACCAAATCCCAAGGGATTTTGAGAGCATCTAGGTAGGGAACCGTTGCGTTGTTTATGCCTATTGCAAGTGTTTTGACATCACTATCAGATGAATAAAGTACATCACAATACAGAAGAATCACAGGTATGCAAGTATTTCCACATTTCATGAGGATTAGTAATGCCTCCTCAAACGTTAAGTCTTAAAATATTATGGCAGGTTTTAGGGTATATTTGAACATCAGCAGTTAAGGTGCATTATTCCATCTTTATTCTCAAAAAGATTAATTCAGTCCTTATTTCATCTCTTTCTCTACTGTTCTTGAGTTATCAAGAACTTCTGCGAAGATGAGTATTTTTTCTGAAGTACTAATAAGGTCACTTTTCTCATGACTGGATAGTATGTTTTCAGGTTTGGTTTAAAAAAATTGACTTCCTCAGTCTCACTTCTACAGAAATATACATCTTTTGTGATTAATTTTACCTCTTCAAATATTTTAATATAAACCAAAATCTCCTTTCTTTCTCATCTGTTGTAATGAGAGAAGAAAGTACAAGGTAATGGAGGATTAGACTCTCTGGTTTTCCTTTACCACATGAAAAGTGAGAAACCCCTGCAGAAATTATTTTTATAGACAATAAGCAGTGGATATTGCCTTATTCTGAAAGGTAGCAAAGCATATTCAGCTAATAGGAACATTACTTTAAAGTCAATCCTAAACAACAAGTGACAGTAGCAAATATTAACTTCTTATTAAAACTTGCATACTTTTAAATCACTGCCAGGAAAACAATAAATGAAGGTGATCAAACCCCAAAAACCAAAACCAAGAAAAATTGATCATAGATCTCAAAGTACTCACCAGTTAAATGTCTTGGCTGAGAAACTTGTTCTGAATTTTTAAAACTGTGTGAAAGTCTGTTTTACCATTAAAAATTTCCACAGTAAAAAAAAGATTTTACTTGAAAATAGCCTTCAGATTTTTACAGAAAGTGAATAAAATATTTGAATTAGACTAGCATTAAGGCCTAATAACAAGGTAATTGTGAGATGGTGTTGATTCCTATTGAGTGCTGACAATAGAAGCACTTCTGTGATTCCCACACAATTTCTCTTTAGTCCTTCCAAAAAGACCTGAGTGTTGCGGGAAGTGCTAGCCTTTAAAATCTGAGCAAGAGGGTCAGGGTAAAAAAGGTCAGGTTCCAAAGGAATTCAGTTTTGTGAACACAGGATGGCAAGCTGAATCTGACACGCTGGTTTGCAAGTCTTGAACTGCAATTCAGCACGGTCATTCTTTGAACATGTTGACAGTATACAAGGACTGTTTCCTTGTATGGAAACTCTTGTGACAACTTCTTCATGTAATGTAGCCTGCGTACAAAAACCCCCATGTTTATGTTCTGGTTTTGTCATACTTTGCCTGTGAATAATCCGTAGACAAGTTTGATGTCTTCCTATCCTATCTAATACTGTCCCTCTCCCTCATTGCCTGTTTTGGAGTTCTCAGGGGATGAAGCAGCAGCTCAAATGTTTCTGCTCACAAAATCTAGACATGCCTGTTCCTTATGGAGTATACTTATATTGCTTGTACTAATTACAGTAGATTTAATAGACATTTTACATGATATCCCTATTTTGGCTGAAGCATTACCCCTGTAATCGTATTATGAGTCCATTAAATTATAACTTCTCTCCTGAAGGAGTTAAATTTATTACATTTCCCGTGTCTCTTACTTCAGAGTTAATGGGGAATTCTTCCTCAGGACAGCTGATTTACTTTAGATTTTTTCATGTAGGTGAATCAACAATAAATGAAATCTCATAATTTCACTTATCCATCAGAATGTAATCAGTGTATTTCCACTATTACTAGAGATTCTTTTACCCTCCTATCTTTTCTGCTTGTTTTGTATTCTGTTCTTCTTCTGATGCTTACTTGATAGTGACACAACATAAAACGGTAACAGAAATGAAAATGAAATTGAATGAGGGCTGAACAAAAAGGAGTCCAAACTGAATACACAGGATCAGTATCACTACATCCAACTTGTGGTGATTTATCTCAGGTCCTATTCCTCACACTTGATAGGGATTTACACACCCATAAGTCTATCTTTGTTTAAAAGAATACTTCTAATATCTCACAGAATATTTTGCACTACATCCGCAACAGTTCCAGCATTATTGATAGGTAATTTTATAGTATATTTACAACCAAATAAATTAATCTTCAGTAGGAAGAAAAAAGGGGAAACAATGTGAAGTGTTCTTTAAAAAAACGAATGCCATTACAGTAATGCAGTGCACCCCACATTTAAAAAGAAATGTATTATTTCACTGCAGAGTGAAAACAGGAATAAATTTTTCAACGGAACCATAAAAAAAAAAAAAGTCAAACTATCCATCTTAAAATTCAATTCTTTTAAAATGAGCTCATTATATGCAAGAAAAGAGTTTCCCAAAGGAATTCAAATAAACTTTTTAGAATCAAAACATTTTTTCCCCCAAATTATTTCCCACCAGAAGCTCCATTTGCATTGAAAAGCCTTTTGCTCATACTCAGATAAAATCTAGGCTGTGTAGAGTAAGTTCTGAATTACTTAAGACGTCTTTAAGAGGTTTTAAAATAAAGTATTGAAGTTTCTATAGCAAAACTTTGCAATCTTGCATTTTTAGGAAAGAAAAAATGAATTCACTAATTCATAAAAAAGAATAAATTTTTTAATATGTTAAGCATGATCAATTACATTTTCCCAAACATGAAGTGGTAGCTGGGATTTTTTATTTCCAGTAGGTCCGTTGCTAACGCAGGGCAAGTGAGATTAATGAAGCATCCTCTGGTAAAGAAGGTGGGTGTCAGAGCTGCAATTGTTTTCTTCCATTTTATTAAAGCTACATGGCTACAGAGGTTTGTTTGAGCTCATATAAGTATTGGTGTCCAGAAAAGACGTATTAATCATCTACTGACTTTTTTTTACTGCAGTTACATATCTTGCTTCTGATTTAGCACAGCTCTGGAGAAAAAGCCCTTTCACCTTTGAGATGACGGCTTTCAGGCCATAGTCTGGTTTGTATTTGAGCTCTGTCAGCATTCTGTACAGTCCAAGCAAAAGGCAAAAGTTTGAATATAAAGACTTGTATAAAAATTCCAAAAATATATTCAATTTGTAAAACCATTCTTAATCTGAGTTTCCATATTGCTTCATTATTTGTCTATATTCATGAAGTGGTTGTGCAAACTCACTTGAATGTATGAATTCTTTACATATTGTGGAACATTTATGAATTTGTTTTGCTCCAATATAAGTTTTGTGCTAAGAAATCCACCAAAAGGTCTATACACTTCTGCTTCTTTATTCTCAGTACCTCTGGTTTCTTCTTGAATGTCATGACTGGGCTTACTTCCTGTTTTTATTTTGGAATTAAACTGATATCACTAGCTTTTTTTTCAATCTTACTATCATTTTGTCATACTAAGGAAAAAATAATTCTGGAATAGAAATTTCAGATACTTTAGAATTTATTTTCCATTCTTTCTTCTTTAATTCTGCCAGTGTCCGATAATGGTACACAGATCTTATGCTTCCTTACTTATTCTTTGCTGAAACCATTTCTTCTGCATTTTCCTTATAACACACTAACTGAGAGGTGGTCTGTTTGGGGCCAACTAGAGGACAAGGGTCTAACTACAGACCTCTAACAGTTGCTACCCTCTAAGGCTAACAACTCTTCCTTGTCACCCTTCAAGGACATGAGATGGAACTCAGCACTTGTCTTCAGTACTACATCAACTGTAACCCTAAGAACAATAACCTTATTCTAGGTATCAATTTCTCTGTTACATTGTTCTCCCCCATGAGAATTTTTTTTTTTTTGCTTTCCTTTAGATATTTAGATAACTTCTGCTGTAATGCAGTCCTAATGAAATCAACATATTTTTTTTTTTCCAGGGGATAAATGCAGCCAAAAGCCTGTTTTCTAAATTTAAAATCTCTCCCTTGAAGCATTTTTTCACTAACCCTGCTAGAGAGCATATTTTTAATATCAAACACAAGGAGCACAGTAGAAAACAAAATTAGTGCATTGAGGTGAAGTGCATACATGAAAAGAATTAAATATTTTCTTTTCATTTCTACTTTTTTATATTTCCAAGTTCTTCTTCATGAATGTCAAAGCTCTGATCTTTTGTAGAATCTTTTGTTGAGCTGTGATAGATTGTACAATAGAAATTTGATTAATCATAAATTGATTATCCTTGCCAAATACCATTTCTTTTACTAGAAAGAAAGTGGTGAATATTTACATCATTTTCTAAGTCACTTTTTCCATCTCATCAAATTAATTGTATATCTAATGAAGCAATGAAGAGAAGAACAAAGAGCTAAAATGTTCTTCACCTTCCATTTCATATCTATCCCAATCCTTCATACTCGTGTATGCACTATTGTTGTACAGGCTTTGTTATGGTGAGATGTATATTTCATTAGTACTTCACTAATACTTCAGATAACATTATTTTATTAAAAAATGAGAAATAGAGCACTGGAGTTACACCTCTAGTTCTTCTGAAGTTCAGTTTCGATATGTATTTTTTATTTTTTATTTTTACATTTTCTTTTTTAAATTTTTCTCCTTTTTAAAGCATTATTGTAGTAGCATCTGTTTTCTCACAGTATTCCTGAGACAAATATAATGCTGCCTGTGGGTTTATTTTAAGGCTATGTAGCAACAGACTATTTGAGTCTTTCTCGATGTCATTTCCCATAGTCACCTCTGAATATACATCTGTAAACCAGACTTTTATCTAGTTCCCAAAGTCAAGTTCCCATGCTTTTCTTTTTTCCTTAAATAAATAACATTTATGGACTTCTCCTATGCAACAACTGGTCTCATTCTCTGAAAAAGGAAAGTGTAAATTTATTTTAAAAATGAAATTTGATTCATTATTTCACTAAGTGAAATATCTATATAAAGTGGCCTGTATAATTCACTAAATAAGTTCTACTGAATTTAAAATACTTCACTGTCCATCTGAGACATGACAGGGAAAACTATGCAATTTGAGTATTATGAAAAAAATTGCTATTTTAAGGCTATTCTTTTTCCTTTGCATTTCCTGATTCCTTCAGTTTATATAAGCTTGACCTAATGGCATTGGAAGAATCACCAGTGTTCTAGTAGATACATCCTCTGCCAGCTTTAGAAATCTATGGAAATTCCTTTGATGGGATCCATAAAGATTGTAAAATGTAGAATGCCAAAGGATGAAAAAAACCCAGCCTCAGTGAAAGAAGAATATTTTGAATATTATGATATTTTCTTGTTTTTTGCACAGGCATGCCTGTTGCCATGGAGAAAAGAGAGTGAACACTAAAAAAAAAAAATTGAAGGTTTTTGAATTTAAAGAATGGGTACACGTGATATCAAGGAGCCAAATCTCTTCGGGTTGCAGAAGGCTGAGAGCTGTGGCTAACGAATTAAAACACGAAGAGTATATCCAGAATGTTCCCACAGCAAAAGCAAATTCACTCAGCACTTCAAAAATGTATTTTATTAAAGACTTGTGTAAATGTTTTAATTTAAGAATGTGCCATCTTTTTCTCTTAGATGTGTCACAGACTTCTATGAATAGCAGCTTTTGAGCTAAAGAGCTCTAATTTTTCCCAGCATTTGGCAATCAGAATTTAGTTGGTTATTTAACACACTAATGCATTTTTAGGAAAAAAAGATCAGGGATTCCATATCACTCCCAGATTAAACTTCAGCATAAATGAATTCATAAAACAACTGCCGTTTTTAAAAATAGGAACCGTCACATATGGCTACTTCTTTCGATAGTATCTCAACATCTGCAACTGGGCCCCTTTGCCTTCTATTAAAAAAAAAAAAAAAATCAAACTTTAATGAATTACTTAGCTGTAATGCAGATTTGTAAACAGATATTAGAGCTCCAAAGCTGTTGGCGCATAGGTGGCTCCGTAACAGAAACTTGTGCTAACGCTGATACGTGACTACAGGGCAGGGAGGTATGTTTTGGAAAAGAGTGTAGAAAATACTCCAAGGTTTATAGCTTTGGGCTCTGAATGTAGTTACATTGAAATATACTTCAAATCATAAAAATTAGATCTTATTTTAGCATTACAAAGCTCTGAGCAGCTTTGAGCAACCATCAATCTATTTTATTTGTTTTTCTTTGCATTTCAGGCAGCTCTTATCTTCCAAGTAAGGAATTGTTAATAACTGAAAGAAACTTATCTATGTTTCAGGGTACACTTCTAAACAAATGCAAGAATATGAGATATCAAAACCAGCAAACAGAAAAGGCTTATTTTCAAGAGAATGTGCATTATTCACCTCTAGCATTGAAATGTTGGAAGTCAGAGCATTTATATTTCAGTATCCTCCATAGGCTACAAATTTTTGTTCACATGCTTTTGTTCTCATGTATTTTTCCTTTTTATCCTCATGCAGTGGACAGTTTTAGAGGTGGAAGATTACAAAAAAATACTTCCTCCAAAAAGTCTCTGAACCTGTCTTTAAAAGTAGCTGTTTTCTCTAGGGTAAGATAACAAGATCAATTACGGTGATTTGATTTGACATGGAGCATTAGTCGAGATTTCCAAATGAGTTTAAAAGACTTAGGAGCCCATTTCTTTTGAAATTCCTTTGTCAGTTCTAGATTTTTATCAGTTGATTTCCCTTCCATGCTCAAACCAATAATTTTCTTTTTCTTAGATTTGTAAATTTTGCTCTCAAAACAACCATCATGATCATCTAGTCTGACTTCCTGCATAATATGGGCCATAAAATTTCATTTAGTAATTTCATATCTCTCTGTGTATTATTCTGATGACCATTTAAAATTGCATATTACAGGTAGACTTAACAGCTTTATCAGATGTCCTTATACCTCTTTTAAGACTAAAACCAATATGACATACAGATATATAAGCACCAATTACTGAATGTATGTAGACTGGATCCATCATGCTGTAAGGTGCTTGTTAACTTCATTTTCTGTTGAACTTTTAGTTGTTCTCTTTCTTATTCAGGGTGCTAGTGTTGCTGTAAAGAGGTGGTATCTTGTGCTGATGCTATTTACAGTTTAGTATTAGATCTGAAGATGGCATTTTCTGTAAATAATGGACCTAATTTTTGCAGGCTAGGATAACAGAAATATTGCTCTTTTTTTTCCCTTTTCTTTCTTTCTTTTTTTTTTCTCCTACTGCATAGCATGGAATAATATAAAAATAGCTATGAGCCATCTGATCACTGCTTAACAATGAAATTCTCTAAGTGTTTGTATATGATATCCACTTTTCTTCAGAGTTAAGTAACTGCTACTTTTTATAAACTTTAAAAAATCTTGAAGTGAAATACAAAACTCTGTAGAATACATAAGAAATAAAAATAAAAATCAGAATCAGAAGAAGGAGGCTATAGCTACTGTGGAAATCTGCTGCAAAAGCATGGATTGCAATTGTGCTGGAGAAAAGGAAAGCTTGACAGCCTGGACAGTGGAACAGGGTTAGAGGCATATATTATGACAGGTAGAATTGGGAGGGAATAGATTACTGAGAGAACACTGGTTAACAGCCACAATAGGTGAAAATCATGTTTCGAGTTGAAAATAATAGTATCTCAAGAGGACAGTTTTAAAAAATTAAAATATGAAGAAGCTTTTGGAATACAATTTAGTGAGTTTTATGCAAAACCAGAGTTATGGGGTTTTTTTCTTTTTTCTTCTCTTTTTTTTCTTTTCTTTTCTTTTTTTTTTTTTTTTTGTTGGTCCAGAGAAAAGAGCAAGAGACTGTAAAGTTACTGAAGACTCTTGTATTGTCTTTGATATTTTATAAAAAACATCTCCCACTGGTAGGTAGAAAATGCTAGAGGACCTTTCTCCCTGCTCTCCTTTCCTGATAACAAGGAAGAGAAAACATTTTACTTTTTGAAGAATGTTTCTCCTTTGGGTTACATACGCAGACAATGAGCTCTCTCACCTAAAAAAACCCTGCAACCAGTGTATTTGGTATGTTGGCAGTTGTCCTGACAGTACTTATGGATCTGTATTGTATTACATCTTTCCAATTGAGGAATTATTTTGTAACAAACTAAGTCTTAGTAATTTGTATTCTTAGTTTATTTTTCTCCTTTGCTTGTGTCAACCATTGCACTAAACTATGATAAATGCATGTGGTTTAGGAAAACAATTTGGTTTTCACTGAATGGAAAAGTGATATTCGCAGAAATCAGGGATTAAATCAACAGGAAGGCAAGTGGCTTAGAAAAGGATGGGAGCAAAACTTTTGCAGCACAGCTGTGTTATACTGTTTGAGGAAATAATATATTTGTGATTAGAAAGCAGGTGCATAAAATGAAGTCCAAGTGATTAACTTCAGGTGGTCAGCAAAAGCTTAGAAGCATCATATGAGCAGGCTGACACCATGCTGAAAGTTTGCTAAAGGAAGTTTGTTAAAAAGCACAGAAAATAATGTTGTTAGTATAAAGAGGCTATTCTTACAGTAATTAGAGAACAACCAGAGAAAGGTAAGTACATTCACACAGCTGGAGAGGAAATATGTCTTCTTCCTCTGGCATCCTTCTGGCCTCTTCCTCATCTTTCTGTGCCATCAGATTTTTTCTGGAGACAGCCTTTGTCTCCTGTGTACAGGGGGCTTAGAAGGGTACCATGAATCTGGAGGAAGAATATAAATATAGGGAGGTTGTGAATGGAAAAGAAAGAAAAGAGAAGAACTCAGTTGAGCTCTTGGTGATTTTACTTCCAATCTTTTACTTTCTTACTGATAGACCTTGGACTGCTGTAAATCTCACTCAAGCTCACCTGAGTGGGTACCCAAGATCTGTGAGTAGGCAATTTATGGATCTTGGGAAGTTTGAAGAAGAGATTCAACTTTGAGATAGACAGGGCTATCTGATCAAAGGCTTTTAACATCTCTAAGGATCAGTGATGTGGATCCCCATAAAGCAGACCATAGAATTCTAGTGTGATTTCTACTTTTGATGGCTGGCCATCAACAGGTGATTTTTTTCATGCAACCTTTCTGGGGTTTTTTCTTTTTTAAAATTTGCATTCTTAATATCAATTAAACACGTTATATTACTAATGCCAGGAAGCGGTATATGCATGAACATCCATCCTGTCATTGAAAAATGTATTCATTACTTGACAGTTAGCTATATGGAAAAAGAATTTTTTTCCCTGTGCAGATGGTAGTATGGACCGATTATCAAAGAAAAAATATGCTAGGCAATAGCAGTGAGGATTCCCAAACTAGGAACAGTTCCCAAGGTGTTTGCAGAAGTTCTATTATTTCACCCATTTAAAGCATGGTGAACATTGGTTCCCAACCACCCTAGAGGGAAAGTGATCTTCATATAAAAAGGAGTTTTATTGTTTGATCTTCTAACACTGTAATAAAGGACAAAGACAACTGAAGTTAATGACAGTATATAGTACTGAAATGCTGTTGTCTCTTTAGAGAACTTACAAAGGTAATGTATAGAAAACATTTTTACTTTCAGCACAGTGTATTGATATTTTTATGTCCCA